>NC_081247.1:3010001-3365620 GCF_902713425.1 Acipenser ruthenus | reverse complement strand
GGTGAATCAGTCCAATGGTGTGCACTCTATTGACAGTGCTGTGGCAGATGAATCAGTCCCAGAGTGTGCATCCTATTGACAATGCTGTGGCAGGTGAATCAGTCCCATGGTGTGCACTCTATTGACAGTGCTATGGCAGGTGAATCCGTCCCATGGTGCATACTCTATTGACAGTGCTGTGGCAGGTGAATCCGTCCCATGGTGTACACTCTATTGACAGTGTTGTGGCAGGTGAGTCAGTCCCATGGTGTACACTCTATTGACAGTGCTGTGGCAGGTGAATCAGTCCCATGGTGTGCACTCTATTGACAGTGCTGTGGCAGGTGAATCAGTCCCATGGTGTGCACTCTATTGACAGTGCTGTGGCAGGTGAATCAGTCCCATGGTGTGCACTCCATTCACAGTGCTGTGGCAGGTGAATCAGTCCCATGGTGTGCACTCTATTGACAATACTGTGGCAGGTGAATCAGTCCCAATGGTGTACACTTTTGACAGTGCTATGGCAGGTGAATCAGTCCCATGGTGTACACTCTATTGACAGTGCTGTGGCAGGTGAAACATTCCCATGGTGTGCATACTATTGACAGTGCTGTGTTAGGTGAATCAGTCCCATTCTGTGCACTCAATTGACAGTGCTATGGCAGGTGAATCAGTCCCATGGTGTGCACTATATTGACAGTGCTGTGGCAGGTGAATCAGTCCCATGGTGTGCACTCTATTCACAGTGCTGTGGCAGGTGAATCAGTCCCATGGTGTGCACTCTATTGACAGTGCTGTGGCAGGTGAATCAGTCCCATGGTGTGCACTCTATTGACAATACTGTGGCAGGTGAATCAGTCCCATGGTGTGCACTCTATTGACAGTACTGTGGCAGGTCAAACATTCCCATGGTGTGCACACTATTGACAGTGCTGTGGTAGGTGAATCAGTCCCATGGTGTGCACTCTATTGACAGTGCTGTGGCAGGTGAATCAGTCCCATTGTGGGCACTCTACAGTGCCATGGCAGGTGAATCAGTCCCAATTGTGTACACTTTTGACAGTGCTATGGCAGGTGAATCAGTCCCATGGTGTACACTCTATTGACAGTGCTGTGGTAGGTGAATCAGTCCCATGGTGTGCACTCTATTGACAGTGCTGTGGCAGGTGAATCAGTCCTATGGTGTACACGATTGACAGTGCTATGGCAGGTGAATCAGTCCCATTGTGTGCACTCTACAGTGCTATGGCAGGTGAATCAGTCCCAATGGTGTACACTTTTGACAGTGCTATGGCAGGTGAATCAGTCCCATTGTGTGCACACTATTGACAGTGCTGTGGCAGGTGAATCAGTCCCATGGTGTGCACTCTATTGACAGTGCTGTGGCAGGTGAATCAGTCCCATGGTGTGCACTCTATTGACAGTTCTGTGGCAGGTGAATCAGACCCATGGTGCACACTATTGACAGTACTATGGCAGGTGAATCAGTCCCATGGTGTGCACTCTATTGATAGTGCTATGGCAGGTGAATCAGTCCCATGGTGTGCACTCTATTGACAATACTGTGGCAGGTGAATCAGTCCCATGGTGTGCACTCTATTGAGAGTACTGTGGCAGGTGAAACATTCACATGGTGTACACTCTATTGACAGTGCTATGGCAGGTGAATCAGTCCCATGGTGTGCACTCTATTGACAGTGCTGTGGCAGGTGAATCAGTCCCATGGAGTACAGTTTATTAACAGTACTATGGTAGGTTGATCAGTCCCATGGTGAGCACTCTATTGACAGTGCTGTGGCAGGTGAATCAGTCCCATGGTGTGCACTCTATTGACAGTGCTTTGCAAGGTGAATCAGTCCCATAGTGTGCACTCTATTGACAGTGCTTTGGCAGGTGAATCACTCCTATGGTGTACACTCTATTGACTGTGATATGGCAGGTGAATCAGTCCTATGGTGTACACTATTGACAGTGCTATGGTAGGTGAATCAGTCCCATGGTGTGCACTCTATTGACAGTGCTGTGGCAGGTGAAACAGTCCCATGGTGTGCACACTATTGACAGTGCTGTGGCAGGTGAATCAGTCCCATGGTGTGCACTCAATTGACAGTGCTGTGGCAGGTGAATCAGTCCCATGGTGTGCACTCTATTGACAGTGCTGTGGCAGGTGAATCAGTCCCATGGTCTACACTCTATTGACAGTGCTATGGCAGGTGAATCAGTCCCATGGTGTGCACTCTATTGACAGTTCTGTGGCAGGTGAATCAGACCCATGGTGTACACTATTGACAGTACTATGGCAGGTGAATCAGTCCCATGGTGTGCACTCTATTGATAGTGCTATGGCAGGTGAATCAGTCCCATGGTGTGCAGTCTATTGACAATACTGTGGCAGTTGAATCAGTCCCATGGTGTGCACTCTATTGAGAGTACTGTGGCAGGTGAAACATTCCCATGGTGTACACTCTATTGACAGTGCTATGGCAGGTGAATCAGTCCCATGGTGTACACTCTATTAACAGTGCTATGGCAGGTGAATCAGTCCCTTTGTGTGCACTCTATTGACAGTGCTATGGCAGGTGAATCAGTCCAATGGTGTGCACTCTATTGACAGTGCTGTGGCAGATGAATCAGTCGCAGTGTGTGCACCCTATTGACAATGCTGTGGCAGGTGAATCAGTCCCATGGTGTGCACTCAATTGACAGTGCTATAGCAGGTGAATCCGTCCCATGGTGCATACTCTATTGACAGTGCTGTGGCAGGTGAGTCAGTCCCATGGTGTACACTCTATTGACAGTGTTATGGCAGGTGAATCAGTCCCATTGTGTGCACTCTATTGACAGTGCTATGGCAGGTGAATCCGTCCCATGGTGTACACTCTATTGACAGTGTTGTGGCAGGTGAGTCAGTCCCATGGTGTACACTCTATTGACAGTGCTGTGGCAGGTGAATCAGTCCCATGGTGTGCACTCTATTGACAGTGCTGTGGCAGGTGAATCAGTCCCATGGTGTGCACTCTATTGACAGTGCTGTGGCAGGTGAATCAGTCCCATGGTGTGCACTCCATTCACAGTGCTGTGGCAGGTGAATCAGTCCCATGGTGTGCACTCTATTGACAGTGCTGTGGCAGGTGAATCAGTCCCAATGGTGTACACTTTTGACAGTGCTATGGCAGGTGAATCAGTCCCATGGTCTACACTCTATTGACAGTGCTGTGGCAGGTGAATCAGTCCCATGGTGTGCACTCTATTGACAGTTCTGTGGCAGGTGAATCAGTCCCATGGTGTGCACTCAATTGACAGTGCTGTGGCAGGTGAATCAGTCCCATGGTGTGCACTCTATTGACAGTGCTGTGGCAGGTGAGTCAGTCCCATGGTCTACACTCTATTGACAGTGCTATGGCAGGTGAATCAGTCCCATGGTGTGCACTCTATTGACAGTTCTGTGGCAGGTGAATCAGACCCATGGTGTACACTATTGACAGTACTATGGCAGGTGAATCAGTCCCATGGTGTGCACTCTATTGATAGTGCTATGGCAGGTGAATCAGTCCCATGGTGTGCAGTCTATTGACAATACTGTGGCAGTTGAATCAGTCCCATGGTGTGCACTCTATTGAGAGTACTGTGGCAGGTGAAACATTCCCATGGTGTACACTCTATTGACAGTGCTATGGCAGGTGAATCAGTCCCATGGTGTACACTCTATTAACAGTGCTATGGCAGGTGAATCAGTCCCTTTGTGTGCACTCTATTGACAGTGCTATGGCAGGTGAATCAGTCCAATGGTGTGCACTCTATTGACAGTGCTGTGCCAGATGAATCAGTCGCAGTGTGTGCACCCTATTGACAATGCTGCGGCAGGTGAATCAGTCCCATGGTGTGCACTCTATTGACAGTGCTATAGCAGGTGAATCCGTCCCATGGTGCATACTCTATTGACAGTGCTGTGGCAGGTGAGTCAGTCCCATGGTGTACACTCTATTGACAGTGTTATGGCAGGTGAATCAGTCCCATTGTGTGCACTCTATTGACAGTGCTATGGCAGGTGAATCCGTCCAATGGTGTACACTCTATTGACAGTGTTGTGGCAGGTGAGTCAGTCCCATGGTGTACACTCTATTGACAGTGCTGTGGCAGGTGAATCAGTCACATGGTGTGCACTCTATTGACAGTGCTGTGGCAGGTGAATCAGTCCCATGGTGTGCACTCTATTGACAGTGCTGTGGCAGGTGAATCAGTCCCATGGTGTGCACTCCATTCACAGTGCTGTGGCAGGTGAATCAGTCCCATGGTGTGCACTCTATTGACAGTGCTGTGGCAGGTGAATCAGTCCCAATGGTGTACACTTTTGACAGTGCTATGGCAGGTGAATCAGTCCCATGGTGTACACTCTATTGACAGTGCTGTGGCAGGTGAATCAGTCCCATGGTGTACACTCTATTGACAGTGCTATGGCAGGTGAATCAGTCCCATGGTGTGCACTCTATTGACAGTGCTATGGTAGGTGAATCAGTCCCATGGTGTACACTCTATTGGCAGTGCTGTGGCAGGTGAATCAGTCCCATGGTGTGCACTCTATTGACAGTACTATGGCAGGTGAATCAGTCCCATGGTGTACACTCTATTGACAGTGCTGTGGCAGGTGAATCAGTCCCATGGTGTGCACTCTATTGACTGTGAAATGGCAGGTGAATCAGTCCTATGGTGTACACTATTGACAGTGCTATGGTAGGTGAATCAGTCCCATGGTGTGCACTCTATTGACAGTGCTGTGGCAGGTGAATCAGTCCCATGGTGTACACTCTATTGACAGTGCTTTGGCAGGTGAATCAGTCCCATGGTGTGCACTCTATTGACAGTGCTGTGGCAGGTGAATCAGTCCCATGGTGTGCACTCTATTCACAGTGCTGTGGCAGGTGAATCAGTCGCATGGTGTGCACTCTATTGACAGTGCTTTGGCAGGTGAATCACTCCTATGGTGTACACTCTATTGACTGTGATATGGCAGGTGAATCAGTCCTATGGTGTACAGTTTATTGACAGTGCTATGGTAGGTGAAACAGTCCCATGGTGTGCACACTATTGACAGTGCTGTGGTAGGTGAAACAGTCCAATGGTGTGCACTCAATTGACAGTGCTGTGGCAGGTGAATCAGTCCCATGGTGTGCACTCTATTGACAGTGCTGTGGCAGGTGAATCAGTCCCATGGTGTGCACTCTATTGACAGTGCTATGGCAGGTGAATCAGTCCCATGGTGTACACTCTATTGACAGTGCTGTGGCAGGTGAATCAGTCCCATGGTGTGCATTCTATTGACAGTGCTATGGCAGGTGAATCAGTCCCATGGTGTACACTCTATTGACAGTGCTATGGCAGGTGAATCAGTCCCATTGTGTGCAATCTATTGTCAGTGCTATAGCAGGTGAATCAGTCCCATTGTGTGCACTCTATTGACAGTGCTATGGCAGGTGAATCAGTCCCATGGTGTACACTCTATTGACAGTGCTGTGGCAGGTGAATCAGTCCCATGGTGTGCACTCTATTGACAGTGCTGTGGCAGGTGAATCAGTCCCATGGTGTGCACTCTATTCACAGTGCTGTGGCAGGTGAATCAGTCCCATGGTGTGCACTCTATTGACAGTGCTGTGGCAGGTGAATCAGTCCCATGGTGTGCACTCTATTGACAGTGCTGTGGCAGGTGAATCAGTCCCATTGTGGGCACTCTACAGTGCTATGGCAGGTGAATCAGTCCCAATGGTGTACACTTTTGACAGTGCTATGGCAGGTGAATCAGTCCCATGGTGTGCACTCAATTGACAGTGCTGTGGCAGGTGAATCAGTCCCATGGTGTGCACTCTATTGACAGTGCTGTGGCAGGTGAATCAGTCCCATGGTGTGCACTCTATTGACAGTTCTGTGGCAGGTGAATCAGACCCATGGTGTACACTATTGACAGTACTATGGCAGGTGAATCAGTCCCATGGTGTGCACTCTATTGATAGTGCTATGGCAGGTGAATCAGTCCCATGGTGTGCACTCTATTGACAATACTGTGGCAGGTGAATCAGTCCCATGGTGTGCACTCTATTGAGAGTACTGTGGCAGGTGAAACATTCACATGGTGTACACTCTATTGACAGTGCTATGGCAGGTGAATCAGTCCCATGGTGTGCACTCTATTGACAGTGCTGTGGCAGGTGAATCAGTCCCATGGAGTACAGTTTATTAACAGTGCTATGGTAGGTTAATCAGTCCCATGGTGAGCACTCTATTGACAGTGCTGTGGCAGGTGAATCAGTCCCATGGTGTGCACTCTATTGACAGTGCTTTGGCAGGTGAATCAGTCCCATAGTGTGCACTCTATTGACAGTGCTTTGGCAGGTGAATCACTCCTATGGTGTACACTCTATTGACTGTGATATGGCAGGTTAATCAGTCCTATGGTGTACACTATTGACAGTGCTATGGTAGGTGAATCAGTCCCATGGTGTGCACTCTATTGACAGTGCTGTGGCAGGTGAAACAGTCCCATGGTGTGCACACTATTGACAGTGCTGTGGCAGGTGAATCAGTCCCATGGTGTGCACTCAATTGACAGTGCTGTGGCAGGTGAATCAGTCCCATGGTGTGCACTCTATTGACAGTGCTGTTGCAGGTGAATCAGTCCCATGGTCTACACTCTATTGACAGTGCTATGGCAGGTGAATCAGTCCCATGGTGTGCACTCTATTGACAGTTCTGTGGCAGGTGAATCAGACCCATGGTGTACACTATTGACAGTACTATGGCAGGTGAATCAGTCCCATGGTGTGCACTCTATTGATAGTGCTATGGCAGGTGAATCAGTCCCATGGTGTGCACTCTATTGACAATACTGTGGCAGTTGAATCAGTCCCATGGTGTGCACTCTATTGAGAGTACTGTGGCAGGTGAAACATTCCCATGGTGTACACTCTATTGACAGTGCTATGGCAGGTGAATCAGTCCCATGGTGTACACTCTATTAACAGTGCTATGGCAGGTGAATCAGTCCCTTTGTGTGCACTCTATTAACAGTGCTATGGCAGGTGAATCAGTCCAATGGTGTGCACTCTATTGACAGTGCTGTGGCAGATGAATCAGTCGCAGTGTGTGCACCCTATTGACAATGCTGTGGCAGGTGAATCAGTCCCATGGTGTGCACTCTATTGACAGTGCTATGGCAGGTGAATCCGTCCCATGGTGCATACTCTATTGACAGTGCTGTGGCAGGTGAGTCAGTCCCATGGTGTACACTCTATTGACAGTGTTATGGCAGGTGAATCAGTCCCATTGTGTGCACTCTATTGACAGTGCTATGGCAGGTGAATCCGTCCCATGGTGTACACTCTATTGACAGTGTTGTGGCAGGTGAGTCAGTCCCATGGTGTACACTCTATTGACAGTGCTGTGGCAGGTGAATCAGTCCCATGGTGTGCACTCTATTGACAGTGCTGTGGCAGGTGATTCAGTCCCATGGTGTGCACTCCATTCACAGTGCTGTGGCAGGTGAATCAGTCCCATGGTGTGCACTCTATTGACAGTGCTGTGGCAGGTGAATCAGTCCAAATGGTGTACACTTTTGATAGTGCTATGGCAGGTGAATCAGTCCCATGGTGTACACTCTATTGACAGTGCTGTGGCAGGTGAATCAGTCCCATGGTGTACACTCTATTGACAGTGCTATGGCAGGTGAATCAGTCCCATGGTGTGCACTCTATTGACAGTGCTATGGTAGGTGAATCAGTCCCATGGTGTACACTCTATTGGCAGTGCTGTGGCAGGTGAATCAGTCCCATGGTGTGCACTCTATTGACAGTAATATGGCAGGTGAATCAGTCCCATGGTGTACACTCTATTGACAGTGCTGTGGCAGGTGAATCAGTCCCATGGTGTGCACTCTATTGACAGTGCTGTGGCAGGTGAATCAGTCCTATGGTGTACACGATTGACAGTGCTATGGCAGGTGAATCAGTCCCATTGTGTGCACTCTTCAGTGCTATGGCAGGTGAATCAGTCCCAATGGTGTACACTTTTGACAGTGCTATGGCAGGTGAATCAGTCCCATGGAGTACAGTTTATTAACAGTGCTATTGTAGGTTAATCAGTCCCATGGTGAGCACTCTATTGACAGTGCTGTGGCAGGTGAATCAGTCCCATGGTGTGCACTCTATTGACAGTGCTTTGGCAGGTGAATCAGTCCCATAGTGTGCACTCTATTGACAGTGCTTTGGCAGGTGAATCACTCCTATGGTGTACACTCTATTGACTGTGATATGGCAGGTGAATCAGTCCTATGGTGTACACTATTGACAGTGCTATGGTAGGTGAAACAGTCCCATGGTGTGCACACTATTGACAGTGCTGTGGCAGGTGAATCAGTCCCATGGTGTGCACTCAATTGACAGTGCTGTGGCAGGTGAATCAGTCCCATGGTGTGCACTCTATTGACAGTGCTGTGGCAGGTGAATCAGTCCCATGGTCTACACTCTATTGACAGTGCTATGGCAGGTGAATCAGTCCCATGGTGTGCACTCTATTGACAGTTCTGTGGCAGGTGAATCAGACCCATGGTGTACACTATTGACAGTACTATGGCAGGTGAATCAGTCCCATGGTGTGTACTCTATTGATAGTGCTATGGCAGGTGAATCAGTCACATGGTGTGCACTCTATTGACAATACTGTGGCAGGTGAATCAGTCCCATTGTGTGCACTCTATTGACAGTGCTGTGGCAGGTGAATCAGTCCCATGGTGTGCACTCTATTGACAGTAATATGGCAGGTGAATCAGTCCCATGGTGTGCACTCTATTGACAGTGCTATGGCAGGTGAATCTGTCCCATGGTGCATACTATATTGACAGTGCTGTGGCAGGTGAGTCAGTCCCATGGTCTACACTCTATTGACAGTGTTATGGCAGGTGAATCAGTCCCATTGTGTGCACTCTATTGACAGTGCTTTGGCAGGTGAATCCGTCCCATGGTGTACACTCTATTGACAGTGTTGTGGCAGGTGAGTCAGTCCCATGGTGTACACTCTATTGACAGTGCTGTGGCAGGTGAATCAGTCCCATGGTGTGCACTCTATTGACAGTGCTGTGGCAGGTGAATCAGTCCCATGGTGTGCACTCCATTCACAGTGCTGTGGCAGGTGAATCAGTCCCATGGTGTGCACTCTATTGACAATACTGTGGCAGGTGAATCAGTCCCAATGGTGTACACTTTTGACAGTGCTATGGCAGGTGAATCAGTCCCATGGTGTACACTCTATTGACAGTGCTGTGGCAGGTGAATCAGTCCCATGGTGTACACTCTATTGACAGTGCTATGGCAGGTGAATCAGTCCCATGGTGTGCACTCTATTGACAGTGCTATGGTAGGTGAATCAGTCCCATGGTGTACACTCTATTGACAGTACTATGGCAGGTGAATCAGTCCCATGGTGTACACTCTATTGACAGTGCTGTGGCAGGTGAATCCGTCCCATGGTGCATACTCTATTGACAGTGCTGTGGCAGGTGAGTCAGTCCCATGGTGTACACTCTATTGACAGTGTTATGGCAGGTGAATCAGTCCCATTGTTTGCACTCTATTGACAGTGCTTTGGCAGGTGAATCCGTCCCATGGTGTTCACTCTATTGACAGTGTTGTGGCAGGTGAGTCAGTCCCATGGTGTACACTCTATTGACAGTGCTATGGTAGGTGAATCAGTCCCATGGTGTGCACTCTATTGACAGTGCTGTGGCAGGTGAATCAGTCCTATGGTGTACACGATTGACAGTGCTATGGCAGGTGAATCAGTCCCATTGTGTGCACTCTACAGTGCTATGGCAGGTGAATCAGTCCCAATGGTGTACACTTTTGACAGTGCTATGGCAGGTGAATCAGTCCCATTGTGTGCACTCTATTGACAGTGCTATGGCAGGTGAATCAGTCCCATGGTGTACACTCTATTGACAGTGCTGTGGCAGGTGAATCAGTCCCATGGTGTGCACTCTATTGACAGTGCTGTGGCAGGTGAATCAGTCCCATGGAGTACAGTTTATTAACAGTGCTATGATAGGTTAATCAGTCCCATGGTGAGCACTCTATTGACAGTGCTGTGGCAGGTGAATCAGTCCCATGGTGTGCACTCTATTGACAGTGCTTTGGTAGGTGAATCAGTCCCATAGTGTGCACTCTATTGACAGTGCTTTGGCAGGTGAATCACTCATATAGTGTACACTCTATTGACTGTGATATGGCAGGTGAATCAGTCCTATGGTGTACACTATTGACAGTGCTATGGTAGGTGAATCAGTCCCATGGTGAGCACTCTATTGACAGTGCTATGGCAGGTGAATCAGTCCCAATGGTGTACACTTTTGACAGTGCTATGGCAGGTGAATCAGTCCCATTGTGTGCACTCTATTGACAGTGCTATGGCAGGTGAATCAGTCCCATGGTGTACACTCTATTGACAGTGCTGTGGCAGGTGAATCAGTCCCATGGTGTGCACTCTATTGACAGTGCTGTGGCAGGTGAATCAGTCCCATGGTGTGCACTCTATTGACAGTGCTTTGGCAGGTGAATCAGTCCCATAGTGTGCACTCTATTGACAGTGCTTTGGCAGGTGAATCACTCATATGGTGTACACTCTATTGACTGTGATATGGCAGGTGAATCAGTCCTATGGTGTACACTATTGACAGTGCTATGGTAGGTGAATCAGTCCCATGGTGTGCACTCTATTGACAGTGATGTGGCAGGTGAAACAGTCCCATGGTGTGCACACTATTGACAGTGATATGGCAGGTGAATCAGTCCTATGGTGCACACTCTATTGACAGTTCTGTGGCAGGTGAATCAGACCCATGGTGTACACTATTGACAGTACTATGGCAGGTGAATCAGTCCCATGGTGTGCACTCTATTGATAGTGCTATGGCAGGTGAATCAGTCCCATGGTGTGCACTCTATTGACAATACTGTGGCAGGTGAATCAGTCCCATGGTGTGCACTCTATTGAGAGTACTGTGGCAGGTGAAACATTCCCATGGTGTACACTCTATTGACAGTGCTATGGCAGGTGAATCAGTCCCATGGTGTACACTCTATTAACAGTGCTATGGCAGGTGAATCAGTCCCTTTGTGTGCACTCTATTGACAGTGCTATGGCAGGTGAATCAGTCCAATGGTGTGCACTCTATTGACAGTGCTGTGGCAGATGAATCAGTCCCAGAGTGTGCACCCTATTGACAATGCTGTGGCAGGTGAATCAGTCCCATGGTGTGCACTCTATTGACAGTGCTATGGCAGGTGAATCCGTCCCATGGTGCATACTCTATTGACAGTGCTGTGGCAGGTGAATCCGTCCCATGGTGTACACTCCATTCACAGTGCTGTGGCAGGTGAATCAGTCCCATGGTGTGCACTCTATTGACAATACTGTGGCAGGTGAATCAGTCCCATGGTGTGCACTCTATTGACAATACTGTGGCAGGTGAATCAGTCCCAATGGTGTACACTTTTGACAGTGCTATGGCAGGTGAATCAGTCCCATGGTGTACACTCTATTGACAGTGCTGTGGCAGGTGAATCAGTCCCATGGTGTACACTCTATTGACAGTGCTATGGCAGGTGAATCAGTCCCATGGTGTGCACTCTATTGACAGTGCTATGGTAGGTGAATCAGTCCCATGGTGTACACTCTATTGGCAGTGCTGTGGCAGGTGAATCAGTCCCATGGTGTGCACTCTATTGACAGTACTATGGCAGGTGAATCAGTCCCATGGTGTACACTCTATTGACAGTGCTGTGGCAGGTGAATCAGTCCCATGGTGTGCACTCTATTGACTGTGAAATGGCAGGTGAATCAGTCCTATGGTGTACACTATTGACAGTGCTATGGTAGGTGAATCCGTCCCATGGTGTACACTCTATTGACAGTGTTGTGGTAGGTGAGTCAGTCCCATGGTGTACACTCTATTGACAGTGCTGTGGCAGGTGAATCAGTCCCATGGTGTGCACTCTATTGACAGTGCTGTGGCAGGTGAATCAGTCCCATGGTGTGCACTCTATTGACAGTGCTGTGGCAGGTGAATCAGTCCAATGGTGTGCACTCCATTCACAGTGCTGTGGCAGGTGAATCAGTCCCATGGTGTGCACTCTATTGACAGTGCTATGGTAGGTGAATCAGTCCCATGGTGTACACTCTATTGGTAGTGCTGTGGCAGGTGAATCAGTCCCATGGTGTGCACTCTATTGACAGTACTATGGCAGGTGAATCAGTCCCATGGTCTACACTCTATTGACAGTGCTGTGGCAGGTGAATCAGTCCCATGGTGTGCACTCTATTGACAGTGCTGTGGCAGGTGAATCAGTCTCATGGTGTACACTATTGACAGTGCTTTGGCAGGTGAATCAGTCCCATAGTGTGCACTCTATTGACAGTGCTTTGGCAGGTGAATCACTCCTATGGTGTACACTCTATTGACTGTGATATGGCAGGTGAATCAGTCCTATGGTGTACACTATTGACAGTGCTATGGTAGGTGAATCAGTCCCATGGTGTGCACTCTATTGACAGTGCTGTGGCAGGTGAAACAGTCCCATGGTGTGCACACTATTGACAGTGCTGTGGCAGGTGAATCAGTCCCATGGTGTGCACTCTATTGACAGTGCTGTGGCAGGTGAATCAGTCCCATGGTGTGCACTCTATTGACAGTGCTGTGGCAGGTGAATCAGTCCCATGGAGTACAGTTTATTAACAGTGCTATGGTAGGTTAATCAGTCCCATGGTGAGCACTCTATTGACAGTGCTGTGGCAGGTGAATCAGTCCCATGGTGTGCACTCTATTGACAGTGCTTTGGCAGGTGAATCAGTCCCATAGTGTGCACTCTATTGACAGTGCTTTGGCAGGTGAATCACTCCTATGGTGTACACTCTATTGACTGTGATATGGCAGGTGAATCAGTCCTATGGTGTACACTATTGACAGTGCTATGGTAGGTGAATCAGTCCCATGGTGTGCACTCTATTGACAGTGCTGTGGCAGGTGAAACAGTCCCATGGTGTGCACACTATTGACAGAGCTGTGGCAGGTGAATCAGTCCCATGGTGTGCACTCAATTGACAGTGCTGTGGCAGGTGAATCAGTCCCATGGTGTACAGTTTATTGACAGTGCTGTGGCAGGTGAATCAGTCCCATGGTCTACACTCTATTGACAGTGCTATGGCAGGTGAATCAGTCCCATGGTGCACACTCTATTGACAGTACTATGGCAGGTGAATCAGACCCATGGTGTGCACTCTATTGATAGTGCTATGGCAGGTGAATCAGTCCCATGGTGTGCACTCTATTGACAATACTGTGGCAGGTGAATCAGTCCCATGGTGTGCACTCTATTGAGAGTACTGTGGCAGGTGAAACATTCCCATGGTGTACACTCTATTGACAGTGCTATGGCAGGTGAATCAGTCCCATGGTGTACACTCTATTAACAGTGCTATGGCAGGTGAATCAGTCCCTTTGTGTGCACTCTATTGACAGTGCTATGGCAGGTGAATCAGTCCAATGGTGTGCACTCTATTGACAGTGCTGTGGCAGATGAATCAGTCCCAGAGTGTGCACCCTATTGACAATGCTGTGGCAGGTGAATCAGTCCCATGGTGTGCACTCTATTGACAGTGCTATGGCAGGTGAATCCGTCCCATGGTGCATACTCTATTGACAGTGCTGTGGCAGGTGAGTCAGTCCCATGGTGTACACTCTATTGACAGTGTTATGGCAGGTGAATCAGTCCCATTGTTTGCACTCTATTGACAGTGCTTTGGCAGGTGAATCCGTCCCATGGTGTTCACTCTATTGACAGTGTTGTGGCAGGTGAGTCAGTCCCATGGTGTACACTCTATTGACAGTGCTGTGGCAGGTGAATCAGTCCCATGGTGTGCACTCTATTGACAGTGCTGTGGCAGGTGAATCAGTCCCATGGTGTGCACTCTATTGACAGTGCTGTGGCAGGTGAATCAGTCCCATGGTGTGCACTCCATTCACAGTGCTGTGGCAGGTGAATCAGTCCCATGGTGTGCACTCTATTGACAGTGCTGTGGCAGGTGAATCAGTCCCATGGTGTACACTCTATTGACAGTGCTATGGCAGGTGAATCAGTCCCATGGTATGCACTCTATTGACAGTGCTATGGTAGGTGAATCAGTCCCATGGTGTACACTCTATTGGCAGTGCTGTGGCAGGTGAATCAGTCCCATGGTGTGCACTCTATTGACAGTACTATGGCAGGTGAATCAGTCCCATGGTGTACACTCTATTGACAGTGCTGTGGCAGGTGAATCAGTCCCATGGTGTGCACTCTATTGACTGTGAAATGGCAGGTGAATCAGTCCTATGGTGTACACTATTGACAGTGCTATGGTAGGTGAATCAGTCCCATGGTGTGCACTCTATTGACAGTGCTGTGGCAGGTGAATCAGTCCTATGGTGTACACGATTGACAGTGCTATGGCAGGTGAATCAGTCCCATTGTGTGCACTCTACAGTGCTATGGCAGGTGAATCAGTCCCAATGGTGTACACTTTTGACAGTGCTATGGCAGGTGAATCAGTCCCATTGTGTGCACTCTATTGACAGTGCTATGGCAGGTGAATCAGTCCCAATGGTGTACACTTTTGACAGTGCTATGGCAGGTGAATCAGTCCCATGGTGTATACTCTATTGACAGTGCTGTGGCAGGTGAATCAGTCCCATGCTGTGCACTCTACTGACAGTGCTGTGGCAGGTGAATCAGTCCCATGGTGTGCACTCTATTGACAGTGCTGTGGCAGGTGAATCAGTCCCATGGAGTACAGTTTATTAACCGTGCTATGGTAGGTTAATCAGTCCCATGGTGAGCACTCTATTGACAGTGCGGTGGCAGGTGAATCAGTCCCATGGTGTGCACTCTATTGACAGTGCTTTGGCAGGTGAATCAGTCCCATAGTGTGCACTCTATTGACAGTGCTTTGGCAGGTGAATCACTCCTATGGTGTACACTCTATTGACTGTGATATGGCAGGTGAATCAGTCCTATGGTGTACACTATTGACAGTGCTATGGTAGGTGAATCAGTCCCATGGTGTGCACTCTATTGACAGTGCTGTGGCAGGTGAAACAGTCCCATGGTGTGCACACTATTGACAGTGCTGTGGCAGGTGAATCAGTCCCATGGTGTGCACTCTATTGACAGTGCTGTGGCAGGTGAATCAGTCCCATGGTCTACACTCTATTGACAGTGCTATGGCAGGTGAATCAGTCCCATGGTGTGCACTCTATTGACAGTTCTGTGGCAGGTGAATCAGACCCATGGTGTACACTATTGACAGTACTATGGCAGGTGAATCAGTCCAATGGTGTGCACTCTATTGACAGTGCTGTGGCAGATGAATCAGTCCCAGAGTGTGCACCCTATTGACAATGCTGTGGCAGGTGAATCAGTCCCATGGTGTGCACTCAATTGACAGTGCTGTGGCAGGTGAATCAGTCCCATGGTGTACAGTTTATTGACAGTGCTGTGGCAGGTGAATCAGTCCCATGGTCTACACTCTATTGACAGTGATATGGCAGGTGAATCAGTCCCATGGTGAACACTCTATTGACAGTTCTGTGGCAGGTGAATCAGACCCATGGTGTACACTATTGACAGTACTATGGCAGGTGAATCAGTCCCATGGTGTGCACTCTATTGATAGTGCTATGGCAGGTGAATCAGTCCCATGGTGTGCACTCTATTGACAATACTGTGGCAGGTGAATCAGTCCCATGGTGTGCACTCTATTGAGAGTACTGTGGCAGGTGAAACATTCCCATGGTGTACACTCTATTGACAGTGCTATGGCAGGTGAAACAGTCCCATGGTGTACACTCTATTGACAGTGCTATGGCAGGTGAATCAGTCCCTTTGTGTGCACTCTATTAACAGTGCTATGGCAGGTGAATCAGTCCAATGGTGTGCACTCTATTGACAGTGCTGTGGCAGATGAATCAGTCCCAGAGTGTGCATCCTATTGACAATGCTGTGGCAGGTGAATCAGTCCCATGGTGTGCACTCTATTGACAGTGCTATGGCAGGTGAATCCGTCCCATGGTGCATACTCTATTGACAGTGCTGTGGCAGGTGAATCCGTCCCATGGTGTACACTCTATTGACAGTGTTGTGGCAGGTGAGTCAGTCCCATGGTGTACACTCTATTGACAGTGCTGTGGCAGGTGAATCAGTCCCATGGTGTGCACTCTATTGACAGTGCTGTGGCAGGTGAATCAGTCCCATGGTGTGCACTCTATTGACAGTGCTGTGGCAGGTGAATCAGTCCCATGGTGTGCACTCCATTCACAGTGCTGTGGCAGGTGAATCAGTCCCATGGTGTGCACTCTATTGACAATACTGTGGCAGGTGAATCAGTCCCAATGGTGTACACTTTTGACAGTGCTATGGCAGGTGAATCAGTCCCATGGTGTACACTCTATTGACAGTGCTGTGGCAGGTGAAACATTCCCATGGTGTGCATACTATTGACAGTGCTGTGTTAGGTGAATCAGTCCCATTCTGTGCACTCAATTGACAGTGCTATGGCAGGTGAATCAGTCCCATGGTGTGCACTATATTGACAGTGCTGTGGCAGGTGAATCAGTCCCATGGTGTGCACTCTATTCACAGTGCTGTGGCAGGTGAATCAGTCCCATGGTGTGCACTCTATTGACAGTGCTGTGGCAGGTGAATCAGTCCCATGGTGTGCACTCTATTGACAATACTGTGGCAGGTGAATCAGTCCCATGGTGTGCACTCTATTGACAGTACTGTGGCAGGTCAAACATTCCCATGGTGTGCACACTATTGACAGTGCTGTGGTAGGTGAATCAGTCCCATGGTGTGCACTCTATTGACAGTGCTGTGGCAGGTGAATCAGTCCCATTGTGGGCACTCTACAGTGCCATGGCAGGTGAATCAGTCCCAATTGTGTACACTTTTGACAGTGCTATGGCAGGTGAATCAGTCCCATTGTGTGCACTCTACAGTGCTGTGGCAGGTGAATCAGTCCCATGGTGTGCACTCTATTGACAGTTCTGTGGCAGGTGAATCAGACCCATGGTGTACACTATTGACAGTACTATGGCAGGTGAATCAGTCCCATGGTGTGCACTCTATTGATAGTGCTATGGCAGGTGAATCAGTCCCATGGTGTGCACTCTATTGACAATACTGTGGCAGGTGAATCAGTCCCATGGTGTGCACTCTATTGAGAGTACTGTGGCAGGTGAAACATTCACATGGTGTACACTCTATTGACAGTGCTATGGCAGGTGAATCAGTCCCATGGTGTGCACTCTATTGACAGTGCTGTGGCAGGTGAATCAGTCCCATGGAGTACAGTTTATTAACAGTACTATGGTAGGTTGATCAGTCCCATGGTGAGCACTCTATTGACAGTGCTGTGGCAGGTGAATCAGTCCCATGGTGTGCACTCTATTGACAGTGCTTTGGCAGGTGAATCAGTCCCATAGTGTGCACTCTATTGACAGTGCTTTGGCAGGTGAATCACTCCTATGGTGTACACTCTATTGACTGTGATATGGCAGGTGAATCAGTCCTATGGTGTACACTATTGACAGTGCTATGGTAGGTGAATCAGTCCCATGGTGTGCACTCTATTGACAGTGCTGTGGCAGGTGAAACAGTCCCATGGTGTGCACACTATTGACAGTGCTGTGGCAGGTGAATCAGTCCCATGGTGTGCACTCAATTGACAGTGCTGTGGCAGGTGAATCAGTCCCATGGTGTGCACTCTATTGACAGTGCTGTGGCAGGTGAATCAGTCCCATGGTCTACACTCTATTGACAGTGCTATGGCAGGTGAATCAGTCCCATGGTGTGCACTCTATTGACAGTTCTGTGGCAGGTGAATCAGACCCATGGTGTACACTATTGACAGTACTATGGCAGGTGAATCAGTCCCATGGTGTGCACTCTATTGATAGTGCTATGGCAGGTGAATCAGTCCCATGGTGTGCAGTCTATTGACAATACTGTGGCAGTTGAATCAGTCCCATGGTGTGCACTCTATTGAGAGTACTGTGGCAGGTGAAACATTCCCATGGTGTACACTCTATTGACAGTGCTATGGCAGGTGAATCAGTCCCATGGTGTACACTCTATTAACAGTGCTATGGCAGGTGAATCAGTCCCTTTGTGTGCACTCTATTGACAGTGCTATGGCAGGTGAATCAGTCCAATGGTGTGCACTCTATTGACAGTGCTGTGGCAGATGAATCAGTCGCAGTGTGTGCACCCTATTGACAATGCTGTGGCAGGTGAATCAGTCCCATGGTGTGCACTCAATTGACAGTGCTATAGCAGGTGAATCCGTCCCATGGTGCATACTCTATTGACAGTGCTGTGGCAGGTGAGTCAGTCCCATGGTGTACACTCTATTGACAGTGTTATGGCAGGTGAATCAGTCCCATTGTGTGCACTCTATTGACAGTGCTATGGCAGGTGAATCCGTCCCATGGTGTACACTCTATTGACAGTGTTGTGGCAGGTGAGTCAGTCCCATGGTGTACACTCTATTGACAGTGCTGTGGCAGGTGAATCAGTCCCATGGTGTGCACTCTATTGACAGTGCTGTGGCAGGTGAATCAGTCCCATGGTGTGCACTCTATTGACAGTGCTGTGGCAGGTGAATCAGTCCCATGGTGTGCACTCCATTCACAGTGCTGTGGCAGGTGAATCAGTCCCATGGTGTGCACTCTATTGACAGTGCTGTGGCAGGTGAATCAGTCCCAATGGTGTACACTTTTGACAGTGCTATGGCAGGTGAATCAGTCCCATGGTCTACACTCTATTGACAGTGCTGTGGCAGGTGAATCAGTCCCATGGTGTGCACTCTATTGACAGTTCTGTGGCAGGTGAATCAGTCCCATGGTGTGCACTCAATTGACAGTGCTGTGGCAGGTGAATCAGTCCCATGGTGTGCACTCTATTGACAGTGCTGTGGCAGGTGAGTCAGTCCCATGGTCTACACTCTATTGACAGTGCTATGGCAGGTGAATCAGTCCCATGGTGTGCACTCTATTGACAGTTCTGTGGCAGGTGAATCAGACCCATGGTGTACACTATTGACAGTACTATGGCAGGTGAATCAGTCCCATGGTGTGCACTCTATTGATAGTGCTATGGCAGGTGAATCAGTCCCATGGTGTGCAGTCTATTGACAATACTGTGGCAGTTGAATCAGTCCCATGGTGTGCACTCTATTGAGAGTACTGTGGCAGGTGAAACATTCCCATGGTGTACACTCTATTGACAGTGCTATGGCAGGTGAATCAGTCCCATGGTGTACACTCTATTAACAGTGCTATGGCAGGTGAATCAGTCCCTTTGTGTGCACTCTATTGACAGTGCTATGGCAGGTGAATCAGTCCAATGGTGTGCACTCTATTGACAGTGCTGTGCCAGATGAATCAGTCGCAGTGTGTGCACCCTATTGACAATGCTGCGGCAGGTGAATCAGTCCCATGGTGTGCACTCTATTGACAGTGCTATAGCAGGTGAATCCGTCCCATGGTGCATACTCTATTGACAGTGCTGTGGCAGGTGAGTCAGTCCCATGGTGTACACTCTATTGACAGTGTTATGGCAGGTGAATCAGTCCCATTGTGTGCACTCTATTGACAGTGCTATGGCAGGTGAATCCGTCCAATGGTGTACACTCTATTGACAGTGTTGTGGCAGGTGAGTCAGTCCCATGGTGTACACTCTATTGACAGTGCTGTGGCAGGTGAATCAGTCACATGGTGTGCACTCTATTGACAGTGCTGTGGCAGGTGAATCAGTCCCATGGTGTGCACTCTATTGACAGTGCTGTGGCAGGTGAATCAGTCCCATGGTGTGCACTCCATTCACAGTGCTGTGGCAGGTGAATCAGTCCCATGGTGTGCACTCTATTGACAGTGCTGTGGCAGGTGAATCAGTCCCAATGGTGTACACTTTTGACAGTGCTATGGCAGGTGAATCAGTCCCATGGTGTACACTCTATTGACAGTGCTGTGGCAGGTGAATCAGTCCCATGGTGTACACTCTATTGACAGTGCTATGGCAGGTGAATCAGTCCCATGGTGTGCACTCTATTGACAGTGCTATGGTAGGTGAATCAGTCCCATGGTGTACACTCTATTGGCAGTGCTGTGGCAGGTGAATCAGTCCCATGGTGTGCACTCTATTGACAGTACTATGGCAGGTGAATCAGTCCCATGGTGTACACTCTATTGACAGTGCTGTGGCAGGTGAATCAGTCCCATGGTGTGCACTCTATTGACTGTGAAATGGCAGGTGAATCAGTCCTATGGTGTACACTATTGACAGTGCTATGGTAGGTGAATCAGTCCCATGGTGTGCACTCTATTGACAGTGCTGTGGCAGGTGAATCAGTCCCATGGTGTACACTCTATTGACAGTGCTTTGGCAGGTGAATCAGTCCCATGGTGTGCACTCTATTGACAGTGCTGTGGCAGGTGAATCAGTCCCATGGTGTGCACTCTATTCACAGTGCTGTGGCAGGTGAATCAGTCGCATGGTGTGCACTCTATTGACAGTGCTTTGGCAGGTGAATCACTCCTATGGTGTACACTCTATTGACTGTGATATGGCAGGTGAATCAGTCCTATGGTGTACAGTTTATTGACAGTGCTATGGTAGGTGAAACAGTCCCATGGTGTGCACACTATTGACAGTGCTGTGGTAGGTGAAACAGTCCAATGGTGTGCACTCAATTGACAGTGCTGTGGCAGGTGAATCAGTCCCATGGTGTGCACTCTATTGACAGTGCTGTGGCAGGTGAATCAGTCCCATGGTGTGCACTCTATTGACAGTGCTATGGCAGGTGAATCAGTCCCATGGTGTACACTCTATTGACAGTGCTGTGGCAGGTGAATCAGTCCCATGGTGTGCATTCTATTGACAGTGCTATGGCAGGTGAATCAGTCCCATGGTGTACACTCTATTGACAGTGCTATGGCAGGTGAATCAGTCCCATTGTGTGCAATCTATTGTCAGTGCTATAGCAGGTGAATCAGTCCCATTGTGTGCACTCTATTGACAGTGCTATGGCAGGTGAATCAGTCCCATGGTGTACACTCTATTGACAGTGCTGTGGCAGGTGAATCAGTCCCATGGTGTGCACTCTATTGACAGTGCTGTGGCAGGTGAATCAGTCCCATGGTGTGCACTCTATTCACAGTGCTGTGGCAGGTGAATCAGTCCCATGGTGTGCACTCTATTGACAGTGCTGTGGCAGGTGAATCAGTCCCATGGTGTGCACTCTATTGACAGTGCTGTGGCAGGTGAATCAGTCCCATTGTGGGCACTCTACAGTGCTATGGCAGGTGAATCAGTCCCAATGGTGTACACTTTTGACAGTGCTATGGCAGGTGAATCAGTCCCATGGTGTGCACTCAATTGACAGTGCTGTGGCAGGTGAATCAGTCCCATGGTGTGCACTCTATTGACAGTGCTGTGGCAGGTGAATCAGTCCCATGGTGTGCACTCTATTGACAGTTCTGTGGCAGGTGAATCAGACCCATGGTGTACACTATTGACAGTACTATGGCAGGTGAATCAGTCCCATGGTGTGCACTCTATTGATAGTGCTATGGCAGGTGAATCAGTCCCATGGTGTGCACTCTATTGACAATACTGTGGCAGGTGAATCAGTCCCATGGTGTGCACTCTATTGAGAGTACTGTGGCAGGTGAAACATTCACATGGTGTACACTCTATTGACAGTGCTATGGCAGGTGAATCAGTCCCATGGTGTGCACTCTATTGACAGTGCTGTGGCAGGTGAATCAGTCCCATGGAGTACAGTTTATTAACAGTGCTATGGTAGGTTAATCAGTCCCATGGTGAGCACTCTATTGACAGTGCTGTGGCAGGTGAATCAGTCCCATGGTGTGCACTCTATTGACAGTGCTTTGGCAGGTGAATCAGTCCCATAGTGTGCACTCTATTGACAGTGCTTTGGCAGGTGAATCACTCCTATGGTGTACACTCTATTGACTGTGATATGGCAGGTTAATCAGTCCTATGGTGTACACTATTGACAGTGCTATGGTAGGTGAATCAGTCCCATGGTGTGCACTCTATTGACAGTGCTGTGGCAGGTGAAACAGTCCCATGGTGTGCACACTATTGACAGTGCTGTGGCAGGTGAATCAGTCCCATGGTGTGCACTCAATTGACAGTGCTGTGGCAGGTGAATCAGTCCCATGGTGTGCACTCTATTGACAGTGCTGTTGCAGGTGAATCAGTCCCATGGTCTACACTCTATTGACAGTGCTATGGCAGGTGAATCAGTCCCATGGTGTGCACTCTATTGACAGTTCTGTGGCAGGTGAATCAGACCCATGGTGTACACTATTGACAGTACTATGGCAGGTGAATCAGTCCCATGGTGTGCACTCTATTGATAGTGCTATGGCAGGTGAATCAGTCCCATGGTGTGCACTCTATTGACAATACTGTGGCAGTTGAATCAGTCCCATGGTGTGCACTCTATTGAGAGTACTGTGGCAGGTGAAACATTCCCATGGTGTACACTCTATTGACAGTGCTATGGCAGGTGAATCAGTCCCATGGTGTACACTCTATTAACAGTGCTATGGCAGGTGAATCAGTCCCTTTGTGTGCACTCTATTAACAGTGCTATGGCAGGTGAATCAGTCCAATGGTGTGCACTCTATTGACAGTGCTGTGGCAGATGAATCAGTCGCAGTGTGTGCACCCTATTGACAATGCTGTGGCAGGTGAATCAGTCCCATGGTGTGCACTCTATTGACAGTGCTATGGCAGGTGAATCCGTCCCATGGTGCATACTCTATTGACAGTGCTGTGGCAGGTGAATCAGTCCCATTGTGTGCACTCTATTGACAGTGCTATGGCAGGTGAATCCGTCCCATGGTGTACACTCTATTGACAGTGTTGTGGCAGGTGAGTCAGTCCCATGGTGTACACTCTATTGACAGTGCTGTGGCAGGTGAATCAGTCCCATGGTGTGCACTCTATTGACAGTGCTGTGGCAGGTGATTCAGTCCCATGGTGTGCACTCCATTCACAGTGCTGTGGCAGGTGAATCAGTCCCATGGTGTGCACTCTATTGACAGTGCTGTGGCAGGTGAATCAGTCCCATGGTGTGCACTCTATTGACAGTGCTGTGGCAGGTGAATCAGTCCAAATGGTGTACACTTTTGATAGTGCTATGGCAGGTGATTCAGTCCCATGGTGTGCACTCCATTCACAGTGCTGTGGCAGGTGAATCAGTCCCATGGTGTGCACTCTATTGACAGTGCTGTGGCAGGTGAATCAGTCCAAATGGTGTACACTTTTGATAGTGCTATGGCAGGTGAATCAGTCCCATGGTGTACACTCTATTGACAGTGCTGTGGCAGGTGAATCAGTCCCATGGTGTACACTCTATTGACAGTGCTATGGCAGGTGAATCAGTCCCATGGTGTGCACTCTATTGACAGTGCTATGGTAGGTGAATCAGTCCCATGGTGTACACTCTATTGGCAGTGCTGTGGCAGGTGAATCAGTCCCATGGTGTGCACTCTATTGACAGTAATATGGCAGGTGAATCAGTCCCATGGTGTACACTCTATTGACAGTGCTGTGGCAGGTGAATCAGTCCCATGGTGTGCACTCTATTGACAGTGCTGTGGCAGGTGAATCAGTCCTATGGTGTACACGATTGACAGTGCTATGGCAGGTGAATCAGTCCCATTGTGTGCACTCTTCAGTGCTATGGCAGGTGAATCAGTCCCAATGGTGTACACTTTTGACAGTGCTATGGCAGGTGAATCAGTCCCATGGAGTACAGTTTATTAACAGTGCTATTGTAGGTTAATCAGTCCCATGGTGAGCACTCTATTGACAGTGCTGTGGCAGGTGAATCAGTCCCATGGTGTGCACTCTATTGACAGTGCTTTGGCAGGTGAATCAGTCCCATAGTGTGCACTCTATTGACAGTGCTTTGGCAGGTGAATCACTCCTATGGTGTACACTCTATTGACTGTGATATGGCAGGTGAATCAGTCCTATGGTGTACACTATTGACAGTGCTATGGTAGGTGAAACAGTCCCATGGTGTGCACACTATTGACAGTGCTGTGGCAGGTGAATCAGTCCCATGGTGTGCACTCAATTGACAGTGCTGTGGCAGGTGAATCAGTCCCATGGTGTGCACTCTATTGACAGTGCTGTGGCAGGTGAATCAGTCCCATGGTCTACACTCTATTGACAGTGCTATGGCAGGTGAATCAGTCCCATGGTGTGCACTCTATTGACAGTTCTGTGGCAGGTGAATCAGACCCATGGTGTACACTATTGACAGTACTATGGCAGGTGAATCAGTCCCATGGTGTGTACTCTATTGATAGTGCTATGGCAGGTGAATCAGTCCCATGGTGTGCACTCTATTGACAATACTGTGGCAGGTGAATCAGTCCCATTGTGTGCACTCTATTGACAGTGCTGTGGCAGGTGAATCAGTCCCATGGTGTGCACTCTATTGACAGTAATATGGCAGGTGAATCAGTCCCATGGTGTGCACTCTATTGACAGTGCTATGGCAGGTGAATCTGTCCCATGGTGCATACTATATTGACAGTGCTGTGGCAGGTGAGTCAGTCCCATGGTCTACACTCTATTGACAGTGTTATGGCAGGTGAATCAGTCCCATTGTGTGCACTCTATTGACAGTGCTTTGGCAGGTGAATCCGTCCCATGGTGTACACTCTATTGACAGTGTTGTGGCAGGTGAGTCAGTCCCATGGTGTACACTCTATTGACAGTACTATGGCAGGTGAATCAGTCCCATGGTGTGCACTCTATTGATAGTGCTATGGCAGGTGAATCAGTCCCATGGTGTGCACTCTATTGACAACACTGTGGCAGGTGAATCAGTCCCATTGTGTGCACTCTAATGACAGTGCTGTGGCAGGTGAATCAGTCCCAATGGTGTACACTTTTGACAGTGCTATGGCAGGTGAATCAGTCCCATGGTGTGCACTCTATTGACAGTGCTGTGGCAGGTGAATCAGTCCCATGGTGTGCACTCCATTCACAGTGCTGTGGCAGGTGAATCAGTCCCATGGTGTGCACTCTATTGACAATACTGTGGCAGGTGAATCAGTCCCAATGGTGTACACTTTTGACAGTGCTATGGCAGGTGAATCAGTCCCATGGTGTACACTCTATTGACAGTGCTGTGGCAGGTGAATCAGTCCCATGGTGTACACTCTATTGACAGTGCTATGGCAGGTGAATCAGTCCCATGGTGTGCACTCTATTGACAGTGCTATGGTAGGTGAATCAGTCCCATGGTGTACACTCTATTGACAGTACTATGGCAGGTGAATCAGTCCCATGGTGTACACTCTATTGACAGTGCTGTGGCAGGTGAATCCGTCCCATGGTGCATACTCTATTGACAGTGCTGTGGCAGGTGAGTCAGTCCCATGGTGTACACTCTATTGACAGTGTTATGGCAGGTGAATCAGTCCCATTGTTTGCACTCTATTGACAGTGCTTTGGCAGGTGAATCCGTCCCATGGTGTTCACTCTATTGACAGTGTTGTGGCAGGTGAGTCAGTCCCATGGTGTACACTCTATTGACAGTGCTATGGTAGGTGAATCAGTCCCATGGTGTGCACTCTATTGACAGTGCTGTGGCAGGTGAATCAGTCCTATGGTGTACACGATTGACAGTGCTATGGCAGGTGAATCAGTCCCATTGTGTGCACTCTACAGTGCTATGGCAGGTGAATCAGTCCCAATGGTGTACACTTTTGACAGTGCTATGGCAGGTGAATCAGTCCCATTGTGTGCACTCTATTGACAGTGCTATGGCAGGTGAATCAGTCCCATGGTGTACACTCTATTGACAGTGCTGTGGCAGGTGAATCAGTCCCATGGTGTGCACTCTATTGACAGTGCTGTGGCAGGTGAATCAGTCCCATGGAGTACAGTTTATTAACAGTGCTATGATAGGTTAATCAGTCCCATGGTGAGCACTCTATTGACAGTGCTGTGGCAGGTGAATCAGTCCCATGGTGTGCACTCTATTGACAGTGCTTTGGTAGGTGAATCAGTCCCATAGTGTGCACTCTATTGACAGTGCTTTGGCAGGTGAATCACTCATATGGTGTACACTCTATTGACTGTGATATGGCAGGTGAATCAGTCCTATGGTGTACACTATTGACAGTGCTATGGTAGGTGAATCAGTCCCATGGTGAGCACTCTATTGACAGTGCTATGGCAGGTGAATCAGTCCCAATGGTGTACACTTTTGACAGTGCTATGGCAGGTGAATCAGTCCCATTGTGTGCACTCTATTGACAGTGCTATGGCAGGTGAATCAGTCCCATGGTGTACACTCTATTGACAGTGCTGTGGCAGGTGAATCAGTCCCATGGTGTGCACTCTATTGACAGTGCTGTGGCAGGTGAATCAGTCCCATGGTGTGCACTCTATTGACAGTGCTTTGGCAGGTGAATCAGTCCCATAGTGTGCACTCTATTGACAGTGCTTTGGCAGGTGAATCACTCATATGGTGTACACTCTATTGACTGTGATATGGCAGGTGAATCAGTCCTATGGTGTACACTATTGACAGTGCTATGGTAGGTGAATCAGTCCCATGGTGTGCACTCTATTGACAGTGATGTGGCAGGTGAAACAGTCCCATGGTGTGCACACTATTGACAGTGATATGGCAGGTGAATCAGTCCTATGGTGCACACTCTATTGACAGTTCTGTGGCAGGTGAATCAGACCCATGGTGTACACTATTGACAGTACTATGGCAGGTGAATCAGTCCCATGGTGTGCACTCTATTGATAGTGCTATGGCAGGTGAATCAGTCCCATGGTGTGCACTCTATTGACAATACTGTGGCAGGTGAATCAGTCCCATGGTGTGCACTCTATTGAGAGTACTGTGGCAGGTGAAACATTCCCATGGTGTACACTCTATTGACAGTGCTATGGCAGGTGAATCAGTCCCATGGTGTACACTCTATTAACAGTGCTATGGCAGGTGAATCAGTCCCTTTGTGTGCACTCTATTGACAGTGCTATGGCAGGTGAATCAGTCCAATGGTGTGCACTCTATTGACAGTGCTGTGGCAGATGAATCAGTCCCAGAGTGTGCACCCTATTGACAATGCTGTGGCAGGTGAATCAGTCCCATGGTGTGCACTCTATTGACAGTGCTATGGCAGGTGAATCCGTCCCATGGTGCATACTCTATTGACAGTGCTGTGGCAGGTGAATCCGTCCCATGGTGTACACTCCATTCACAGTGCTGTGGCAGGTGAATCAGTCCCATGGTGTGCACTCTATTGACAATACTGTGGCAGGTGAATCAGTCCCATGGTGTGCACTCTATTGACAATACTGTGGCAGGTGAATCAGTCCCAATGGTGTACACTTTTGACAGTGCTATGGCAGGTGAATCAGTCCCATGGTGTACACTCTATTGACAGTGCTGTGGCAGGTGAATCAGTCCCATGGTGTACACTCTATTGACAGTGCTATGGCAGGTGAATCAGTCCCATGGTGTGCACTCTATTGACAGTGCTATGGTAGGTGAATCAGTCCCATGGTGTACACTCTATTGGCAGTGCTGTGGCAGGTGAATCAGTCCCATGGTGTGCACTCTATTGACAGTACTATGGCAGGTGAATCAGTCCCATGGTGTACACTCTATTGACAGTGCTGTGGCAGGTGAATCAGTCCCATGGTGTGCACTCTATTGACTGTGAAATGGCAGGTGAATCAGTCCTATGGTGTACACTATTGACAGTGCTATGGTAGGTGAATCCGTCCCATGGTGTACACTCTATTGACAGTGTTGTGGTAGGTGAGTCAGTCCCATGGTGTACACTCTATTGACAGTGCTGTGGCAGGTGAATCAGTCCCATGGTGTGCACTCTATTGACAGTGCTGTGGCAGGTGAATCAGTCCCATGGTGTGCACTCTATTGACAGTGCTGTGGCAGGTGAATCAGTCCAATGGTGTGCACTCCATTCACAGTGCTGTGGCAGGTGAATCAGTCCCATGGTGTGCACTCTATTGACAGTGCTATGGTAGGTGAATCAGTCCCATGGTGTACACTCTATTGGTAGTGCTGTGGCAGGTGAATCAGTCCCATGGTGTGCACTCTATTGACAGTACTATGGCAGGTGAATCAGTCCCATGGTCTACACTCTATTGACAGTGCTGTGGCAGGTGAATCAGTCCCATGGTGTGCACTCTATTGACAGTGCTGTGGCAGGTGAATCAGTCTCATGGTGTACACTATTGACAGTGCTTTGGCAGGTGAATCAGTCCCATAGTGTGCACTCTATTGACAGTGCTTTGGCAGGTGAATCACTCCTATGGTGTACACTCTATTGACTGTGATATGGCAGGTGAATCAGTCCTATGGTGTACACTATTGACAGTGCTATGGTAGGTGAATCAGTCCCATGGTGTGCACTCTATTGACAGTGCTGTGGCAGGTGAAACAGTCCCATGGTGTGCACACTATTGACAGTGCTGTGGCAGGTGAATCAGTCCCATGGTGTGCACTCTATTGACAGTGCTGTGGCAGGTGAATCAGTCCCATGGTGTGCACTCTATTGACAGTGCTGTGGCAGGTGAATCAGTCCCATGGAGTACAGTTTATTAACAGTGCTATGGTAGGTTAATCAGTCCCATGGTGAGCACTCTATTGACAGTGCTGTGGCAGGTGAATCAGTCCCATGGTGTGCACTCTATTGACAGTGCTTTGGCAGGTGAATCAGTCCCATAGTGTGCACTCTATTGACAGTGCTTTGGCAGGTGAATCACTCCTATGGTGTACACTCTATTGACTGTGATATGGCAGGTGAATCAGTCCTATGGTGTACACTATTGACAGTGCTATGGTAGGTGAATCAGTCCCATGGTGTGCACTCTATTGACAGTGCTGTGGCAGGTGAAACAGTCCCATGGTGTGCACACTATTGACAGAGCTGTGGCAGGTGAATCAGTCCCATGGTGTGCACTCAATTGACAGTGCTGTGGCAGGTGAATCAGTCCCATGGTGTACAGTTTATTGACAGTGCTGTGGCAGGTGAATCAGTCCCATGGTCTACACTCTATTGACAGTGCTATGGCAGGTGAATCAGTCCCATGGTGCACACTCTATTGACAGTACTATGGCAGGTGAATCAGACCCATGGTGTGCACTCTATTGATAGTGCTATGGCAGGTGAATCAGTCCCATGGTGTGCACTCTATTGACAATACTGTGGCAGGTGAATCAGTCCCATGGTGTGCACTCTATTGAGAGTACTGTGGCAGGTGAAACATTCCCATGGTGTACACTCTATTGACAGTGCTATGGCAGGTGAATCAGTCCCATGGTGTACACTCTATTAACAGTGCTATGGCAGGTGAATCAGTCCCTTTGTGTGCACTCTATTGACAGTGCTATGGCAGGTGAATCAGTCCAATGGTGTGCACTCTATTGACAGTGCTGTGGCAGATGAATCAGTCCCAGAGTGTGCACCCTATTGACAATGCTGTGGCAGGTGAATCAGTCCCATGGTGTGCACTCTATTGACAGTGCTATGGCAGGTGAATCCGTCCCATGGTGCATACTCTATTGACAGTGCTGTGGCAGGTGAGTCAGTCCCATGGTGTACACTCTATTGACAGTGTTATGGCAGGTGAATCAGTCCCATTGTTTGCACTCTATTGACAGTGCTTTGGCAGGTGAATCCGTCCCATGGTGTTCACTCTATTGACAGTGTTGTGGCAGGTGAGTCAGTCCCATGGTGTACACTCTATTGACAGTGCTGTGGCAGGTGAATCAGTCCCATGGTGTGCACTCTATTGACAGTGCTGTGGCAGGTGAATCAGTCCCATGGTGTGCACTCTATTGACAGTGCTGTGGCAGGTGAATCAGTCCCATGGTGTGCACTCCATTCACAGTGCTGTGGCAGGTGAATCAGTCCCATGGTGTGCACTCTATTGACAGTGCTGTGGCAGGTGAATCAGTCCCATGGTGTACACTCTATTGACAGTGCTATGGCAGGTGAATCAGTCCCATGGTATGCACTCTATTGACAGTGCTATGGTAGGTGAATCAGTCCCATGGTGTACACTCTATTGGCAGTGCTGTGGCAGGTGAATCAGTCCCATGGTGTGCACTCTATTGACAGTACTATGGCAGGTGAATCAGTCCCATGGTGTACACTCTATTGACAGTGCTGTGGCAGGTGAATCAGTCCCATGGTGTGCACTCTATTGACTGTGAAATGGCAGGTGAATCAGTCCTATGGTGTACACTATTGACAGTGCTATGGTAGGTGAATCAGTCCCATGGTGTGCACTCTATTGACAGTGCTGTGGCAGGTGAATCAGTCCTATGGTGTACACGATTGACAGTGCTATGGCAGGTGAATCAGTCCCATTGTGTGCACTCTACAGTGCTATGGCAGGTGAATCAGTCCCAATGGTGTACACTTTTGACAGTGCTATGGCAGGTGAATCAGTCCCATTGTGTGCACTCTATTGACAGTGCTATGGCAGGTGAATCAGTCCCAATGGTGTACACTTTTGACAGTGCTATGGCAGGTGAATCAGTCCCATGGTGTATACTCTATTGACAGTGCTGTGGCAGGTGAATCAGTCCCATGCTGTGCACTCTACTGACAGTGCTGTGGCAGGTGAATCAGTCCCATGGTGTGCACTCTATTGACAGTGCTGTGGCAGGTGAATCAGTCCCATGGAGTACAGTTTATTAACCGTGCTATGGTAGGTTAATCAGTCCCATGGTGAGCACTCTATTGACAGTGCGGTGGCAGGTGAATCAGTCCCATGGTGTGCACTCTATTGACAGTGCTTTGGCAGGTGAATCAGTCCCATAGTGTGCACTCTATTGACAGTGCTTTGGCAGGTGAATCACTCCTATGGTGTACACTCTATTGACTGTGATATGGCAGGTGAATCAGTCCTATGGTGTACACTATTGACAGTGCTATGGTAGGTGAATCAGTCCCATGGTGTGCACTCTATTGACAGTGCTGTGGCAGGTGAAACAGTCCCATGGTGTGCACACTATTGACAGTGCTGTGGCAGGTGAATCAGTCCCATGGTGTGCACTCTATTGACAGTGCTGTGGCAGGTGAATCAGTCCCATGGTCTACACTCTATTGACAGTGCTATGGCAGGTGAATCAGTCCCATGGTGTGCACTCTATTGACAGTTCTGTGGCAGGTGAATCAGACCCATGGTGTACACTATTGACAGTACTATGGCAGGTGAATCAGTCCCATGGTGTGCACTCTATTGATAGTGCTATGGCAGGTGAATCAGTCCCATGGTGTGCACTCTATTGACAACACTGTGGCAGGTGAATCAGTCCCATTGTGTGCACTCTAATGACAGTGCTGTGGCAGGTGAATCAGTCCCATTGTGTGCACTCTAATGACAGTGCTGTGGCAGGTGAATCAGTCCCATGGTGTGCACTCTATTGACAGTGCTGTGGCAGGTGAATCAGTCCCATGGAGTACAGTTTATTAACAGTGCTATGGTAGGTTAATCAGTCCCATGGTGAGCACTCTATTGACAGTGCTGTGGCAGGTGAATCAGTCCCATGGTGTGCACTCTATTGACAGTCCTTTGGCAGGTGAATCACTTCTATGGTGTACACTCTATTGACTGTGATATGGCAGGTGAATCAGTCCTATGGTGTACACTAATGACAGTGCTATGGTAGGTGAATCAGACCCATGGTGTGCACTCTATTGACAGTGTTGTGGCAGGTGAAACAGTCCCATGGTGTGCACACTATTGACAGTGCTGTGGCAGGTGAATCAGTCCCATGGTGTGCACTCAATTGACAGTGCTGTGGCAGGTGAATCAGTCCCATGGTGTGCACTCTATTGACAGTGCTGTGGCAGGTGAATCAGTCCCATGGTCTACACTCTATTGACAGTGCTATGGCAGGTGAATCAGTCCCATGGTGTGCACTCTATTGACAGTTCTGTGGCAGGTGAATCAGACCCATGGTGTACACTATTGACAGTACTATGGCAGGTGAATCAGTCCCATGGTGTGCACTCTATTGACAATACTGTGGCAGGTGAATGAGTCCCATGGTGTGCACTCTATTGAGAGTACTGTGGCAGGTGAAACATTCCCATGGTGTACACTCTATTGACAGTGCTATGGCAGGTGAATCAGTCCCATGGTGTACACTCTATTAACAGTGCTATGGCAGGTGAATCAGTCCCTTTGTGTGCACTCAATTGACAGTGCTATGGCAGGTGAATCAGTCCCATGGTGTGCACTCTATTGACAATGCTGTGGCAGGTGAATCAGTCAAATGGTGTACAGTTTATTGACAGTGGTATGGTAGGTGAATCAGTCCCATGGTGTGCACTCTATTGAGAGTGCTGTGGCAGGTGAAACATTCCCATGGTGTGCACTCTATTGACAGTGCTTTGGCAGGTGAATCACTCCTATGGTGTACACTCTATTGACTGTGATATGGCAGGTGAATCAGTCCTATGGTGTACACTATTGACACTGCTATGGCAGGTGAATCAGTCCCATGGTGTACACTCTATTGACTGTGATATGGCAGGTGAATCAGTCCTATGGTGTACACTATTGACAGTGCTATGGTAGGTGAATCAGTCCCATGGTGTGCACTCTATTGACAGTGCTGTGGCAGGTGAAACAGTCCCATGGTGTGCACACTATTGACAGTGCTGTGGCAGGTGAATCAGTCCCATGGTGTGCACTCAATTGACAGTGCTGTGGCAGGTGAATCAGTCCCATGGTGTGCAATCTATTGACAGTGCTGTGGCAGGTGAATCAGTCCCATGGTCTACACTCTATTGACAGTGCTATGGCAGGTGAATCAGTCCCATGGTGTGCACTCTATTGACAGTTCTGTGGCAGGTGAATCAGACCCATGGTGTACACTATTGACAGTACTATGGCAGGTGAATCAGTCCCATGGTGTGTACTCTATTGATAGTGCTATGGCAGGTGAAGCAGTCCCATGGTGTGCACTCTATTGACAATACTGTGGCAGGTGAATCAGTCCCATGGTGTGCACTCTATTGAGAGTACTGTGGCAGGTGAAACATTCCCATGGTGTACACTCTATTGACAGTGCTATGGCAGGTGAATAAGTCCCATGGTGTACACTCTATTAACAGTGCTATGGCAGGTGAATCAGTCCCTTTGTGTGCACTCAATTGACAATGCTGTGGCAGGTGAATCAGTCAAATGGTGTACAGTTTATTGACAGTGGTATGGTAGGTGAATCAGTCCCATGGTGTGCACTCTATTGAGAGTGCTGTGGCAGGTGAAACATTCCCATGGTGTGCACTCTATTGACAGTGCTTTGGCAGGTGAATCACTCCTATGGTGTACACTCTATTGACTGTGATATGGCAGGTGAATCAGTCCTATGGTGTACACTATTGACAGTGCTATGGTAGGTGAATCAGTCCCATGGTGTGCACTCTATTGACAGTGCTGTGGCAGGTGAAACAGTCCCATGGTGTGCACACTATTGACAGTGCTGTGGCAGGTGAATCAGTCCCATGGTGTGCACTCAATTGACAGTGCTGTGGCAGGTGAATCAGTCCCATGGTGTGCACTCTATTGACAGTGCTGTGGCAGGTGAATCAGTCCCATGGTCTACACTCTATTGACAGTGCTATGGCAGGTGAATAAGTCCCATGGTGTACACTCTATTAACAGTGCTATGGCAGGTGAATCAGTCCCTTTGTGTGCACTCAATTGACAGTGCTGTGGCAGGTGAATCAGTCCCATGGTGTGCACTCTATTGACAGTGCTATGGCAGGTGAATCAGTCGAAGTGTGTGCACCCTATTGACAATGCTGTGGCAGGTGAATCAGTCCAATGGTGTACAGTTTATTGACAGTGGTATGGCAGGTGAAACAGTCCCATGGTGTGCACACTATTGACAGTGCTGTGGCAGGTGAATCAGTCCCATTGTGTGCACTCTATTGACAGTGCTATGGCAGGTGAATCACTCCTATGGTGTACACTATTAACAGTGCTATGGCAGGTGAATCAGTCCCATGGTGTACACTCTATTGACAATACTGTGGCAGGTGAATCAGTCCTATGGTGTACACTATTGACAGTGCTATGGCAGGTGAATCAGTCCCAATGGTGTACACTCTATTGACAGTGCTGTGGCAGGTGAATCAGTCCCATGGTGTATTCTCTATTGACAGTGCTATGGCAGGTGAATCAGTCCCAGTGTGTGCACCCTATTGACAATGCTGTGGCAGGTGAATCAGTCCAATGGTGTACAGTTTATTGACAGTGGTATGGCAGGTGAAACAGTCCCATGGTGTGCACACTATTGACAGTGCTGTGGCAGGTGAATCAGTCCCATTGTGTGCACTCTATTGACAGTGCTATGGCAGGTGAATCAGTCCCAATGGTGTACACTCTATTGACAGTGCTATGGCAGGTGAATCACTCCTATGGTGTACACTATTAACAGTGCTGTGGCAGGTGAATCAGTCCCATGATGTGCACTCTATTGACAATACTGTGGCAGGTGAATCAGTCCTATGGTGTACACTATTGACAGTGCTATGGCAGGTGAATCAGTCCCAATGGTGTACACTCTATTGACAGTGCTGTGGCAGGTGAATCAGTCCCATGGTGTATTCTCTATTGACAGTGCTGTGGCAGGTGAGTCAGTCCCATGGTGTACACTCTATTGACAGTGTTATGGCAGGTGAATCAGTCCCATTGTGTGCACTCTATTGACAGTGCTATGGCAGGTGAATCAGTCCCATGGTGTACACTCTATTGACAGTGCTATGGCAGGTGAATCAGTCCCATGGTGTACACTCTATTGACAGTGTTGTGGCAGGTGAGTCAGTCCCATGGTGTACACTCTATTGACAGTGCTATGGCAGGTGAATCAGTCCCATTGTGTGCACTCTATTGACAGTGCTATGGCAGGTGAATCAGTCCTATGGTGTACACTCTATTGACAGTGCTATGGCAGGTGAATCACTCATATGGTGTACACTATTAACAGTGCTATGGCAGGTGAATCAGTCCCATGGTGTACACTCTATTAACAGTGCTGTGGCAGGTGAATCAGTACCATGGTGTGCACTCTACTGACAGTGCTGTGGCAGGTGAATCAGTACCATGGTGTGCACTCTACTGACAGTGCTATGGCAGGTGAATCAGTCCCATGGTGTACACTCTATTAACAGTGCTATGGCAGGTGAATCAGTCCCTTTGTGTGCACTCAATTGACAGTGCTATGGCAGGTGAATCAGTCCCATGGTGTGCACTCTATTGACAATGCTGTGGCAGGTGAATCAGTCAAATGGTGTACAGTTTATTGACAGTGGTATGGTAGGTGAATCAGTCCCATGGTGTGCACTCTATTGAGAGTGCTGTGGCAGGTGAAACATTCCCATGGTGTGCACTCTATTGACAGTGCTTTGGCAGGTGAATCACTCCTATGGTGTACACTCTATTGACTGTGATATGGCAGGTGAATCAGTCCTATGGTGTACACTATTGACACTGCTATGGCAGGTGAATCAGTCCCATGGTGTACACTCTATTGACTGTGATATGGCAGGTGAATCAGTCCTATGGTGTACACTATTGACAGTGCTATGGTAGGTGAATCAGTCCCATGGTGTGCACTCTATTGACAGTGCTGTGGCAGGTGAAACAGTCCCATGGTGTGCACACTATTGACAGTGCTGTGGCAGGTGAATCAGTCCCATGGTGTGCACTCAATTGACAGTGCTGTGGCAGGTGAATCAGTCCCATGGTGTGCAATCTATTGACAGTGCTGTGGCAGGTGAATCAGTCCCATGGTCTACACTCTATTGACAGTGCTATGGCAGGTGAATCAGTCCCATGGTGTGCACTCTATTGACAGTTCTGTGGCAGGTGAATCAGACCCATGGTGTACACTATTGACAGTACTATGGCAGGTGAATCAGTCCCATGGTGTGTACTCTATTGATAGTGCTATGGCAGGTGAAGCAGTCCCATGGTGTGCACTCTATTGACAATACTGTGGCAGGTGAATCAGTCCCATGGTGTGCACTCTATTGAGAGTACTGTGGCAGGTGAAACATTCCCATGGTGTACACTCTATTGACAGTGCTATGGCAGGTGAATAAGTCCCATGGTGTACACTCTATTAACAGTGCTATGGCAGGTGAATCAGTCCCTTTGTGTGCACTCAATTGACAATGCTGTGGCAGGTGAATCAGTCAAATGGTGTACAGTTTATTGACAGTGGTATGGTAGGTGAATCAGTCCCATGGTGTGCACTCTATTGAGAGTGCTGTGGCAGGTGAAACATTCCCATGGTGTGCACTCTATTGACAGTGCTTTGGCAGGTGAATCACTCCTATGGTGTACACTCTATTGACTGTGATATGGCAGGTGAATCAGTCCTATGGTGTACACTATTGACAGTGCTATGGTAGGTGAATCAGTCCCATGGTGTGCACTCTATTGACAGTGCTGTGGCAGGTGAAACAGTCCCATGGTGTGCACACTATTGACAGTGCTGTGGCAGGTGAATCAGTCCCATGGTGTGCACTCAATTGACAGTGCTGTGGCAGGTGAATCAGTCCCATGGTGTGCACTCTATTGACAGTGCTGTGGCAGGTGAATCAGTCCCATGGTCTACACTCTATTGACAGTGCTATGGCAGGTGAATAAGTCCCATGGTGTACACTCTATTAACAGTGCTATGGCAGGTGAATCAGTCCCTTTGTGTGCACTCAATTGACAGTGCTGTGGCAGGTGAATCAGTCCCATGGTGTGCACTCTATTGACAGTGCTATGGCAGGTGAATCAGTCCCAGTGTGTGCACCCTATTGACAATGCTGTGGCAGGTGAATCAGTCCAATGGTGTACAGTTTATTGACAGTGGTATGGCAGGTGAAACAGTCCCATGGTGTGCACACTATTGACAGTGCTGTGGCAGGTGAATCAGTCCCATTGTGTGCACTCTATTGACAGTGCTATGGCAGGTGAATCAGTCCCAATGGTGTACACTCTATTGACAGTGCTATGGCAGGTGAATCACTCCTATGGTGTACACTATTAACAGTGCTATGGCAGGTGAATCAGTCCCATGGTGTACACTCTATTGACAATACTGTGGCAGGTGAATCAGTCCTATGGTGTACACTATTGACAGTGCTATGGCAGGTGAATCAGTCCCAATGGTGTACACTCTATTGACAGTGCTGTGGCAGGTGAATCAGTCCCATGGTGTATTCTCTATTGACAGTGCTATGGCAGGTGAATCAGTCCCAGTGTGTGCACCCTATTGACAATGCTGTGGCAGGTGAATCAGTCCAATGGTGTACAGTTTATTGACAGTGGTATGGCAGGTGAAACAGTCCCATGGTGTGCACACTATTGACAGTGCTGTGGCAGGTGAATCAGTCCCATTGTGTGCACTCTATTGACAGTGCTATGGCAGGTGAATCAGTCCCAATGGTGTACACTCTATTGACAGTGCTATGGCAGGTGAATCACTCCTATGGTGTACACTATTAACAGTGCTGTGGCAGGTGAATCAGTCCCATGATGTGCACTCTATTGACAATACTGTGGCAGGTGAATCAGTCCTATGGTGTACACTATTGACAGTGCTATGGCAGGTGAATCAGTCCCAATGGTGTACACTCTATTGACAGTGCTGTGGCAGGTGAATCAGTCCCATGGTGTATTCTCTATTGACAGTGCTGTGGCAGGTGAGTCAGTCCCATGGTGTACACTCTATTGACAGTGTTATGGCAGGTGAATCAGTCCCATTGTGTGCACTCTATTGACAGTGCTATGGCAGGTGAATCAGTCCCATGGTGTACACTCTATTGACAGTGCTATGGCAGGTGAATCAGTCCCATGGTGTACACTCTATTGACAGTGTTGTGGCAGGTGAGTCAGTCCCATGGTGTACACTCTATTGACAGTGCTATGGCAGGTGAATCAGTCCCATTGTGTGCACTCTATTGACAGTGCTATGGCAGGTGAATCAGTCCTATGGTGTACACTCTATTGACAGTGCTATGGCAGGTGAATCACTCATATGGTGTACACTATTAACAGTGCTATGGCAGGTGAATCAGTCCCATGGTGTACACTCTATTAACAGTGCTGTGGCAGGTGAATCAGTCCCATGGTGTGCACTCTATTGACAATACTGTGGCAGGTGAATCAGTCCTATGGTGTACACTATTGACAGTGCTATGGCAGGTGAATCAGTCCCAATGGTGTACACTCTATTGACAGTGCTGTGGCAGGTGAATCAGTACCATGGTGTGCACTCTACTGACAGTGCTGTGGCAGGTGAATCAGTACCATGGTGTGCACTCTACTGACAGTGCTGTGGCAGGTGAATCAGTCCCATGGAGTACAGTTTATTAACAGTGCTATGGTAGGTTAATCAGTCCCATGGTGTGCACTCTATTGACAGTGCTGTGGCAGGTGAATCAGTCCAATGGTGTGCACTCTATTCAAAGTGCTATAGCAGGTGAATCAATCCCATGGTGTGCACTCTATTGACAGTGCTGTGGCAGGTGAATCAGTCCCATGGTGGGCACTCTATGACAGTGGTGTGGCAGGTGAATCAGTCCCACGGTGTGCACTCTATTGACAGTGCTGTGGCAGGTGAATCAGTCCCATGGTGTACAGTTTATTGACAGTGCTATGGTAGGTGAATCAGTCCCATGGTGTGTCCTCTATTGACTGTGCTATGGTAGGTGAATCAGTCCTATGGTGTACACTATTGACAGTGCTATGGCAGGTGAATCAGTCCAATTGTGTGCACTCTATTGACAGTGCTATGGCAGGTGAATCAGTCCCATGATGTACACTCTATTGACAGTGCTGTGTCAGGTGAAACATTCCCATGGTGGGCACTCTATTGACAGTGCTGTGGCAGGTGAATCAGTCCCATGGTGTGCACTCTATTGACAGTGCTGTGGCAGGTGAATCAGTCCTATGGTGTACACTATTGACAGTGCTATGGCAGGTGAATCAGTCCCAATGGTGTACACTCTATTGACAGTGCTGTGGCAGGTGAATCAGTCCCATGGTGTGCACTCTACTGACAGTGCTGTGGCAGGTGAATCAGTCCCATGGTGTGCACTCTATTGACAGTGCTGTGGCAGGTGAATCAGTCCCATAGAGTACAGTTTATTAACAGTGCTATGGCAGGTGAATCAGTCCCATGGTGTACACTCTATTAACAGTGCTGTGGCAGGTGAATCAGTCCCATGGTGTACACTCTATTAACAGTGCTGTGGCAGGTGAATCAGTCCCATGGTGTGCACTCTATTGACAGTGCTGTGGCAGGTGAATCAGTCCCATGGTGTGCACTCTATTGACAGTGCTGTGGCAGGTGAATCAGTCCCATGGAGTACAGTTTATTAACAGTGCTATGGTAGGTTAATCAGTCCCATGGTGTGCACTCTATTGACAATACTGTTGCAGGTGAATCAGTCCTATGGTGTACACTATTGACAGTGCTATGGCAGGTGAATCAGTCCCAATGGTGTACACTCTATTGACAGTGCTGTGGCAGGTGAATCAGTACCATGGTGTGCACTGTACTGACAGTGCTGTGGCAGGTGAATCAGTACCATGGTGTGCACTCTATTGACAGTGCTGTGGCAAGTGAATCAGTCCAATGGTGTGCACTCTTTTCAAAGTGCTATAGCAGGTGAATCAATCCCATGGTGTGCACTCTATTGACAGTGCTGTGGCAAGTGAATCAGTCCAATGGTGTGCACTCTATTCAAAGTGCTATAGCAGGTGAATAAGTCCTATGGTGTACACTATTGACAGTGCTATGGCAGGTGAATCAGTCCAATTGTGTGCACTCTATTGACAGTGATATGGCAGGTGAATCAGTCCCATGGTGTACACTATTGACAGTACTATGGCAGGTGAATCAGTCCCATGGTGTACACCCTATTGACAGTGCTGTGGCAGCTGAATCAGTCCCATGGTGTGCACTCTACTGACAGTGCTGTGGCAGGTGAATCAGTCCCATGATGTGCACTCTATTGACAGTGCTATGGCAGGTGAATCAGTCCCATTGTGTGCACTCTATTGACAGTGCTGTGGCAGGTGAATCAGTCCCATGGTGTGCACTCTATTGACAGTGCTATGGCAGGTGAATCAGTCCCATGGTGAGCACTCTATTGACAGTGCTGTGGCAGGTGAATCAGTCCCATGGTGTGCACTCTATTGACAGTGCATTGGCAGGTGAATCAGTCCCATAGTGTGCACTCTATTGACAGTGCTTTGGCAGGTGAATCACTCCTATGGTGTACACTATTGACAGTGCTATGGCAGGTGAATCAGTCCCATTGTGTGCACTCTATTGACAGTACTATGGCAGGTGAATCATTCCCATGGTGTACACTCTATTGACAGTGCTGTGGCAGGTGAATTAGTCCCATGGTGTACAATATTGACAGTGCTATGGCAGGTGAATCAGTCCCATTGTGTGCACTCTATTGACAGTGCTATGGCACGTGAATCAGTCCCATGGTGTACACTATTGTCAGTACTATGGGATGTGAATCAGTCCCATGGTGTGCACTCTATTGACAGGGCTATGGTAGGTGAATCAGTCCCATGGTGTACACTCTATTGGCAGTGCTATGGCAGGTGAATCAGTCCCATGGTGTGCACTCTATTGACAGTGATATGGCAGGTGAATCAGTTCTATGGTGTACACTATTGACAGTACTATGGCAGGTGAATCAGTCCCATGGTGTGCACTCTACTAACAGTGCTGTGGCAGGTGAATCAGTCCCATGATGTGCACTCTATTGACAGTGCTGTGGCAGGTGAATCAGTCCCATGGTGTGCACTCTATTGACTGTGATATGGCAGGTGAATCAGTCCTATGGTGTACACTATTGACAGTGCTATGGTAGGTGAATCAGTCCCATGGTGTGCACTCTATTGACAGTGCTGTGGTAGGTGAAACAGTCCCATGGTGTGCACACTATTGACAGTGCTGTGGCAGGTGAATCAGTCCCATGGTCTACACTCTATTGACAGTGCTATGGCAGGTGAATCAGTCCCATGGTGTGCACTCTATTGACAGTTCTGTGGCAGGTGAATCAGACCCATGGTGTACACTATTGACAGTACTATGGCAGGTGAATCAGTCCCATGGTGTGCACTCTATTGACAGTGCTGTGGCAGGTGAATCGGTCCCATGGTCTACACTCTATTGACAGTGCTATGGCAGGTGAGTCAGTCCCATTGTGTGCACTCTATTGACAGTGCTGTGATAGGTGAAATAGTCCCATGGTGTGCACACTATTGACAGTGCTGTGGCAGGTGAATCAGTCCCATGGTGTGCACTCTATTGACAGTGCTGTGGTAGGTGAAACAGTCCCATGGTGTGCACACTATTGACAGTGCTGTGGCAGGTGAATCAGTCCCATGGTGTACACTATTGTCAGTACTATGGGAGGTGAATCAGTCCCATGGTGTACACTCTATTGACAGTGCTATGGTAGGTGAATCAGTCCCATGGTGAGCACTCTATTGACAGTGCTATGGCAGGTGAATCAGTCCCAATGGTGTACACTTTTGACAGTGCTATGGCAGGTGAATCAGTCCCATTGTGTGCACTCTATTGACAGTGCTATGGCAGGTGAATCAGTCCCATGGTGTACACTCTATTGACAGTGCTGTGGCAGGTGAATCAGTCCCATGGTGTGCACTCTATTGACAGTGCTGTGGCAGGTGAATCAGTCCCATGGTGTGCACTCTATTGACAGTGCTTTGGCAGGTGAATCAGTCCCATAGTGTGCACTCTATTGACAGTGCTTTGGCAGGTGAATCACTCATATGGTGTACACTCTATTGACTGTGATATGGCAGGTGAATCAGTCCTATGGTGTACACTATTGACAGTGCTATGGTAGGTGAATCAGTCCCATGGTGTGCACTCTATTGACAGTGCTGTGGCAGGTGAAACAGTCCCATGGTGTGCACACTATTGACAGTGATATGGCAGGTGAATCAGTCCCATGGTGCACACTCTATTGACAGTTCTGTGGCAGGTGAATCAGACCCATGGTGTACACTATTGACAGTACTATGGCAGGTGAATCAGTCCCATGGTGTGCACTCTTTTGATAGTGCTATGGCAGGTGAATCAGTCCCATGGTGTGCACTCTATTGACAATACTGTGGCAGGTGAATCAGTCCCATGGTGTGCACTCTATTGAGAGTACTGTGGCAGGTGAAATATTCCCATGGTGTACACTCTATTGACAGTGCTATGGCAGGTGAATCAGTCCCATGGTGTACACTCTATTAACAGTGCTATGGCAGGTGAATCAGTCCCTTTGTGTGCACTCTATTGACAGTGCTATGGCAGGTGAATCAGTCCAATGGTGTGCACTCTATTGACAGTGCTGTGGCAGATGAATCAGTCCCAGAGTGTGCACCCTATTGACAATGCTGTGGCAGGTGAATCAGTCCCATGGTGTGCACTCTATTGACAGTGCTATGGCAGGTGAATCCGTCCCATGGTGCATACTCTATTGACAGTGCTGTGGCAGGTGAATCCGTCCCATGGTGTACACTCTATTGACAGTGTTGTGGCAGGTGAGTCAGTCCCATGGTGTACACTCTATTGACAGTGCTGTGGCAGGTGAATCAGTCCCATGGTGTGCACTCTATTGACAGTGCTGTGGCAGGTGAATCAGTCCCATGGTGTGCACTCTATTGACAGTGCTGTGGCAGGTGAATCAGTCCCATGGTGTGCACTCCATTCACAGTGCTGTGGCAGGTGAATCAGTCCCATGGTGTGCACTCTATTGACAATACTGTGGCAGGTGAATCAGTCCCAATGGTGTACACTTTTGACAGTGCTTATGGCAGGTGAATCAGTCCCATGGTGTACACTCTATTGACAGTGCTGTGGCAGGTGAATCAGTCCCATGGTGTACACTCTATTGACAGTGCTATGGCAGGTGAATCAGTCCCATGGTGTGCACTCTATTGACAGTGCTATGGTAGGTGAATCAGTCCCATGGTGTACACTCTATTGGCAGTGCTGTGGCAGGTGAATCAGTCCCATGGTGTGCACTCTATTGACAGTACTATGGCAGGTGAATCAGTCCCATGGTGTACACTCTATTGACAGTGCTGTGGCAGGTGAATCAGTCCCATGGTGTGCACTCTATTGACTGTGAAATGGCAGGTGAATCAGTCCTATGGTGTACACTATTGACAGTGCTATGGTAGGTGAATCCGTCCCATGGTGTACACTCTATTGACAGTGTTGTGGCAGGTGAGTCAGTCCCATGGTGTACACTCTATTGACAGTGCTGTGGCAGGTGAAACAGTCCCATGGTGTGCACTCTATTGACAGTGCTGTGGCAGGTGAATCAGTCCCATGGTGTGCACTCTATTGACAGTGCTGTGGCAGGTGAATCAGTCCCATGGTGTGCACTCCATTCACAGTGCTGTGGCAGGTGAATCAGTCCCATGGTGTGCACTCTATTGACAGTGCTATGGTAGGTGAATCAGTCCCATGGTGTACACTCTATTGGCAGTGCTGTGGCAGGTGAATCAGTCCCATGGTGTGCACTCTATTGACAGTACTATCGCAGGTGAATCAGTCCCATGGTGTACACTCTATTGACAGTGCTGTGGCAGGTGAATCAGTCCCATGGTGTGCACTCTATTGACTGTGAAATGGCAGGTGAATCAGTCCTATGGTGTACACTATTGACAGTGCTATGGTAGGTGAATCAGTCCCATGGTGTGCACTCTATTGACAGTGCTGTGGCAGGTGAATCAGTCTCATGGTGTACAGTTTATTAACAGTGCTTTGGCAGGTGAATCAGTCCCATAGTGTGCACTCTATTGACAGTGCTTTGGCAGGTGAATCACTCCTATGGTGTACACTCTATTGACTGTGATATGGCAGGTGAATCAGTCCTATGGTGTACACTATTGACAGTGCTATGGTAGGTGAATCAGTCCCATGGTGTGCACTCTATTGACAGTGCTGTGGCAGGTGAAACAGTCCCATGGTGTGCACACTATTGACAGTGCTGTGGCAGGTGAATCAGTCCCATGGTGTGCACTCTATTGACAGTGCTGTGGCAGGTGAATCAGTCCCATGGTGTGCACTCTATTGACAGTGCTGTGGCAGGTGAATCAGTCCCATGGAGTACAGTTTATTAACAGTGCTATGGTAGGTTAATCAGTCCCATGGTGAGCACTCTATTGACAGTGCTGTGGCAGGTGAATCAGTCCCATGGTGTGCACTCTATTGACAGTGCTTTGGCAGGTGAATCAGTCCCATAGTGTGCACTCTATTGACAGTGCTTTGGCAGGTGAATCACTCCTATGGTGTACACTCTATTGACTGTGATATGGCAGGTGAATCAGTCCTATGGTGTACACTATTGACAGTGATATGGTAGGTGAATCAGTCCCATGGTGTGCACTCTATTGACAGTGCTGTGGCAGGTGAAACAGTCCCATGGTGTGCACACTATTGACAGAGCTGTGGCAGGTGAATCAGTCCCATGGTGTGCACTCAATTGACAGTGCTGTGGCAGGTGAATCAGTCCCATGGTGTACAGTTTATTGACAGTGCTGTGGCAGGTGAATCAGTCCCATGGTCTACACTCTATTGACAGTGCTATGGCAGGTGAATCAGTCCCATGGTGCACACTCTATTGACAGTACTATGGCAGGTGAATCAGACCCATGGTGTGCACTCTATTGATAGTGCTATGGCAGGTGAATCAGTCCCATGGTGTGCACTCTATTGACAATACTGTGGCAGGTGAATCAGTCCCATGGTGTGCACTCTATTGAGAGTACTGTGGCAGGTGAAACATTCCCATGTTGTACACTCTATTGACAGTAATATGGCAGGTGAATCAGTCCCATGGTGTGCACTCTATTGACAGTGCTATGGCAGGTGAATCGGTCCAATGGTGTGCACTCTATTGACAGTGCTGTGGCAGATGAATCAGTCCCAGAGTGTGCACCCTATTGACAATGCTGTGGCAGGTGAATCAGTCCCATGGTGTGCACTCTATTGACAGTGCTATGGCAGGTGAATCCGTCCCATGGTGCATACTCTATTGACAGTGCTGTGGCAGGTGAGTCAGTCCCATGGTGTACACTCTATTGACAGTGTTATGGCAGGTGAATCAGTCCCATTGTTTGCACTCTATTGACAGTGCTTTGGCAGGTGAATCCGTCCCATGGTGTACACTCTATTGACAGTGTTGTGGCAGGTGAGTCAGTCCCATGGTGTACACTCTATTGACAGTGCTGTGGCAGGTGAATCAGTCCCATGGTGTGCACTCTATTGACAGTGCTGTGGCAGGTGAATCAGTCCCATGGTGTGCACTCTATTGACAGTGCTGTGGCAGGTGAATCAGTCCCATGGTGTGCACTCCATTCACAGTGCTGTGGCAGGTGAATCAGTCCCATGGTGTGCACTCTATTGACAGTGCTGTGGCAGGTGAATCAGTCCCATGGTGTACACTCTATTGACAGTGCTATGGCAGGTGAATCAGTCCCATGGTATGCACTCTATTGACAGTGCTATGGTAGGTGAATCAGTCCCATGGTGTACACTCTATTGGCAGTGCTGTGGCAGGTGAATCAGTCCCATGGTGTGCACTCTATTGACAGTACTATGGCAGGTGAATCAGTCCCATGGTGTACACTCTATTGACAGTGCTGTGGCAGGTGAATCAGTCCCATGGTGTGCACTCTATTGACTGTGAAATGGCAGGTGAATCAGTCCTATGGTGTACACTATTGACAGTGCTATGGTAGGTGAATCAGTCCCATGGTGTGCACTCTATTGACAGTGCTGTGGCAGGTGAATCAGTCCTATGGTGTACACGATTGACAGTGCTATGGCAGGTGAATCAGTCCCATTGTGTGCACTCTACAGTGCTATGGCAGGTGAATCAGTCCCAATGGTGTACACTTTTGACAGTGCTATGGCAGGTGAATCAGTCCCATTGTGTGCACTCTATTGACAGTGCTATGGCAGGTGAATCAGTCCCAATGGTGTACACTTTTGACAGTGCTATGGCAGGTGAATCAGTCCCATGGTGTACACTCTATTGACAGTGCTGTGGCAGGTGAATCAGTCCCATGCTGTGCACTCTACTGACAGTGCTGTGGCAGGTGAATCAGTCCCATGGTGTGCACTCTATTGACAGTGCTGTGGCAGGTGAATCAGTCCCATGGAGTAGAGTTTATTAACTGTGCTATGGTAGGTTAATCAGTCCCATGGTGAGCACTCTATTGACAGTGCTGTGGCAGGTGAATCAGTCCCATGGTGTGCACTCTATTGACAGTGCTTTGGCAGGTGAATCAGTCCCATAGTGTGCACTCTATTGACAGTGCTTTGGCAGGTGAATCACTCCTATGGTGTACACTCTATTGACTGTGATATGGCAGGTGAATCAGTCCTATGGTGTACACTATTGACAGTGCTATGGTAGGTGAATCAGTCCCATGGTGTGCACTCTATTGACAGTGCTGTGGCAGGTGAAACAGTCCCATGGTGTGCACACTATTGACAGTGCTGTGGCAGGTGAATCAGTCCCATGGTGTGCACTCTATTGACAGTGCTGTGGCAGGTGAATCAGTCCCATGGTCTACACTCTATTGACAGTGCTATGGCAGGTGAATCAGTCCCATGGTGTGCACTCTATTGACAGTTCTGTGGCAGGTGAATCAGACCCATGGTGTACACTATTGACAGTACTATGGCAGGTGAATCAGTCCCATGGTGTGCACTCTATTGATAGTGCTATGGCAGGTGAATCAGTCCCATGGTGTGCACTCTATTGACAACACTGTGGCAGGTGAATCAGTCCCATTGTGTGCACTCTAATGACAGTGCTGTGGCAGGTGAATCAGTCCCATGGTGTGCACTCTATTGACAGTGCTGTGGCAGGTGAATCAGTCCCATGGAGTACAGTTTATTAACAGTGCTATGGTAGGTTAATCAGTCCCATGGTGAGCACTCTATTGACAGTGCTGTGGCAGGTGAATCAGTCCCATGGTGTGCACTCTATTGACAGTGCTGTGGCAGGTGAATCAGTCCCATGGTGTGCACTCTATTGACAGTGCTGTGGCAGGTGAATCAGTCCCATGGTGTGCACTCAATTGACAGTGCTGTGGCAGGTGAATCAGTCCCATGGTGTGCACTCTATTGACAGTGCTGTGGCAGGTGAATCAGTCCCATGGTCTACACTCTATTGACAGTGCTATGGCAGGTGAATCAGTCCCATGGTGTGCACTCTATTGACAGTTCTGTGGCAGGTGAATCAGACCCATGGTGTGCACTCTATTGATAGTGCTATGGCAGGTGAATCAGTCCCATGGTGTGCACTCTATTGATAGTGCTATGGCAGGTGAATCAGTCCCATGGTGTGCACTCTATTGACAATACTGTGGCAGGTGAATGAGTCCCATGGTGTGCACTCTATTGAGAGTACTGTGGCAGGTGAAACATTCCCATGGTGTACACTCTATTGACAGTGCTATGGCAGGTGAATCAGTCCCATGGTGTACACTCTATTAACAGTGCTATGGCAGGTGAATCAGTCCCTTTGTGTGCACTCAATTGACAGTGCTATGGCAGGTGAATCAGTCCCATGGTGTGCACTCTATTGACAATGCTGTGGCAGGTGAATCAGTCAAATGGTGTACAGTTTATTGACAGTGGTATGGTAGGTGAATCAGTCCCATGGTGTGCACTCTATTGAGAGTGCTGTGGCAGGTGAAACATTCCCATGGTGTGCACTCTATTGACAGTGCTTTGGCAGGTGAATCACTCCTATGGTGTACACTCTATTGACTGTGATATGGCAGGTGAATCAGTCCTATGGTGTACACTATTGACAGTGCTATGGCAGGTGAATCAGTCCCATGGTGTACACTCTATTGACTGTGATATGGCAGGTGAATCAGTCCTATGGTGTACACTATTGACAGTGCTATGGTAGGTGAATCAGTCCCATGGTGTGCACTCTATTGACAGTGCTGTGGCAGGTGAAACAGTCCCATGGTGTGCACACTATTGACAGTGCTGTGGCAGGTGAATCAGTCCCATGGTGTGCACTCAATTGACAGTGCTGTGGCAGGTGAATCAGTCCCATGGTGTGCACTCTATTGACAGTGCTGTGGCAGGTGAATCAGTCCCATGGTCTACACTCTATTGACAGTGCTATGGCAGGTGAATCAGTCCCATGGTGTGCACTCTATTGACAGTTCTGTGGCAGGTGAATCAGACCCATGGTGTACACTATTGACAGTACTATGGCAGGTGAATCAGTCCCATGGTGTGTACTCTATTGATAGTGCTATGGCAGGTGAAGCAGTCCCATGGTGTGCACTCTATTGACAATACTGTGGCAGGTGAATCAGTCCCATGGTGTGCACTCTATTGAGAGTACTGTGGCAGGTGAAACATTCCCATGGTGTACACTCTATTGACAGTGCTATGGCAGGTGAATAAGTCCCATGGTGTACACTCTATTAACAGTGCTATGGCAGGTGAATCAGTCCCTTTGTGTGCACTCAATTGACAATGCTGTGGCAGGTGAATCAGTCAAATGGTGTACAGTTTATTGACAGTGGTATGGTAGGTGAATCAGTCCCATGGTGTGCACTCTATTGAGAGTGCTGTGGCAGGTGAAACATTCCCATGGTGTGCACTCTATTGACAGTGCTTTGGCAGGTGAATCACTCCTATGGTGTACACTCTATTGACTGTGATATGGCAGGTGAATCAGTCCTATGGTGTACACTATTGACAGTGCTATGGTAGGTGAATCAGTCCCATGGTGTGCACTCTATTGACAGTGCTGTGGCAGGTGAAACAGTCCCATGGTGTGCACACTATTGACAGTGCTGTGGCAGGTGAATCAGTCCCATGGTGTGCACTCAATTGACAGTGCTGTGGCAGGTGAATCAGTCCCATGGTGTGCACTCTATTGACAGTGCTGTGGCAGGTGAATCAGTCCCATGGTCTACACTCTATTGACAGTGCTATGGCAGGTGAATCAGTCCCATGGTGTGCACTCTATTGACAGTTCTGTGGCAGGTGAATCAGACCCATGGTGTACACTATTGACAGTACTATGGCAGGTGAATCAGTCCCATGGTGTGTACTCTATTGATAGTGCTATGGCAGGTGAAGCAGTCCCATGGTGTGCACTCTATTGACAATACTGTGGCAGGTGAATCAGTCCCATGGTGTGCACTCTATTGAGAGTACTGTGGCAGGTGAAACATTCCCATGGTGTACACTCTATTGACAGTGCTATGGCAGGTGAATAAGTCCCATGGTGTACACTCTATTAACAGTGCTATGGCAGGTGAATCAGTCCCTTTGTGTGCACTCAATTGACAGTGCTATGGCAGGTGAATCAGTCCCATGGTGTGCACTCTATTGACAGTGCTATGGCAGGTGAATCAGTCCCAGTGTGTGCACCCTATTGACAATGCTGTGGCAGGTGAATCAGTCCAATGGTGTACAGTTTATTGACAGTGGTATGGCAGGTGAAACAGTCCCATGGTGTGCACACTATTGACAGTGCTGTGGCAGGTGAATCAGTCCCATTGTGTGCACTCTATTGACAGTGCTATGGCAGGTGAATCAGTCCCAATGGTGTACACTCTATTGACAGTGCTATGGCAGGTGAATCACTCCTATGGTGTACACTATTAACAGTGCTATGGCAGGTGAATCAGTCCCATGGTGTACACTCTATTAACAGTGCTGTGGCAGGTGAATCAGTCCCATGATGTGCACTCTATTGACAATACTGTGGCAGGTGAATCAGTCCTATGGTGTACACTATTGACAGTGCTATGGCAGGTGAATCAGTCCCAATGGTGTACACTCTATTGACAGTGCTGTGGCAGGTGAATCAGTCCCATGGTGTATTCTCTATTGACAGTGCTGTGGCAGGTGGGTCAGTCCCATGGTGTACACTCTATTGACAGTGTTATGGCAGGTGAATCAGTCCCATTGTGTGCACTCTATTGACAGTGCTATGGCAGGTGAATCAGTCCCATGGTGTACACTCTATTGACAGTGCTATGGCAGGTGAATCAGTCCCATGGTGTACACTCTATTGACAGTGTTGTGGCAGGTGAGTCAGTCCCATGGTGTACACTCTATTGACAGTGCTATGGCAGGTGAATCAGTCCCATTGTGTGCACTCTATTGACAGTGCTATGGCAGGTGAATCAGTCCCATGGTGTACACTCTATTGACAGTGCTATGGCAGGTGAATCACTCATATGGTGTACACTATTAACAGTGCTATGGCAGGTGAATCAGTCCCATGGTGTACACTCTATTAACAGTGCTGTGGCAGGTGAATCAGTCCCATGGTGTGCACTCTATTGACAATACTGTGGCAGGTGAATCAGTCCTATGGTGTACACTATTGACAGTGCTATGGCAGGTGAATCAGTCCCAATGGTGTACACTCTATTGACAGTGCTGTGGCAGGTGAATCAGTACCATGGTGTGCACTCTACTGACAGTGCTGTGGCAGGTGAATCAGTACCATGGTGTGCACTCTACTGACAGTGCTGTGGCAGGTGAATCAGTCCCATGGAGTACAGTTTATTAACAGTGCTATGGTAGGTTAATCAGTCCCATGGTGTGCACTCTATTGACAGTGCTGTGGCAGGTGAATCAGTCCAATGGTGTGCACTCTATTCAAAGTGCTATAGCAGGTGAATCAATCCCATGGTGTGCACTCTATTGACAGTGCTGTGGCAGGTGAATCAGTCCCATGGTGGGCACTCTATGACAGTGGTGTGGCAGGTGAATCAGTCCCACGGTGTGCACTCTATTGACAGTGCTGTGGCAGGTGAATCAGTCCCATGGTGTACAGTTTATTGACAGTGCTATGGTAGGTGAATCAGTCCCATGGTGTGTCCTCTATTGACTGTGCTATGGTAGGTGAATCAGTCCTATGGTGTACACTATTGACAGTGCTATGGCAGGTGAATCAGTCCCAATGATGTACACTCTATTGACAGTGCTGTGGCAGGTGAATCAGTCCCATGGTGTGCACTCTACTGACAGTGCTGTGGCAGGTGAATCAGTCCCATGGTGTGCACTCTATTGACAGTGCTGTGGCAGGTGAATCAGTCCCATAGAGTACAGTTTATTAACAGTGCTATGGCAGGTGAATCAGTCCCATGGTGTACACTCTATTAACAGTGCTGTGGCAGGTGAATCAGTCCCATGGTGTACACTCTATTAACAGTGCTGTGGCAGGTGAATCAGTCCCATGGTGTGCACTCTATTGACAATACTGTGGCAGGTGAATCAGTCCCAATGGTGTACACTCTATTGACAGTGCTGTGGCAGGTGAATCAGTACCATGGTGTGCACTCTACTGACAGTGCTGTGGCAGGTGAATCAGTCCCATGGTGTGCACTCTATTGACAGTGCTGTGGCAGGTGAATCAGTCCCATGGAGTATAGTTTATTAACAGTGCTATGGTAGGTTAATCAGTCCCATGTTGTGCACTCTATTGACAATACTGTTGCAGGTGAATCAGTCCTATGGTGTACACTATTGACAGTGCTATGGCAGGTGAATCAGTCCCAATGGTGTACACTCTATTGACAGTGCTGTGGCAGGTGAATCAGTACCATGGTGTGCACTGTACTGAGAGTGCTGTGGCAAGTGAATCAGTCCAATGGTGTGCACTCTTTTCAAAGTGCTATAGCAGGTGAATCAATCCCATGGTGTGCACTCTATTGACAGTGCTGTGGCAAGTGAATCAGTCCAATGGTGTGCACTCTATTCAAAGTGCTATAGCAGGTGAATAAGTCCTATGGTGTACACTATTGACAGTGCTATGGCAGGTGAATCAGTCCAATTGTGTGCACTCTATTGACAGTGATATGGCAGGTGAATCAGTCCCATGGTGTACACTATTGACAGTACTATGGCAGGTGAATCAGTCCCATGGTGTACACCCTATTGACAGTGCTGTGGCAGCTGAATCAGTCCCATGGTGTGCACTCTACTGACAGTGCTGTGGCATGTGAATCAGTCCCATGATGTGCACTCTATTGACAGTGCTATGGCAGGTGAATCAGTCCCATTGTGTGCACTCTATTGACAGTGCTGTGGCAGGTGAATCAGTCCCATGGTGTGCACTCTATTGACAGTGCTATGGCAGGTGAATCAGTCCCATGGTGAGCACTCTATTGACAGTGCTGTGGCAGGTGAATCAGTCCCATGGTGTGCACTCTATTGACAGTGCTTTGGCAGGTGAATCAGTCCCATAGTGTGCACTCTATTGACAGTGCTTTGGCAGGTGAATCACTCCTATGGTGTACACTATTGACAGTGCTATGGCAGGTGAATCAGTCCCATTGTGTGCACTCTATTGACAGTACTATGGCAGGTGAATCATTCCCATGGTGTACACTCTATTGACAGTGCTGTGGCAGGTGAATTAGTCCCATGGTGTACAATATTGACAGTGCTATGGCAGGTGAATCAGTCCCATTGTGTGCACTCTATTGACAGTGCTATGGCACGTGAATCAGTCCCATGGTGTACACTATTGTCAGTACTATGGGATGTGAATCAGTCCCATGGTGTGCACTCTATTGACAGGGCTATGGTAGGTGAATCAGTCCCATGGTGTACACTCTATTGGCAGTGCTATGGCAGGTGAATCAGTCCCATGGTGTGCACTCTATTGACAGTGCTGTGGCAAGTGAATCAGTCCAATGGTGTGCACTCTATTCAAAGTGCTATAGCAGGTGAATAAGTCCTATGGTGTACACTATTGACAGTGCTATGGCAGGTGAATCAGTCCAATTGTGTGCACTCTATTGACAGTGATATGGCAGGTGAATCAGTCCCATGGTGTACACTATTGACAGTACTATGGCAGGTGAATCAGTCCCATGGTGTACACCCTATTGACAGTGCTGTGGCAGCTGAATCAGTCCCATGGTGTGCACTCTACTGACAGTGCTGTGGCAGGTGAATCAGTCCCATGATGTGCACTCTATTGACAGTGCTATGGCAGGTGAATCAGTCCCATTGTGTGCACTCTATTGACAGTGCTGTGGCAGGTGAATCAGTCCCATGGTGTGCACTCTATTGACAGTGCTATGGCAGGTGAATCAGTCCCATGGTGAGCACTCTATTGACAGTGCTGTGGCAGGTGAATCAGTCCCATGGTGTGCACTCTATTGACAGTGCTTTGGCAGGTGAATCAGTCCCATAGTGTGCACTCTATTGACAGTGCTTTGGCAGGTGAATCACTCCTATGGTGTACACTATTGACAGTGCTATGGCAGGTGAATCAGTCCCATTGTGTGCACTCTATTGACAGTACTATGGCAGGTGAATCATTCCCATGGTGTACACTCTATTGACAGTGCTGTGGCAGGTGAATTAGTCCCATGGTGTACAATATTGACAGTGCTATGGCAGGTGAATCAGTCCCATTGTGTGCACTCTATTGACAGTGCTATGGCACGTGAATCAGTCCCATGGTGTACACTATTGTCAGTACTATGGGATGTGAATCAGTCCCATGGTGTGCACTCTATTGACAGGGCTATGGTAGGTGAATCAGTCCCATGGTGTACACTCTATTGGCAGTGCTATGGCAGGTGAATCAGTCCCATGGTGTGCACTCTATTGACAGTGCTGTGGCAGGTGAATCAGTCCCATGGTGTGCACTCTATTGACAGTGATATGGCAGGTGAATCAGTTCTATGGTGTACACTATTGACAGTACTATGGCAGGTGAATCAGTCCCATGGTGTGCACTCTACTAACAGTGCTGTGGCAGGTGAATCAGTCCCATGATGTGCACTCTATTGACAGTGCTGTGGCAGGTGAATCAGTCCCATAGAGTACAGTTTATTAACAGTGCTATGGCAGGTGAATCAGTCCCATGGTGTACACTCTATTAACAGTGCTGTGGCAGGTGAATCAGTCCCATGGTGTACACTCTATTAACAGTGCTGTGGCAGGTGAATCAGTCCCATGGTGTGCACTCTATTGACAATACTGTGGCAGGTGAATCAGTCCCAATGGTGTACACTCTATTGACAGTGCTGTGGCAGGTGAATCAGTACCATGGTGTGCACTCTACTGACAGTGCTGTGGCAGGTGAATCAGTCCCATGGTGTGCACTCTATTGACAGTGCTGTGGCAGGTGAATCAGTCCCATGGAGTATAGTTTATTAACAGTGCTATGGTAGGTTAATCAGTCCCATGTTGTGCACTCTATTGACAATACTGTTGCAGGTGAATCAGTCCTATGGTGTACACTATTGACAGTGCTATGGCAGGTGAATCAGTCCCAATGGTGTACACTCTATTGACAGTGCTGTGGCAGGTGAATCAGTACCATGGTGTGCACTGTACTGACAGTGCTGTGGCAAGTGAATCAGTCCAATGGTGTGCACTCTTTTCAAAGTGCTATAGCAGGTGAATCAATCCCATGGTGTGCACTCTATTGACAGTGCTGTGGCAAGTGAATCAGTCCAATGGTGTGCACTCTATTCAAAGTGCTATAGCAGGTGAATAAGTCCTATGGTGTACACTATTGACAGTGCTATGGCAGGTGAATCAGTCCAATTGTGTGCACTCTATTGACAGTGATATGGCAGGTGAATCAGTCCCATGGTGTACACTATTGACAGTACTATGGCAGGTGAATCAGTCCCATGGTGTACACCCTATTGACAGTGCTGTGGCAGCTGAATCAGTCCCATGGTGTGCACTCTACTGACAGTGCTGTGGCAGGTGAATCAGTCCCATGATGTGCACTCTATTGACAGTGCTATGGCAGGTGAATCAGTCCCATTGTGTGCACTCTATTGACAGTGCTGTGGCAGGTGAATCAGTCCCATGGTGTGCACTCTATTGACAGTGCTATGGCAGGTGAATCAGTCCCATGGTGAGCACTCTATTGACAGTGCTGTGGCAGGTGAATCAGTCCCATGGTGTGCACTCTATTGACAGTGCTTTGGCAGGTGAATCAGTCCCATTGTGTGCACTCTATTGACAGTACTATGGCAGGTGAATCATTCCCATGGTGTACACTCTATTGACAGTGCTGTGGCAGGTGAATTAGTCCCATGGTGTACAATATTGACAGTGCTATGGCAGGTGAATCAGTCCCATTGTGTGCACTCTATTGACAGTGCTATGGCACGTGAATCAGTCCCATGGTGTACACTATTGTCAGTACTATGGGATGTGAATCAGTCCCATGGTGTGCACTCTATTGACAGGGCTATGGTAGGTGAATCAGTCCCATGGTGTACACTCTATTGGCAGTGCTATGGCAGGTGAATCAGTCCCATGGTGTGCACTCTATTGACAGTGCTGTGGCAAGTGAATCAGTCCAATGGTGTGCACTCTATTCAAAGTGCTATAGCAGGTGAATAAGTCCTATGGTGTACACTATTGACAGTGCTATGGCAGGTGAATCAGTCCAATTGTGTGCACTCTATTGACAGTGATATGGCAGGTGAATCAGTCCCATGGTGTACACTATTGACAGTACTATGGCAGGTGAATCAGTCCCATGGTGTACACCCTATTGACAGTGCTGTGGCAGCTGAATCAGTCCCATGGTGTGCACTCTACTGACAGTGCTGTGGCAGGTGAATCAGTCCCATGATGTGCACTCTATTGACAGTGCTATGGCAGGTGAATCAGTCCCATTGTGTGCACTCTATTGACAGTGCTGTGGCAGGTGAATCAGTCCCATGGTGTGCACTCTATTGACAGTGCTATGGCAGGTGAATCAGTCCCATGGTGAGCACTCTATTGACAGTGCTGTGGCAGGTGAATCAGTCCCATGGTGTGCACTCTATTGACAGTGCTTTGGCAGGTGAATCAGTCCCATAGTGTGCACTCTATTGACAGTGCTTTGGCAGGTGAATCACTCCTATGGTGTACACTATTGACAGTGCTATGGCAGGTGAATCAGTCCCATTGTGTGCACTCTATTGACAGTACTATGGCAGGTGAATCATTCCCATGGTGTACACTCTATTGACAGTGCTGTGGCAGGTGAATTAGTCCCATGGTGTACAATATTGACAGTGCTATGGCAGGTGAATCAGTCCCATTGTGTGCACTCTATTGACAGTGCTATGGCACGTGAATCAGTCCCATGGTGTACACTATTGTCAGTACTATGGGATGTGAATCAGTCCCATGGTGTGCACTCTATTGACAGGGCTATGGTAGGTGAATCAGTCCCATGGTGTACACTCTATTGGCAGTGCTATGGCAGGTGAATCAGTCCCATGGTGTGCACTCTATTGACAGTGCTGTGGCAGGTGAATCAGTCCCATGGTGTGCACTCTATTGACAGTGATATGGCAGGTGAATCAGTTCTATGGTGTACACTATTGACAGTACTATGGCAGGTGAATCAGTCCCATGGTGTGCACTCTACTAACAGTGCTGTGGCAGGTGAATCAGTCCCATGATGTGCACTCTATTGACAGTGCTGTGGCAGGTGAATCAGTCCCATGGTGTGCACTCTATTGACTGTGATATGGCAGGTGAATCAGTCCTATGGTGTACACTATTGACAGTGCTATGGTAGGTGAATCAGTCCCATGGTGTGCACTCTATTGACAGTGCTGTGGTAGGTGAAACAGTCCCATGGTGTGCACACTATTGACAGTGCTGTGGCAGGTGAATCAGTCCCATGGTCTACACTCTATTGACAGTGCTATGGCAGGTGAATCAGTCCCATGGTGTGCACTCTATTGACAGTTCTGTGGCAGGTGAATCAGACCCATGGTGTACACTATTGACAGTACTATGGCAGGTGAATCAGTCCCATGGTGTGCACTCTATTGACAGTGCTGTGGCAGGTGAATCAGTCCCATGGTCTACACTCTATTGACAGTGCTATGGCAGGTGAGTCAGTCCCATTGTGTGCACTCTATTGACAGTGCTGTGATAGGTGAAATAGTCCCATGGTGTGCACTCTATTGACAGTGCTGTGGTAGGTGAAACAGTCCCATGGTGTGCACACTATTGACAGTGCTGTGGCAGGTGAATCAGTCCCATGGTGTGCACTCTATTGACAGTGCTGTGGTAGGTGAAACAGTCCCATGGTGTGCACACTATTGACAGTGCTGTGGCAGGTGAATCAGTCCCATGGTGTACACTATTGTCAGTACTATGGGATGTGAATCAGTCCCATGGTGTGCACTCTATTGACAGGGCTATGGTAGGTGAATCAGTCCCATGGTGTACACTCTATTGGCAGTGCTATGGCAGGTGAATCAGTCCCATGGTGTGCACTCTATTGACAGTGCTGTGGCAGGTGAATCAGTCCCATGGTGTGCACTCTATTGACAGTGATATGGCAGGTGAATCAGTTCTATGGTGTACACTATTGACAGTACTATGGCAGGTGAATCAGTCCCATGGTGTGCACTCTACTAACAATGCTGTGGCAGGTGAATCAGTCCCATGATGTGCACTCTATTGACAGTGCTGTGGCAGGTGAATCAGTCCCATGGTGTGCACTCTATTGACTGTGATATGGCAGGTGAATCAGTCCTATGGTGTACACTATTGACAGTGCTATGGTAGGTGAATCAGTCCCATGGTGTGCACTCTATTGACAGTGCTGTGGTAGGTGAAACAGTCCCATGGTGTGCACACTATTGACAGTGCTGTGGCAGGTGAATCAGTCCCATGGTCTACACTCTATTGACAGTGCTATGGCAGGTGAATCAGTCCCATGGTGTGCACTCTATTGACAGTTCTGTGGCAGGTGAATCAGACCCATGGTGTACACTATTGACAGTACTATGGCAGGTGAATCAGTCCCATGGTGTGCACTCTATTGACAGTGCTGTGGCAGGTGAATCAGTCCCATGGTCTACACTCTATTGACAGTGCTATGGCAGGTGAGTCAGTCCCATTGTGTGCACTCTATTGACAGTGCTGTGATAGGTGAAATAGTCCCATGGTGTGCACACTACTGACAGTGCTGTGGCAGGTGAATCAGTCCCATGGTGTGCACTCTATTGACAGTGCTGTGGTAGGTGAAACAGTCCCATGGTGTGCACACTATTGACAGTGCTGTGGCAGGTGAATCAGTCCCATGGTGTACACTATTGTCAGTACTATGGGAGGTGAATCAGTCCCATGGTGTATTCTCTATTGACAGTGCTGTGGCAGGCGAGTCAGTCCCATGGTGTACACTCTATTGACAGTGTTATGGCAGGTGAATCAGTCCCATTGTGTGCACTCTATTGACAGTGCTATGGCAGGTGAATCAGTCCCATGGTGTACACTCTATTGACAGTGCTATGGCAGGTGAATCACTCCTATGGTGTACACTATTAACAGTGCTATGGCAGGTGAATCAGTCCCATGGTATACACTCTATTAACAGTGCTGTGGCAGGTGAATCAGTCCCATGGTGTGCACTCTATTGACAATACTGTTGCAGGTGAATCAGTCCCAATGGTGTACACTCTATTGACAGTGCTGTGGCAGGTGAATCAGTACCATGGTGTGCACTGTACTGACAGTGCTGTGGCAGGTGAATCAGTACCATGGTGTGCACTCTATTGACAGTGCTGTGGCAAGTGAATCAGTCCAATGGTGTGCACTCTTTTCAAAGTGCTATAGCAGGTGAATCAATCCCATGGTGTGCACTCTATTGACAGTGCTGTGGCAAGTGAATCAGTCCAATGGTGTGCACTCTATTCAAAGTGCTATAGCAGGTGAATCAGTCCCATGGTGTACAGTTTATTGACAGTGCTGTGGCAGGTGAATCAGTCCCATGGTGTGCACTCTATTGACAGTGCTTTGGCAGGTGAATCAGTCCCATAGTGTGCACTCTATTGACAGTGCTTTGGCAGGTGAATCACTCCTATGGTGTACACTATTGACAGTGCTATGGCAGGTGAATCAGTCCCATTGTGTGCACTCTATTGACAGTACTATGGCAGGTGAATCATTCCCATGGTGTACACTCTATTGACAGTGCTGTGGCAGGTGAATTAGTCCCATGGTGTACAATATTGACAGTGCTATGGCAGGTGAATCAGTCCCATTGTGTGCACTCTATTGACAGTGCTATGGCACGTGAATCAGTCCCATGGTGTACACTATTGTCAGTACTATGGGATGTGAATCAGTCCCATGGTGTGCACTCTATTGACAGGGCTATGGTAGGTGAATCAGTCCCATGGTGTACACTCTATTGGCAGTGCTATGGCAGGTGAATCAGTCCCATGGTGTGCACTCTATTGACAGTGCTGTGGCAGGTGAATCAGTCCCATGGTGTGCACTCTATTGACAGTGATATGGCAGGTGAATCAGTTCTATGGTGTACACTATTGACAGTACTATGGCAGGTGAATCAGTCCCATGGTGTGCACTCTACTAACAGTGCTGTGGCAGGTGAATCAGTCCCATGATGTGCACTCTATTGACAGTGCTGTGGCAGGTGAATCAGTCCCATGGTGTGCACTCTATTGACAGTGCTATGGCAGGTGAGTCAGTCCCATTGTGTGCACTCTATTGACAGTGCTGTGATAGGTGAAATAGTCCCATGGTGTGCACTCTATTGACAGTGCTGTGGTAGGTGAAACAGTCCCATGGTGTGCACACTATTGACAGTGCTGTGGCAGGTGAATCAGTCCCATGGTGTGCACTCTATTGACAGTGCTGTGGTAGGTGAAACAGTCCCATGGTGTGCACACTATTGACAGTGCTGTGGCAGGTGAATCAGTCCCATGGTGTACACTATTGTCAGTACTATGGGATGTGAATCAGTCCCATGGTGTGCACTCTATTGACAGGGCTATGGTAGGTGAATCAGTCCCATGGTGTACACTCTATTGGCAGTGCTATGGCAGGTGAATCAGTCCCATGGTGTGCACTCTATTGACAGTGCTGTGGCAGGTGAATCAGTCCCATGGTGTGCACTCTATTGACAGTGATATGGCAGGTGAATCAGTTCTATGGTGTACACTATTGACAGTACTATGGCAGGTGAATCAGTCCCATGGTGTGCACTCTACTAACAATGCTGTGGCAGGTGAATCAGTCCCATGATGTGCACTCTATTGACAGTGCTGTGGCAGGTGAATCAGTCCCATGGTGTGCACTCTATTGACTGTGATATGGCAGGTGAATCAGTCCTATGGTGTACACTATTGACAGTGCTATGGTAGGTGAATCAGTCCCATGGTGTGCACTCTATTGACAGTGCTGTGGTAGGTGAAACAGTCCCATGGTGTGCACACTATTGACAGTGCTGTGGCAGGTGAATCAGTCCCATGGTCTACACTCTATTGACAGTGCTATGGCAGGTGAATCAGTCCCATGGTGTGCACTCTATTGACAGTTCTGTGGCAGGTGAATCAGACCCATGGTGTACACTATTGACAGTACTATGGCAGGTGAATCAGTCCCATGGTGTGCACTCTATTGACAGTGCTGTGGCAGGTGAATCAGTCCCATGGTCTACACTCTATTGACAGTGCTATGGCAGGTGAGTCAGTCCCATTGTGTGCACTCTATTGACAGTGCTGTGATAGGTGAAATAGTCCCATGGTGTGCACACTACTGACAGTGCTGTGGCAGGTGAATCAGTCCCATGGTGTGCACTCTATTGACAGTGCTGTGGTAGGTGAAACAGTCCCATGGTGTGCACACTATTGACAGTGCTGTGGCAGGTGAATCAGTCCCATGGTGTACACTATTGTCAGTACTATGGGAGGTGAATCAGTCCCATGGTGTATTCTCTATTGACAGTGCTGTGGCAGGTGAGTCAGTCCCATGGTGTACACTCTATTGACAGTGTTATGGCAGGTGAATCAGTCCCATTGTGTGCACTCTATTGACAGTGCTATGGCAGGTGAATCAGTCCCATGGTGTACACTCTATTGACAGTGCTATGGCAGGTGAATCACTCCTATGGTGTACACTATTAACAGTGCTATGGCAGGTGAATCAGTCCCATGGTATACACTCTATTAACAGTGCTGTGGCAGGTGAATCAGTCCCATGGTGTGCACTCTATTGACAATACTGTTGCAGGTGAATCAGTCCCAATGGTGTACACTCTATTGACAGTGCTGTGGCAGGTGAATCAGTACCATGGTGTGCACTGTACTGACAGTGCTGTGGCAGGTGAATCAGTACCATGGTGTGCACTCTATTGACAGTGCTGTGGCAAGTGAATCAGTCCAATGGTGTGCACTCTTTTCAAAGTGCTATAGCAGGTGAATCAATCCCATGGTGTGCACTCTATTGACAGTGCTGTGGCAAGTGAATCAGTCCAATGGTGTGCACTCTATTCAAAGTGCTATAGCAGGTGAATCAGTCCCATGGTGTACAGTTTATTGACAGTGCTATGGTAGGTGAATCAGTCCCATGGTGTGTACTCTATTGACTGTGCTATGGTAGGTGAATCAGTCCTATGGTGTACACTATTGACAGTGCTATGGCAGGTGAATCAGTCCAATTGTGTGCACTCTATTGACAGTGATATGGCAGGTGAATAAGTCCCATGGTGTACACTATTGGCAGTGCTGTGGGAGGTGAATCAGTCCCATGGTGTGCACTCTATTGACAGTGCTGTGTCAGGTGAAACATTCCCATGGTGTGCACACTATTGACAGTGTTGTGGTAGGTGAATCAGTCCCATGGTGTGCACTCTATTGACAGTGCTGTGGCAGGTGAATCAGTCCCATAGAGTACAGTTTATTAACAGTGCTATTGTAGGTTAATCAGTCCCATGGTGTGCACTCTATTGACAGTGCTGTGGCAGGTGAATCAGTCCCATGGTGTGCACTCTATTGACAGTGCTTTGGCAGGTGAATCAGTCCCATGGTGTGCACTCTATTGACAGTGCTATGGCAGGTTAATCACTCCTATGGTGTACACTATTAACAGTGCTATGGCAGGTGAATCAGTACCATTGTGTGCACTCTATTGACAGTGCTATGGCAGGAGAATCAGTCCCATGGTGTACACTCTATTAACAGTGCTGTGGCAGGTGAATCAGTCCCATGGTGTGCACTCTATTGACAGTGCTGTGGCAGGTGAGTCAGTCCCATGGTGTGCACTCTATTGACAATGCTGTGGCAGGTGAATCAGTCCAATGGTGTACAGTTTATTGACAGTGGTATGGTAGGTGAATCAGTCCCATGGTGTGCACTCTATTGACAGTGCTGTGGCAGGTGAAACAGTCCCATGGTGTGCACACTATTGATAGTGCTGTGGCAGGTGAATCAGTCCCATGGTGTGCACTCAATTGACAGTGCTGTGGCAGGTGAATCAGTCCCATGGTGTGCACTCTATTGACAGTGCTGTGGCAGGTGAATCAGTCCCATGGTCTACACTCTATTGACAGTGCTATGGCAGGTGAATCAGTCCCATGGTGTGCACTCTATTGACAGTTCTGTGGCAGGTGAATCAGACCCATGGTGTACACTATTGACAGTACTATGGCAGGTGAATCAGTCCCATGGTGTGTATTCTATTGATAGTGCTATGGCAGGTGAAGCAGTCCCATGGTGTGCACTCTATTGACAATACTGTGGCAGGTGAATCAGTCCCATGGTGTGCACTCTATTGAGAGTACTGTGGCAGGTGAAACATTCCCATGGTGTACACTCTATTGACAGTGCTATGGCAGGTGAATAAGTCCCATGGTGTACACTCTATTAACAGTGCTATGGCAGGTGAATCAGTCCCTTTGTGTGCACTCAATTGACAGTGCTATGGCAGGTGAATCAGTCCCATGGTGTGCACTCTATTGACAGTGCTATGGCAGGTGAATCAGTCCCAGTGTGTGCACCCTATTGACAATGCTGTGGCAGGTGAATCAGTCCAATGGTGTACAGTTTATTGACAGTGGTATGGCAGGTGAATCAGTCCCATGGTGTGCACTCTATTGACAGTGCTGTGGCAGGTGAATCAGTCCCATGGTCTACACTCTATTGACAGTGCTATGGCAGGTGAATCAGTCCCATGGTGTGCACTCTATTGACAGTTCTGTGGCAGGTGAATCAGACCCATGGTGTACACTATTGACAGTACTATGGCAGGTGAATCAGTCCCATGGTGTGTACTCTATTGATAGTGCGATGGCAGGTGAAGCAGTCCCATGGTGTGCACTCTATTGACAATACTGTGGCAGGTGAATCAGTCCCATGGTGTGCACTCTATTGAGAGTACTGTGGCAGGTGAAACATTCCCATGGTGTACACTCTATTGACAGTGCTATGGCAGGTGAATAAGTCCCATGGTGTACACTCTATTAACAGTGCTATGGCAGGTGAATCAGTCCCTTTGTGTGCACTCAATTGACAGTGCTATGGCAGGTGAATCAGTCCCATGGTGTGCACTCTATTGACAGTGCTATGGCAGGTGAATCAGTCCCAGTGTGTGCACCCTATTGACAATGCTGTGGCAGGTGAATCAGTCCAATGGTGTACAGTTTATTGACAGTGGTATGGCAGGTGAAACAGTCCCATGGTGTGCACACTATTGACAGTGCTGTGGCAGGTGAATCAGTCCCATTGTGTGCACTCTATTGACAGTGCTATGGCAGGTGAATCAGTCCCAATGGTGTACACTCTATTGACAGTGCTATGGCAGGTGAATCACTCCTATGGTGTACACTATTAACAGTGCTATGGCAGGTGAATCAGTCCCATGGTGTACACTCTATTAACAGTGCTGTGGCAGGTGAATCAGTCCCATGGTGTGCACTCTATTGACAATACTGTGGCAGGTGAATCAGTCCTATGGTGTACACTATTGACAGTGCTATGGCAGGTGAATCAGTCCCAATGGTGTACACTCTATTGACAGTGCTGTGGCAGGTGAATCAGTCCCATGGTGTATTCTCTATTGACAGTGCTGTGGCAGGTGAGTCAGTCCCATGGTGTACACTCTATTGACAGTGTTATGGCAGGTGAATCAGTCCCATGGTGTGCACTCTATTGACAGTGCTATGGCAGGTGAATCAGTCCCATGGTGTACACTCTATTGACAGTGCTATGGCAGGTGAATCAGTCCCATGGTGTACACTCTATTGACAGTGTTGTGGCAGGTGAGTCAGTCCCATGGTGTACACTCTATTGACAGTGCTATGGCAGGTGAATCAGTCCCATTGTGTGCACTCTATTGACAGTGCTATGGCAGGTGAATCAGTCCCATGGTGTACACTCTATTGACAGTGCTATGGCAGGTGAATCACTCCTATGGTATACACTATTAACAGTGCTATGGCAGGTGAATCATTCCCATGGTGTACACTCTATTAACAGTGCTGTGGCAGGTGAATCAGTCCCATGGTGTGCACTCTATTGACAATACTGTGGCAGGTGAATCAGTCCTATGGTGTACACTATTGACAGTGCTATGGCAGGTGAATCAGTCCCAATGGTGTACACTCTATTGACAGTGCTGTGGCAGGTGAATCGGTACCATGGTGTGCACTCTACTGACAGTGCTGTGGCAGGTGAATCAGTCCCAATGGTGTACACTCTATTGACAGTACTATGGCAAGTGAATCAGTCCAATGGTGTGCACTCTATTCAAAGTGCTATAGCAGGTGAATCAATCCCACGGTGTGCACTCTATTGACAGTGCTGTGGCAGGTGATTCAGTCCCATGGTGTACAGTTTATTGACAGTGCTATGGTAGGTGAATCAGTCCTATGGTGTACACTATTGACAGTGCTATGGCAGGTGAATCAGTCCAATTGTGTGCACTCTATTGACAGTGATATGGCAGGTGAATCAGTCCCATGGTGTACACTATTGACAGTGCTGTGGCAGGTGAATCAGTCCCATGGTGTGCACTCTATTGACAATACTGTGGCAGGTGAATCAGTCCTATGGTGTACACTATTGACAGTGCTATGGCAGGTGAATCAGTCCCAATGGTGTACACTCTATTGACAGTGCTGTGGCAGGTGAATCAGTACCATGGTGTGCACTCTACTGACAGTGCTGTGGCAGGTGAATCAGTACCATGGTGTGCACTCTACTGACAGTGCTGTGGCAGGTGAATCAGTCCCATGGTGGGCACTCTATGACAGTGGTGTGGCAGGTGAATCAGTCCAATGGTGTACACTCTATTGACAGTACTATGGCAAGTGAATCAGTCCAATGGTGTGCACTCTATTCAAAGTGCTATAGCAGGTGAATCAATCCCATGGTGTGCACTCTATTGACAGTGCTGTGGCAGGTGAATCAGTCCCATGGTGGGCACTCTATGACAGTGGTGTGGCAGGTGAATCAGTCCAATGGTGTACAGTTTATTGACAGTGGTATGGCAGGTGAATCAGTCCAATGGTGTACACTCTATTGACAGTGCTATGGCAGGTGAATCAGTCCCATGGTGTACACTCTATTGACAGTGTTGTGGCAGGTGAGTCAGTCCCATGGTGTACACTCTATTGACAGTGCTATGGCAGGTGAATCAGTCACATTGTGTGCACTCTATTGACAGTGCTATGGCAGGTGAATCAGTCCCATGGTGTACACTCTATTGACAGTGCTATGGCAGGTGAATCACTCCTATGGTGTACACTATTAACAGTGCTATGGCAGGTGAATCAGTCCCATGGTGTACACTCTATTAACAGTGCTGTGGCAGGTGAATCAGTCCCATGGTGTGCACTCTATTGACAATACTGTGGCAGGTGAATCAGTCCTATGGTGTACACTATTGACAGTGCTATGGCAGGTGAATCAGTCCCAATGGTGTACACTCTATTGACAGTGCTGTGGCAGGTGAATCGGTACCATGGTGTGCACTCTACTGACAGTGCTGTGGCAGGTGAATCAGTCCCAATGGTGTACACTCTATTGACAGTACTATGGCAAGTGAATCAGTCCAATGGTGTGCACTCTATTCAAAGTGCTATAGCAGGTGAATCAATCCCATGGTGTGCACTCTATTGACAGTGGTGTGGCAGGTGAATCAGTCCCACGGTGTGCACTCTATTGACAGTGCTGTGGCAGGTGATTCAGTCCCATGGTGTACAGTTTATTGACAGTGCTATGGTAGGTGAATCAGTCCCATGGTGTGTACTCTTTTGACTGTGCTATGGTAGGTGAATCAGTCCTATGGTGTACACTATTGACAGTGCTATGGCAGGTGAATCAGTCCAATTGTGTGCACTCTATTGACAGTGATATGGCAGGTGAATCAGTCCCATGGTGTACACTATTGACAGTGCTGTGGCAGGTGAATCAGTCCCATGGTGTGCACTCTATTGACAATACTGTGGCAGGTGAATCAGTCCTATGGTGTACACTATTGACAGTGCTATGGCAGGTGAATCAGTCCCAATGGTGTACACTCTATTGACAGTGCTGTGGCAGGTGAATCAGTACCATGGTGTGCACTCTACTGACAGTGCTGTGGCAGGTGAATCAGTACCATGGTGTGCACTCTACTGACAGTGCTGTGGCAGGTGAATCAGTCCCATGGAGTACAGTTTATTAACAGTGCTATGGTAGGTTAATCAGTCCCATGGTGTGCACTCTATTGACAGTACTATGGCAAGTGAATCAGTCCAATGGTGTGCTCTATTCAAAGTGCTATAGCAGGTGAATCAATCCCATGGTGTGCACTCTATTGACAGTGCTGTGGCAGGTGAATCAGTCCCATGGTGGGCACTCTATGACAGTGGTGTGGCAGGTGAATCAGTCCCACGGTGTGCACTCTATTGACAGTGCTGTGGCAGGTGAATCAGTCCAATTGTGTGCACTCTATTGACAGTGATATGGCAGGTGAATCAGTCCCATGGTGTACACTATTGACAGTGCTGTGGCAGGTGAATCAGTCCCATGGTGTGCATTCTATTGACAGTGCTGTGTCAGGTGAAACATTCCCATGGTGTGCACACTATTGACAGTGCTGTGGTAGGTGAATCAGTCCCATGGTGTACACTATTGACAGTGCTATGGCAGGTGAATCAGTCCCAATGGTGTACACTCTATTGACAGTGCTGTGGTAGGTTAATCAGTCCATTGGTGTGCACTCTATTGACAGTGCTGTGGCAGGTGAATCAGTCCCATGGTGTGCACTCTATTGACAGTGCTGTGGCAGGTGAATCAGTCCCATGGTGTACACTCTATTAACAGTGCTGTGGCAGGTGAATCAGTCCTATGGTGTACACTATTGACAGTGCTTTGGCAGGTGAATCAGTCCCAATGGTGTACACTCTATTGACAGTGCTGTGGCAGGTGAATCAGTCCCATGGTGTGCACTCAATTGACAATACTGTGGCAGGTGAATCAGTCCCAATGGTGTACACTCTATTGACAGTGCTGTGGCAGGTGAATCAGTACCATGGTGTGCACTCTACTGACAGTGCTGTGGCAGGTGAATCAGTCCCATGGTGTGCACTCTATTGACAGTGCTGTGGCAGGTGAATCAGTCCCATGGAGTACAGTTTATTAACAGTGCTATGGTAGGTTAATCAGTCCCATGGTGTGCTCTCTATTGACAGTACTATGGCAAGTGAATCAGTCCAATGGTGTGCACTCTATTCAAAGTGCTATAGCAGGTGAATCAATCCCATGGTGTGCACTCTATTGACAGTGCTGTGGCAGGTGAATCAGTCCCATGGTGGGCACTCTATGACAGTGGTGTGGCAGGTGAATCAGTCCCACGGTGTGCACTCTATTGACAGTGCTGTGGCAGGTGAATCAGTCCCATGGTGTACAGTTTATTGACAGTGCTATGGTAGGTGAATCAGTCCCATGGTGTGTACTCTATTGACTGTGCTATGGTAGGTGAATAAGTCCTATGGTGTACACTATTGACAGTGCTATGGCAGGTGAATCAGTCCAATTGTGTGCACTCTATTGACAGTACTATGGCAGGTGAATCAGTCCCATGGTGTACACTCTATTGACAGTGCTGTGGCAGCTGAATCAGTCCCATGGTGTGCACTCTACTGACAGTGCTGTGGCAGGTGAATCAGTCCCATGATGTGCACTCTATTGACAGTGCTGTGGCAGGTGAATCAGTCCCATGGTGTACAGTTTATTGAAAGTGCTGTGGTAGGTGAATCAGTCCCATGGTGTTCACTCTATTGACAGTGCTGTGGCAGGGGAAACAGTCCCATGGTGTGCACACTATTGACAGTGCTGTGGCAGGTGAATCAGTCCCATGGTGTGCACTCTTTTGACAGTGCTATGGCAGGTGAATCAGTCCCATTGTGTGCACTCTATTGACAGTGCTGTGGCAGGTGAATCAGTCCCATGGTGTGCACTCTATTGACAGTGCTATGGCAGGTGAATCAGTCCCATGGTGAGCACTCTATTGACAGTGATATGACAGGTGAATCAGTTCTATGGTGTACACTATTGACAGTACTATGGCAGGTGAATCAGTCCCATGGTGTGCACTCTACTAACAGTGCTGTGGCAGGTGAATCAGTCCCATGATGTGCACTCTATTGACAGTGCTGTGGCAGGTGAATCAGTCCCATGGTGTGCACTCTATTGACTGTGATATGGCAGGTGAATCAGTCCTATGGTGTACACTATTGACAGTGCTATGGTAGGTGAATCAGTCCCATGGTGTGCACTCTATTGACAGTGCTGTGGTAGGTGAAACAGTCCCATGGTGTGCACACTATTGACAGTGCTGTGGCAGGTGAATCAGTCCCATGGTGTACACTATTGTCAGTACTATGGGAGGTGAATCAGTCCCATGGTGTACAGTTTATTGACAGTGGTATGGTAGGTGAATCAGTCCCATGGTGTGCACTCTATTGACAGTGCTATGGCAGGTGAATCAGTCCCATGGTGTATTCTCTATTGACAGTGCTGTGGCAGGTGAGTCAGTCCCATGGTGTAAACTCTATTGACAGTGCTATGGCAGGTGAATCAGTCCCATGGTGTACACTCTATTCACAGTGCTGTGGCAGGTGAATCAGTCCCATAGAGTACAGTTTATTAACAGTGCTATGGTAGGTTAATCAGTCCCATTGTGTGCAATCTATTGACAGTGCTATGGCAGGTGAATCAGTCCCATGGTGTACACTCTATTGACAGTGCTATGGCAGGTGAATCACTCCTATGGTGTACACTATTAACAGTGCTATGGCAGGTGAATCAGTCCCATGGTATACACTCTATTAACAGTGATGTGGCAGGTGAATCAGTCCCATGGTGTGCACTCTATTGACAATACTGTTGCAGGTGAATCAGTCCTATGGTGTACACTATTGACAGTGCTATGGCAGGTGAATCAGTCCCAATGGTGTACACTCTATTGACAGTGCTGTGGCAGGTGAATCAGTACCATGATGTGCACTGTACTGACAGTGCTGTGGCAGGTGAATCAGTACCTGGTGTGCACTCTATTGACAGTGCTGTGGCAAGTGAATCAGTCCAATGGTGTGCACTCTATTCAAAGTGCTATAGCAGGTGAATCAATCCCATGGTGTGCACTCTATTGACAGTGCTGTGGCAAGTGAATCAGTCCAATGGTGTGCACTCTATTCAAAGTGCTATAGCAGGTGAATTAGTCCCATGGTGTACAGTTTATTGACAGTGCTATGGTAGGTGAATCAGTCCCATGGTGTGTACTCTATTGACTGTGCTATGGTAGGTGAATCAGTCCTATGGTGTACACTATTGACAGTGCTATGGCAGGTGAATCAGTCCAATTGTGTGCACTCTATTGACAGTGATATGGCAGGTGAATCAGTCCCATGGTGTACACTATTGGCAGTGCTGTGGGAGGTGAATCAGTCCCATGGTGTGCACTCTATTGACAGTGCTGTGTCAGGTGAAACATTCCCATGGTGTGCACACTATTGACAGTGCTGTGGTAGGTGAATCAGTCCCATGGTGTGCACTCTATTGACAGTGCTGTGGCAGGTGAATCAGTCCTATGGTGTACACTATTGACAGTGCTATGGCAGGTGAATCAGTCCCATGGTGTGTACTCTACTGACAGTGCTGTGGCAGGTGAATCAGTCCCATGGTGTGCACTCTATTGACAGTGCTTTGGCAGGTGAATCAGTCCCATGGTGTGCACTCTATTGATAGTGCTATGGCAGGAGAATCAGTCCCATGGTGTACACTCTATTAACAGTGCTGTGGCAGGTGAATCAGTCCTATGGTGTACACTATTAACAGTGCTATGGCAGGTGAATCAGTCCCATGGTGTGCACTCTACTGACAGTGCTGTGGCAGGTGAATCAGTCCCATGGTGTGCACTCTATTGACAGTGCTTTGGCAGGTGAATCAGTCCCATGGTGTGCACTCTATTGACAGTGCTGTGGCAGGTGAATCAGTCCCATGGTGTGCACTCTATTGACAGTACTATGGCAAGTGAATCAGTCCAATGGTGTGCACTCTATTCAAAGTGCTATAGCAGGTGAATCAATCCCATGGCGTGCACTCTATTGACAGTGCTATGGTAGGTGAATCAGTCCCATGGTGTACAGTTTATTGACAGTGCTATGGTAGGTGAATCAGTCCCATGGTGTGTACTCTATTGACTGTGCTATGGTAGGTGAATCAGTTCTATGGTGTACACTATTGACAGTGCTATGGCAGGTGAATCAGTCCAATTGTATGCACTCTATTGACAGTGATATGGCAGGTGAATCAGTCCCATGGTGTACACTATTGACAGTACTATGGCAGGTGAATCAGTCCCATGGTGTACACTCTATTGACAGTGCTGTGGCAGCTGAATCAGTCCCATGGTGTGCACTCTACTGACAGTGCTGTGGCAGGTGAATCAGTCCCATGATGTGCACTCTATTGACAGTGCTGTGGCAGGTGAATCAGTCCCATGGTGTACAGTTTATTGACAGTGCTGTGGTAGGTGAATCAGTCCCATGGTGTGCACTCTATTGACAGTGCTGTGGCAGGGGAAACAGTCCCATGGTGTGCACACTATTGACAGTGCTGTGGCAGGTGAATCAGTCCCATGGTGTGCACTCTTTTGACAGTGCTGAGGCAGGTGAATCAGTCCCATGGTGTGCACTCTATTGACAGTGCTGTGGCAGGTGAATCAGTCCCATGGTGTACACTATTGACAGTACTATGGCAGGTGAATCAGTACCATGGTGTGCACTCTATTGACAGTGCTGTGGCAGGTGAATCAGTCCCATGGTGTGCACTCTATTGACAGTGCTGTGGCAGGTGAATCAGTCCCATGGTGTGCACTCTATTGACAGTGCTATGGTAGGTGAATCAGTCCCATGGTGTACAGTTTATTGACAGTGCTATGGTAGGTGAATCAGTCCCATGGTGTGTACTCTATTGACTGTGCTATGGTAGGTGAATCACTTCTATGGTGTACACTATTGACAGTGCTATGGCAGGTGAATCAGTCCAATTGTATGCACTCTATTGACAGTGATATGGCAGGTGAATCAGTCCCATGGTGTACACTATTGACAGTACTATGGGAGGTGAATCAGTCCCATGGTGTATACTCTTTTGACAGTGCTGTGGCAGCTGAATCAGTCCCATGGTGTGCACTCTACTGACAGTGCTGTGGCAGGTGAATCAGTCCCATGATGTGCACTCTATTGACAGTGCTGTGGCAGGTGAATCAGTCCCATGGTGTACAGTTTATTGACAGTGCTGTGGTAGGTGAATCAGTCCCATGGTGTGCACTCTATTGACAGTGCTGTGGCAGGGGAAACAGTCCCATGGTGTGCACACTATTGACAGTGCTGTGGCAGGTGAATCAGTCCCATGGTGTGCACTCTTTTGACAGTGCTGAGGCAGGTGAATCAGTCCCATGGTGTGCACTCTATTGACAGTGCTGTGGCAGGTGAATCAGTCCCATGGTGTACACTATTGACAGTACTATGGCAGGTGAATCAGTACCATGGTGTGCACTCTATTGACAGTGCTGTGGCAGGTGAATCAGTCCCATGGTGTGCACTCTATTGACAGTGCTATGGCAGGTGAATCAGTCCCATTGTGTGCAGTCTATTGACAGTGCTGTGGCAGGTGAATCAGTCCCATGGAGTACAGTTTATTAACAGTGCTATGGTAGGTTAATCAGTCCCATGGTGAGCACTCTATTGACAGTGTTGTGGCAGGTGAATCTGTCCCATGGTGTGCACTCTATTGACAGTGCTTTGGCAGGTGAATCAGTCCCATAGTGTGCACTCTATTGACAGTGCTTTGGCAGGTGAATCACTCCTATGGTGTACACTATTGACAGTGCTATGGCAGGTGAATCAGTCCCACTGTGTTCACTCTATTGACAGTACTATGGCAGGTGAATCATTCCCATGGTGTACACTCTGTTGACAGTGCTGTGGCAGGTGAATTAGTCCCATGGTGTACACTATTGACAGTGCTATGGCAGGTGAATCAGTCCCATTGTGTGCACTCTATTGACAGTGCTATGGCAGGTGAATCAGTCCCATGGTGTACACTATTGTCAGTACTATGGGAGGTGAATCAGTCCCATGGTGTACACTCTATTGACAGGGCTATGGTAGGTGAATCAGTCCCATGGTGTACACTCTATTGACAGTGCTATGGCAGGTGAATCAGTCCCATGGTGTGCACTCTATTGACAGTGATATGGCAGGTGAATCAGTCCTATGGTGTACACTGTTGACAGTACTATGGCAGGTGAATCAGTCCCATGGTGTGCACTCTACTAACAGTGCTGTGGCAGGTGAATCAGTCCCATGATGTGCACTCTATTGACAGTGCTGTGGCAGGTGAATCAGTCCAATGGTGTGCACTCTATTGACTGTGATATGGCAGGTGAATCAATCCTATGGTGTACACTATTGACAGTGCTATGGTAGGTGAATCAGTCCCATGGTGTGCACTCTATTGACAGTGCTGTGGTAGGTGAAACAGTCCCATGGTGTGCACACTATTGACAGTGCTGTGGCAGGTGAAACAGTCCTATGGTGTGCACTCTATTGACAGTTCTGTGGCAGGTGAATCAGACCCATGGTGTACACTATTGACAGTACTATGGCAGGTGAATCAGTCCCATGATGTGCACTCTATTGACAGTGCTGTGGCAGGTGAATCAGTCCCATGGTGTGCACTCTATTGACTGTGATATGGCAGGTGAATCAATCCTATGGTGTACACTATTGACAGTGCTATGGCAGGTGAGTCAGTCCCATGGTGTGCACTCTATTGACAGTTCTGTGGCAGGTGAATCAGACCCATGGTGTACACTATTGACAGTACTATGGAAGGTGAATCAGTCCCATGGTGTGCACTCTATTGACAGTGCTGTGGCAGGTGAATCAGTCCCATGGTCTACACTCTATTGACAGTGCTATGGCAGGTGAATCAGTCCCATGGTGTGCACTCTATTGACAGTTCTGTGGCAGGTGAATCAGTCCCATGGTGTGCACTCTATTGACAGTGCTGTGGCAGGTGAATCAGTCCCATGGTCTACACTCTATTGACAGTGCTATCGCAGGTGAATCAGTCCCATGGTGTGCACTCTATTGACAGTTCTGTGGCAGGTGAATCAGACCCATGGTGTACACTATTGACAGTACTATAGCAGGTGAATCAGTCCCATGGTGTGCACTCTATTGATAGTGCTATGGCAGGTGAATCAGTCCCATGGTGTGCACTCTATTGACAACACTGTGGCAGGTGAATCAGTCCCATGGTGTGCACTCTATTGACAGTGCTGTGGCAGGTGAATCAGTCCCATGGTGTGCACTCTATTGACAATGCTGTTGCAGGTGAATCAGTCCCATGGTGTACAGTTTATTGACAGTGGTATGGTAGGTGAATCAGTCCCATGGTGTGCACTCTATTGACAGTGCTATGGCAGGTGAATCAGTCCCATGGTGTATTCTCTATTGACAGTGCTGTGGCAGGTGAATCAGTCCCATGGTGTGCACTCAATTGACAGTGCTGTGGCAGGTGAATCAGTCCCATGGTGTTCACTCTATTGACAGTGCTGTGGCAGGTGAATCAGTCCCATGGTCTACACTCTATTGACAGTGCTATGGCAGGTGAATCAGTCCCATGGTGTGCACTCTATTGACAGTTCTGTGGCAGGTGAATCAGACCCATGGTGTACACTATTGACAGTACTATGGCAGGTGAATCAGTCCCATGGTGTGCACTCTATTGATAGTGCTATGGCAGGTGAATCAGTCCCATGGTGTGCACTCTATTGACAATGCTGTTGCAGGTGAATCAGTCCCATGGTGTACAGTTTATTGACAGTGGTATGGTAGGTGAATCAGTCCCATGGTGTGCACTCTATTGACAGTGCTATGGCAGGTGAATCAGTCCCATGGTGTATTCTCTATTGACAGTGCTGTGGCAGGTGAATCAGTCCCATGGTGTGCACTCAATTGACAGTGCTGTGGCAGGTGAATCAGTCCCATGGTGTTCACTCTATTGACAGTGCTGTGGCAGGTGAATCAGACCCATGGTGTACACTATTGACAGTACTATGGCAGGTGAATCAGTTCCATGGTGTGCACTCTATTGACAGTACTATGGCAGGTGAATCAGTCCCATGGTGTGCACTCTATTGACAGTTCTGTGGCAGGTGAATCAGACCCATGGTGTACACTATTGACAGTACTATGGCAGGTGAATCAGTCCCATGGTGTGCACTCTATTGATAGTGCTATGGCAGGTGAATCAGTCCCATGGTGTGCACTCTATTGACAACACTGTGGCAGGTGAATCAGTCCCATTGTGTGCACTCTATTGACAGTGCTGTGGCAGGTGAATCAGTCCCATGGTGTACACCCTATTAACAGTGCTATGGTAGGTTAATCAGTCCCATGGTGAGCACTCTATTGACAGTGCTGTGGCAGGTGAATCAGTCCCATGGTGTGCACTCTATTGACAGTGCTTTGGCAGGTGAATCACTTCTATGGTGTACACTCTATTGACTGTGATATGGCAGGTGAATCAGTCCTATGGTGTACACTAATGACAGTGCTATGGTAGGTGAATCAGTCCCATGGTGTGCACTCTATTGACAGTGTTGTGGCAGGTGAAACAGTCCCATGGTGTGCACACTATTGACAGTGCTGTGGCAGGTGAATCAGTCCCATGGTGTGCACTCTATTGACAGTGCTGTGGCAGGTGAATCAGTCCCATGGTCTACACTCTATTGACAGTGCTATGGCAGGTGAATCAGTCCCATGGTGTGCACTCTATTGACAGTTCTGTGGCAGGTGAATCAGAACCATGGTGTACACTATTGACAGTACTATGGCAGGTGAATCAGTCCCATGGTGTGCACTCTATTGATAGTGCTATGGCAGGTGAATCAGTCCCATGGTGTGCACTCTATTGACAATACTGTGGCAGGTGAATCAGTCCCATGGTGTGCACTCTATTGAGAGTGCTGTGGCAAGTGAAACATTCCCATGGTGTACACTCTATTGACAGTGCTATGGCAGGTGAATCAGTCCCATGGTGTGCACTCTATTGACAGTGCTGTGGCAGGTGAATCAGTCCCATGGAGTACAGTTTATTAACAGTGCTATGGTAGGTTAATCAGTCCCATGGTGAGCACTCTATTGACAGTGCTGTGGCAGGTGAATCAGTCCCATGGTGTGCACTCTATTGACAGTGCTTTGGCAGGTGAATCAGTCCTATAGTGTGCACTCTATTGACAGTGCTTTGGCAGGTGAATCACTCCTATGGTGTACACTCTATTGACTGTGATATGGCAGGTGAATCAGTCCTATGGTGTACACTATTGACAGTGCTATGGCAGGTGAATCAGTCCCAATGGTGTACACTCTATTGACAGTGCTATGGCAGGTGAATCAGTCCAATGGTGTACAGTTTATTGACAGTGGTATGGCAGGTGAAATAGTCCCATGGTGTGCACACTATTGACAGTGCTGTGGCAGGTGAATCAGTCCCATTGTGTGCACTCTATTGACAGTGCTATGGCAGGTGAATCACTCCTATGGTGTACACTATTAACAGTGCTATGGCAGGTGAATCAGTCCCATGGTGTGCACTCTATTAACAGTGCTGTGGCAGGTGAATCAGTCCCATGGTGTGCACTCTATTGACAATACTGTGGCAGGTGAATCAGTCCTATGGTGTACACTATTGACAGTGCAGTGGCAGGTGAATCAGTCCCATGGTGTATTCTCTATTGACAGTGCTGTGGCAGGTGACTCAGTCCCATGGTGTACACTCTATTGACAGTGCTATGGCAGGTGAATCAGTCCCATGGTGTACACTCTATTGACAGTGCTATGGCAGGTGAATCAGTCCCATGGTGTACACTCTATTGACAGTGTTGTGGCAGGTGAGTCAGTCCCATGGTGTACACTCTATTGACAGTGCTATGGCAGGTGAATCAGTCCCATTGTGTGCACTCTATTGACAGTGCTATGGCAGGTGAATCAGTCCCATGGTGTACACTCTATTGACAGTGCTATGGCAGGTGAATCACTCCTATGGTGTACACTATTAACAGTGCTATGGCAGGTGAATCAGTCCCATGGTGTACACTCTATTAACAGTGCTGTGGCAGGTGAATCAGTCCCATGGTGTGCACTCTATTGACAATACTGTGGCAGGTGAATCAGTCCTATGGTGTACACTATTGACAGTGCTATGGCAGGTGAATCAGTCCCAATGGTGTACACTCTATTGACAGTGCTGTGGCAGGTGAATCAGTACCATGGTGTGCACTCTACTGACAGTGCTGTGGCAGGTGAATCGGTACCATGGTGTGCACTCTACTGACAGTGCTGTGGCAGGTGAATCAGTCCCATGGTGTGCACTCTATTGATAGTGCTATGGTAGGTTAATCAGTCCCATGGTGTGCACTCTATTGACAGTACTATGGCAAGTGAATCAGTCCAATGGTGTGCACTCTATTCAAAGTGCTATAGCAGGTGAATCAATCCCATGGTGTGCACTCTATTGACAGTGCTGTGGCAGGTGAATCAGTCCCATGGTGGGCACTCTATGACAGTGGTGTGGCAGGTGAATCAGTCCCACGGTGTGCACTCTATTGACAGTGCTATGGCAGGTGAATCAGTCCCATGGTGTGCACTCTATTGACAGTGCTGTGGCAGGTGAATCAGTCCCATGGTCTACACTCTATTGACAGTGCTATGGCAGGTGAGTCAGTCCCATGGTGTGCACTCTATTGACAGTGCTGTGGCAGGTGAATCAGACCCATGGTGTACACTATTGACAGTACTATGGCAGGTGAATCAGTCCCATGGTGTGCACTCTATTGACAGTGCTGTGGCAGGTGAATCAGTCCCATGGTGTGCACTCTATTGACAGTGCTATGGCAGGTGAGTCAGTCCCATGGTGTGCACTCTATTGACAGTGCTGTGGCAGGTGAATCAGTCCCATTGTGTGCACTCAATTGACAGTGCTATGGCAGGTGAATCAGTCCCATGGTATACACTGTATTGACAGCGCTGTGGCAGGTGAATAAGTCCCATGGTGTGCACTCTATTGACAGTGCTGTGGCAGGTGAATCAGTCCCATGGTGTGCACTCTATTGACAATGCTGTTGCAGGTGAATCAGTCCCATGGTGTACAGTTTATTGACAGTGGTATGGTAGGTGAATCAGTCCCATGGTGTGCACTCTATTGACAGTGCTATGGCAGGTGAATCAGTCCCATGGTGTATTCTCTATTGACAGTGCTGTGGCAGGTGAATCAGTCCCATGGTGTGCACTCAATTGACAGTGCTGTGGCAGGTGAATCAGTCCCATGGTGTGCACTCTATTGACAGTGCTGTGGCAGGTGAATCAGTCCCATGGTCTACACTCTATTGACAGTGCTATGGCAGGTGAATCAGTCCCATGGTGTGCACTCTATTGACAGTTCTGTGGCAGGTGAATCAGACCCATGGTGTACACTATTGAAAGTACTATGGCAGGTGAATCAGTCCCATGGTGTGCACTCTATTGATAGTGCTATGGCAGGTGAATCAGTCCCATGGTGTGCACTCTATTGACAACACTGTGGCAGGTGAATCAGTCCCATTGTGTGCACTCTATTGACAGTGCTGGGCAGGTGAATCAGTCCCATGGAGTACAGTTTATTAACAGTGCTATGGTAGGTTAATCAGTCCCATGGTGAGTACTCTATTGACAGTGCTGTGGCAGGTGAATCAGTCCCATGGTGTGCACTCTATTGACAGTGCTTTGGCAGGTGAATCACTTCTATGGTGTACACTCTATTGACTGTGATATGGCAGGTGAATCAGTCCTATGGTGTACACTAATGACAGTGCTATGGTAGGTGAATCAGTCCCATGGTGTGCACTCTATTGACAGTGTTGTAGCAGGTGAAACAGTCCCATGGTGTGCACACTATTGACAGTGCTGTGGCAGGTGAATCAGTCCCATGGTGTGCACTCAATTGACAGTGCTGTGGCAGGTGAATCAGTCCCATGGTGTGCACTCTATTGACAGTGCTGTGGCAGGTGAATCAGTCCCATGGTCTACACTCTATTGACAGTGCTATGGCAGGTGAATCAGTCCCATGGTGTGCACTCTATTGACAGTTCTGTGGCAGGTGAATCAGACCCATGGTGTACACTATTGACAATACTATGGCAGGTGAATCAGTCCCATGGTGTGCACTCTATTGATAGTGCTATGGCAGGTGAATCAGTCCCATGGTGTGCACTCTATTGACAATACTGTGGCAGGTGAATCAGTCCCATGGTGTGCACTCTATTGAGAGTACTGTGGCAGGTGAAACATTCCCATGGTGTACACTCTATTGACAGTGCTATGGCAGGTGAATCAGTCCCATGGAGTACAGTTTATTAACAGTGCTATGGTAGGTTAATCAGTCCCATGGTGAGCACTCTATTGACAGTGCTGTGGCAGGTGAATCAGTCCCATGGTGTGCACTCTATTGACAGTGCTTTGGCAGGTGAATCAGTCCCATAGTGTGCACTCTATTGACAGTGCTTTGGCAGGTGAATCACTCCTATGGTGTACACTCTATTGACTGTGATATGGCAGGTGAAACAGTCCTATGGTGTACACTATTGACAGTGCTATGGTAGGTGAATCAGTCCCATGGTGTGCACTCTATTGACAGTGCTGGCAGGTGAAACAGTCCCATGGTGTGCACACTATTGACAGTGCTGTGGCAGGTGAATCAGTCCCATGGTGTGCACTCAATTGACAGTGCTGTGGCAGGTGAATCAGTCCCATGGTGTGCACTCTATTGACAGTGCTGTGGCAGGTGAATCAGTCCCAGTGTGTGCACCCTATTGACAATGCTGTGGCAGGTGAATCAGTCCAATGGTGTACAGTTTATTGACAGTGGTATGGTAGGTGAATCAGTCCCATGGTGTGCACTCTATTGAGAGTGCTGTGGTAGGTGAAACATTCCCATGGTGTGCACTCTATTGACAGTGCTTTGGCAGGTGAATCACTCCTATGGTGTACACTCTATTGACTGTGATATGGCAGGTGAATCAGTCCTATGGTGTACACTATTGACAGTGCTATGGTAGGTGAATCAGTCCCATGGTTTGCACTCTATTGACAGTGCTGTGGAAGGTGAAACAGTCCCATGGTGTGCACACTATTGACAGTGCTGTGGCAGGTGAATCAGTCCCATGGTGTGCACTCAATTGACAGTGCTGTGGCAGGTGAATCAGTCCCATGGTGTGCACTCTATTGACAGTGCTGTGGCAGGTGAATCAGTCCCATGGTCTACACTCTATTGACAGTGCTATGGCAGGTGAATCAGTCCCATGGTGTGCACTCTATTGACAGTTCTGTGGCAGGTGAATCAGACCCATGGTGTACACTATTGACAGTACTATGGCAGGTGAATCAGTCCCATGGTGTGCACTCTATTGATAGTGCTATGGCAGGTGAATCAGTCCCATGGTGTGCACTCTATTGACAATACTGTGGCAGGTGAATCAGTCCCATGGTGTGCACTCTATTGAGAGTACTGTGGCAGGTGAAACATTCCCATAGTGTACACTCTATTGACAGTGCTATGGCAGGTGAATCAGTCCCATGGTGTACACTCTATTAACAGTACTATGGCAGGTGAATCAGTCCCTTTGTGTGCACTCAATTGACAGTGCTATGGCAGGTGAATCAGGCCCATGGTGTGCACTCTATTGACAGTGCTATGGCAGGTGAATCAGTCCCAGTGTGTGCACCCTATTGACAATGCTGTGGCAGGTGAATCAGTCCAATGGTGTACAGTTTATTGACAGTGGTATGGCAGGTGAAACAGTCCCATGGTGTGCACACTATTGACAGTGCTGTGGCAGGTGAATCAGTCCCATTGTGTGCACTCTATTGACAGTGCTATGGCAGGTGAATCAGTCCCAATGGTGTACTCTATTGACAGTGCTATGGCAGGTGAATCACTCCTATGGTGTACACTATTAACAGTGCTATGGCAGGTGAATCAGTCCCATGGTGTACACTCTATTAACAGTGCTGTGGCAGGTGAATCAGTCCCATGGTGTGCACTCTATTGACAATACTGTGGCAGGTGAATCAGTCCTATGGTGTACACTATTGACAGTGCTATGGCAGGTGAATCAGTCCCAATGGTGTACACTCTATTGACAGTGTTGTGGCAGGTGAGTCAGTCCCATGGTGTACACTCTATTGACAGTGCTATGGCAGGTGAATCAGTCCCATTGTGTGCACTCTATTGACAGTGCTATGGCAGGTGAATCAGTCCCATGGTGTACACTCTATTGACAGTGCTATGGCAGGTGAATCACTCCTATGGTGTACACTATTAACAGTGCTATGGCAGGTGAATCAGTCCCATGGTGTACACTCTATTAACAGTGCTGTGGCAGGTGAATCAGTCCCATGGTGTGCACTCTATTGACAATACTGTGGCAGGTGAATCAGTCCTATGGTGTACACTATTGACAGTGCTATGGCAGGTGAATCAGTCCCAATGGTGTACACTCTATTGACAGTGCTGTGGCAGGTGAATCAGTACCATGGTGTGCACTCTACTGACAGTGCTGTGGCAGGTGAATCAGTCCCATGGTGTGCACTCTATTGACAGTGCTGTGGCAGGTGAATCAGTCCCATGGAGTACAGTTTATTAACAGTGCTATGGTAGGTTAATCAGTCCCATGGTGTGCACTCTATTGACAGTACTATGGCAAGTGAATCAGTCCAATGGTGTGCACTCTATTCAAAGTGCTATAGCAGGTGAATCAATCCCATGGTGTGCACTCTATTGATAGTGCTGTGGCAGGTGAATCAGTCCCATGGTGGGCACTCTATGACAGTGGTGTCGCAGGTGAATCAGTCCCACGGTGTGCACTCTATTGACAGTGCTGTGGCAGGTGAATCAGTCCCATGGTGTACAGTTTATTGACAGTGCTATGGTAGGTGAATCAGTCCCATGGTGTGTACTCTATTGACTGTGCTATGGTAGGTGAATAAGTCCTATGGTGTACACTATTGACAGTGCTATGGCAGGTGAATCAGTCCAATTGTGTGCACTCTATTGACAGTGATATGGCAGGTGAATCAGTCCCATGGTGTACACACTATTGACAGTGCTGTGGCAGCTGAATCAGTCCCATGGTGTGCACTCTACTGACAGTGCTGTGGTAGGTGAATCAGTCCAATAATGTGCACTCTATTGACAGTGCTGTGGCAGGTGAATCAGTCCCATGGTGTACAGTTTATTGAAAGTGCTGTGGTAGGTGAATCAGTCCCATGGTGTGCACTCTATTGACAGTGCTGTGGCAGGGGAAACAGTCCCATGGTGTGCACACTATTGACAGTGCTGTGGCAGGTGAATCAGTCCCATGGTGTGCACTCTTTTGACAGTGCTGAGGCAGGTGAATCAGTCCCATGGTGTGCACTCTATTGACAGTGCTGTGGCAGGTGAATCAGTCCCATGGTGTGCACTCTATTGACAGTGCTATGGCAGGTGAATCAGTCACATTGTGTGCACTCTATTGACAGTGCTGTGGCAGGTGAATCAGTCCCATGGTGTGCACTCTATTGACAGTGCTATGGCAGGTGAATCAGTCCCATGGTGAGCACTCTATTGACAGTGCTGTGGCAGGTGAATCAGTCCCATGGTGTGCACTCTATTGACAGTGCTTTGGCAGGTGAATCAGTCCCATAGTGTGCACTCTATTGACAGTGCTTTGGCAGGTGAATCACTCCTATGGTGTACACTATTGACAGTGCTATGGCAGGTGAATCAGTCCCATTGTGTGCACTCTATTGACAGTACTATGGCAGGTGAATCATTCCCATGGTGTACACTCTATTGACAGGGCTATGGTAGGTGAATCAGTCCCATGGTGTACACTCTATTGGCAGTGCTATGGCAGGTGAATCAGTCCCATGGTGTGCACTCTATTGACAGTGCTGTGGCAGGTGAATCAGTCCCATGGTGTGCACTCTATTGACAGTGATATGGCAGGTGAATCAGTTCTATGGTGTACACTATTGACAGTACTATGGCAGGTGAATCAGTCCCATGGTGTGCACTCTACTAACAGTGCTGTGGCAGGTGAATCAGTCCCATGATGTGCACTCTATTGACAGTGCTGTGGCAGGTGAATCAGTCCCATGGTGTGCACTCTATTGACTGTGATATGGCAGGTGAATCAGTCCTATGGTGTACACTATTGACAGTGCTGTGGCAGGTGAATCAGTCCCATGGTGTGCACTCTATTGACAGTGCTGTGGTAGGTGAAACAGTCCCATGGTGTGCACACTATTGACAGTGCTGTGGCAGGTGAATCAGTCCCATGGTGTACACTATTGACAGTACTATGGCAGGTGAATCAGTCCCATGGTGTACACTCTATTGACAGTGCTGTGGCAGCTGAATCAGTCCCATGGTGTGCACTCTATTGACAGTGCTGTGGTAGGTGAAACAGTCCCATGGTGTGCACACTATTGACAGTCCTGTGGCAGGTGAATCAGTCCCATGGTCTACACTCTATTGACAGTGCTATGGCAGGTGAATCAGTCCCTTGATGTGCACTCTATTGACAGTGCTGTGGCAGGTGAATCAGTCCCATGGTGTGCACTCTATTGACAGTGCTTTGGCAGGTGAATCACTCCTATGGTGTACACTATTGACAGTGCTATGGCAGGTGAATCAGTCCCATTGTGTGCACTCTATTGACAGTACTATGGCAGGTGAATCATTCCCATGGTGTACACTCTGTTGACAGTGCTGTGGCAGGTGAATTAGTCCCATGGTGTACGCTATTGACAGTGCTATGGCAGGTGAATCAGTCCCATTGTGTGCACTCTATTGACAGTGCTATGGCAGGTGAATCAGTCCCATGGTGTACACTATTGTCAGTACTATGGGAGGTGAATCAGTCCCATGGTGTACACTCTATTGACAGGGCTATGGTAGGTGAATCAGTCCCATGGTGTACACTCTATTGACAGTGCTATGGCAGGTGAATCAGTCCCATGGTGTGCACTCTATTGACAGTGATATGGCAGGTGAATCAGTCCTATGGTGTACACTGTTGACAGTACTATGGCAGGTGAATCAGTCCCATGGTGTGCACTCTACTAACAGTGCTGTGGCAGGTGAATCAGTCCCATGATGTGCACTCTATTGACAGTGCTGTGGCAGGTGAATCAGTCCCATGGTGTGCACTCTATTGACTGTGATATGGCAGGTGAATCAGTCCTATGGTGTACACTATTGACAGTGCTATGGTAGGTGAATCAGTCCCATGGTGTGCACTCTATTGACAGTGCTGTGGTAGGTGAAACAGTCCCATGGTGTGCACACTATTGACAGTCCTGTGGCAGGTGAATCAGTCCCATGGTCTACACTCTATTGACAGTGCTATGGCAGGTGAATCAGTCCCATGGTGTGCACTCTATTGACAGTGATATGGCAGGTGAATCAGTCCCATGGTGTACACTATTGACAGTGCTGTGGGAGGTGAATCAGTCCCATGGTGTGCACTCTATTGACAGTGCTGTGTCAGGTGAAACATTCCCATGGTGTGCACACTATTGACAGTGCTGTGGTAGGTGAATCAGTCCCATGGTGTGCACTCTATTGACAGTGCTGTGGCAGGTGAATCAGTCCTATGGTGTACACTATTGACAGTGCTATGGCAGGTGAATCAGTCCCATGGTGTGCACTCTACTGACAGTGCTGTGGCAGGTGAATCAGTCCCATGGTGTGCACTCTATTGACAATACTGTTGCAGGTGAATCAGTCCTATGGTGTACACTATTGACAGTGCTATGGCAGGTGAATCAGTCCCAATGGTGTACACTCTATTGACAGTGCTGTGGCAGGTGAATCAGTACCATGGTGTGCACTGTACTGACAGTGCTGTGGCAGGTGAATCAGTACCTGGTGTGCACTCTATTGACAGTGCTGTGGCAAGTGAATCAGTCCAATGGTGTGCACTCTATTCAAAGTGCTATAGCAGGTGAATCAATCCCATGGTGTGCACTCTATTGACAGTGCTGTGGCAAGTGAATCAGTCCAATGGTGTGCACTCTATTCAAAGTGCTATAGCAGGTGAATCAGTCCCATGGTGTACAGTTTATTGACAGTGCTATGGTAGGTGAATCAGTCCCATGGTGTGTACTCTATTGACTGTGCTATGGTAGGTGAATCAGTCCTATGGTGTACACTATTGACAGTGCTATGGCAGGTGAATCAGTCCAATTGTGTGCACTCTATTGACAGTGATATGGCAGGTGAATCAGTCCCATGGTGTGCACTCTACTGACAGTGCTGTGGCAGGTGAATCAGTCCCATGGTGTGCACTCTATTGACAGTGCTATGGTAGGTTAATCAGTTCATTGGTGTGCACTCTATTGACAGTGCTGTGGCAGGTGAATCAGTCCCATGGTGTGCACTCTATTGATAGTGCTTTGGCAGGTGAATCAGTCCCATGGTGTGCACTCTATTGACAGTGCTATGGCAGGTGAATCACTCCTATGGTGTACACTATTAACAGTGCTATGGCAGGTGAATCAGTACCATTGTGTGCACTCTATTGACAGTGCTATGGCAGGTGAATCAGTCCCATGGTGTACACTCTATTAACAGTGCTGTGGCAGGTGAATCAGTCCCATGGTGTGCACTCTATTGACAATACTGTGGCAGGTGAATCAGTCCCAATGGTGTACACTCTATTGACAGTGCTGTGGCAGGTGAATCAGTCCCATGGTGTGCACTCTATTGACAGTACTATGGCAAGTGAATCAGTCCAATGGTGTGCACTCTATTGACAGTGCTGTGGCAGGTGAATCTGTCCCATGGTGTGCACTCTATTGACAGTGCTTTGGCAGGTGAATCACTCCTATGGTGTACACTATTGACAGTGCTATGGCAGGTGAATCAGTCCCATTGTGTGCACTCTATTGACAGTACTATGGCAGGTGAATCATTCCCATGGTGTACACTCTGTTGACAGTGCTGTGGCAGGTGAATTAGTCCCATGGTGTACACTATTGACAGTGCTATGGCAGGTGAATCAGTCCCATTGTGTGCACTCTATTGACAGTGCTATGGCAGGTGAATCAGTCCCATGGTGTACACTATTGTCAGTACTATGGGAGGTGAATCAGTCCCATGGTGTACACTCTATTGACAGGGCTATGGTAGGTGAATCAGTCCCATGGTGTACACTCTATTGACAGTGCTATGGCAGGTGAATCAGTCCCATGGTGTGCACTCTATTGACAGTGATATGGCAGGTGAATCAGTCATATGGTGTACACTGTTGACAGTACTATGGCAGGTTAATCAGTCCCATGGTGTGCACTCTACTAACAGTGCTGTGGCAGGTGAATCAGTCCCATGATGTGCACTCTATTGACAGTGCTGTGGCAGGTGAATCAGTCCCATGGTGTGCACTCTATTGACTGTGATATGGCAGGTGAATCAGTCCTATGGTGTACACTATTGACAGTGCTATGGTAGGTGAATCAGTCCCATGGTGTGCACTCTATTGACAGTGCTGTGGTAGGTGAAACAGTCCCATGGTGTGCACACTATTGACAGTCCTGTGGCAGGTGAATCAGTCCCATGGTCTACACTCTATTGACAGTGCTATGGCAGGTGAATCAGTCCCATGGTGTGCACTCTATTGACAGTGATATGGCAGGTGAATCAGTCCCATGGTGTACACTATTGACAGTGCTGTGGGAGGTGAATCAGTCCCATGGTGTGCACTCTATTGACAGTGCTGTGTCAGGTGAAACATTCCCATGGTGTGCACACTATTGACAGTGCTGTGGTAGGTGAATCAGTCCCATGGTGTGCACTCTATTGACAGTGCTGTGGCAGGTGAATCAGTCCTATGGTGTACACTATTGACAGTGCTATGGCAGGTGAATCAGTCCCATGGTGTGCACTCTACTGACAGTGCTGTGGCAGGTGAATCAGTCCCATGGTGTGCACTCTATTGACAGTGCTATGGTAGGTTAATCAGTTCATTGGTGTGCACTCTATTGACAGTGCTGTGGCAGGTGAATCAGTCCCATGGTGTGCACTCTATTGACAGTGCTTTGGCAGGTGAATCAGTCCCATGGTGTGCACTCTATTGACAGTGCTATGGCAGGTGAATCACTCCTATGGTGTACACTATTAACAGTGCTATGGCAGGTGAATCAGTACCATTGTGTGCACTCTATTGACAGTGCTATGGCAGGTGAATCAGTCCCATGGTGTACACTCTATTAACAGTGCTGTGGCAGGTGAATCAGTCCCATGGTGTGCACTCTATTGATAATACTGTGGCAGGTGAATCAGTCCCAATGGTGTACACTCTATTGACAGTGCTGTGGCAGGTGAATCAGTCCCATGGTGTGCACTCTATTGACAGTACTATGGCAAGTGAATCAGTCCAATGGTGTGCACTCTATTCAAAGTGCTATAGCAGGTGAATCAATCCCATGGTGTGCACTCTATTGACAGTGCTATGGTAGGTGAATCAGTCCCATGGTGTACAGTTTATTGACAGTGCTATGGTAGGTGAATCAGTCCCATGGTGTGTACACTATTGACAGTGCTATGGCAGGTGAATCAGTCCAATTGTTTGCACTCTATTGACAGTACTATGGCAGGTGAATCAGTCCCATGGTGTACACTCTATTGACAGTGCTGTGGCAGCTGAATCAGTCCCATGGTGTGCACTCTATTGACAGTGCTGTGGTAGGTGAAACAGTCCCATGGTGTGCACACTATTGACAGTCCTGTGGCAGGTGAATCAGTCCCATGGTCTACACTCCATTGACAGTGCTATGGCAGGTGAATCATTCCCATGGTGTGCACTCTATTGACAGTGCTTTGGCAGGTGAATCACTCCTATGGTGTACACTATTGACAGTGCTATGGCAGGTGAATCAGTCCCATTGTGTGCACTCTATTGACAGTACTATGGCAGGTGAATCATTCCCATGGTGTACACTCTGTTGACAGTGCTGTGGCAGGTGAATTAGTCCCATGGTGTACACTATTGACAGTGCTATGGCAGGTGAATCAGTCCCATTGTGTGCACTCTATTGACAGTGCTATGGCAGGTGAATCAGTCCCCTGGTGTACACTATTGTCAGTACTATGGGAGGTGAATCAGTCCCATGGTGTACACTCTATTGACAGGGCTATGGTAGGTGAATCAGTCCCATGGTGTACACCCTATTGACAGTGCTATGGCAGGTGAATCAGTCCCATGGTGTGCACTCTATTGACAGTGATATGGCAGGTGAATCAGTCCTATGGTGTACACTGTTGACAGTACTATGGCAGGTGAATCAGTCCCATGGTGTGCACTCTACTAACAGTGCTGTGGCAGGTGAATCAGTCCCATGGTGTGCACTCTATTGACTGTGATATGGCAGGTGAATCAGTCCTATGGTGTACACTATTGACAGTGCTATGGTAGGTGAATCAGTCCCATGGTGTATTCTCTATTGACAGTTCTGTGGTAGGTGAAACAGTCCCATGGTGTGCACACTATTGACAGTACTATGGCAGGTGAATCAGTCCCATGGTGTGCACTCTATTGACAGTGCTGTGGCAGGTGAATCAGTCCCATGGTGTACAGTTTATTGACAGTGCTATGGCAAGTGAATCAGTCCAATGGTGTGCACTCTATTGACAGTGCTGTGTCAGGTGAAACATTCCCATGGTGTGCACACTATTGACAGTGCTGTGGTAGGTGAATCAGTCCCATGGTGTGCACTCTATTGACAGTGCTGTGGCAGGTGAATCAGTCCTATGGTGTACACTATTGACAGTGCTATGGTAGGTGAATCAGTCCCATGGTGTGCACTCTATTGACAGTGCTGTGGCAGGTGAATCAGTCCTATGGTGTACACTATTGACAGTGCTATGGTAGGTGAATCAGTCCCATGGTGTGCACTCTATTGACAGTGCTATGGTAGGTGAATCAGTCCCATGGTGTATTCTCTATTGACAGTTCTGTGGTAGGTGAAACAGTCCCATGGTGTGCACACTATTGACAGTACTATGGCAGGTGAATCAGTCCCATGGTGTGCACTCTATTGACAGTGCTGTGGCAGGTGAATCAGTCCCATGGTGTACAGTTTATTGACAGTGCTATGGCAGGTGAGTCAGTCCCATGGTGTGCACTCTATTGACAGTGCTGTGGCAGGTGAATCAGTCCCATTGTGTGCACTCAATTGACAGTGCTATGGCAAGTGAATCAGTCCAATGGTGTGCACTCTGTTGACAGTGCTGTGTCAGGTGAAACATTCCCATGGTGTGCACACTATTGACAGTGCTGTGGTAGGTGAATCAGTCCCATGGTGTGCACTCTATTGACAGTGCTGTGGCAGGTGAATCAGTCCTATGGTGTACACTATTGACAGTGCTATGGTAGGTGAATCAGTCCCATGGTGTGCACTCTATTGACAGTGCTGTGGCAGGTGAATCGGTCCCATTGTGTGCACTCAATTGACAGTGCTATGGCAGGTGAATCAGTCCCATGGTGTGCACTCTATTGACAGTGCTGTGGCAGGTGAATCAGTCCCATGGTGTGCACTCTATTGACAATGCTGTTGCAGGTAAATCAGTCCCATGGTGTACAGTTTATTGACAGTGGTATGGTAGGTGAATCAGTCCCATGGTGTGCACTCTATTGACAGTGCTATGGCAGGTGAATCAGTCCCATGGTGTATTCTCTATTGACAGTGCTGTGGCAGGTGAGTCAGTCCCATGGTGTACACTCTATTGACAGTGTTGTGGCAGGTGAGTCAGTCCCATGGTGTACACTCTATTGACAGTGCTATGGCAGGTGAATCAGTCCCATTGTGTGCACTCTATTGACAGTGCTATGGCAGGTGAATCAGTCCCATGGTGTACACTCTATTGACAGTGCTATGGCAGGTGAATCAGTCCCATTGTGTGCACTCTATTGACAGTGCTATGGCAGGTGAATCAGTCCCATTGTGTGCACTCTATTAACAGTGCTGTGGCAGGTGAATCAGTCCCATGGTGTACACTCTATTGACAGTGCTATGGCAGGTGAATCAGTCCCATTGTGTGCACTCTATTGACAGTGCTATGGCAGGTGAATCAGTCCCATTGTGTGCACTCTATTGACAGTGCTATGGCAGGAGAATCAGTCCTATGGTGTACACTATTGACAGTGCTATGGCAGGTGAATCAGTCCCCATGGTGTACAGTTTATTGACAGTGCTATGGCAGGTGAGTCAGTCCCATGGTGTGCACTCTATTGACAGTGCTGTGGCAGGTGAATCAGTCCCATTGTGTGCACTCAATTGACAGTGCTATGGCAAGTGAATCAGTCCAATGGTGTGCACTCTGTTGACAGTGCTGTGTCAGGTGAAACATTCCCATGGTGTGCACACTATTGACAGTGCTGTGGTAGGTGAATCAGTCCCATGGTGTGCACTCTATTGACAGTGCTGTGGCAGGTGAATCAGTCCTATGGTGTACACTATTGACAGTGCTATGGTAGGTGAATCAGTCCCATGGTGTGCACTCTATTGACAGTGCTGTGGCAGGTGAATCGGACCCATTGTGTGCACTCAATTGACAGTGCTATGGCAGGTGAATCAGTCCCATGGTGTGCACTCTATTGACAGTGCTGTGGCAGGTGAATCAGTCCCATGGTGTGCACTCTATTGACAATGCTGTTGCAGGTAAATCAGTCCCATGGTGTACAGTTTATTGACAGTGGTATGGTAGGTGAATCAGTCCCATGGTGTGCACTCTATTGACAGTGCTATGGCAGGTGAATCAGTCCCATGGTGTATTCTCTATTGACAGTGCTGTGGCAGGTGAGTCAGTCCCATGGTGTACACTCTATTGACAGTGTTATGGCAGGTGAATCAGTCCCATGGTGTACACTCTATTGACAGTGCTATGGCAGGTGAATCAGTCCCATGGTGTACACTCTATTGACAGTGTTGTGGCAGGTGAGTCAGTCCCATGGTGTACACTCTATTGACAGTGCTATGGCAGGTGAATCAGTCCCATTGTGTGCACTCTATTGACAGTGCTATGGCAGGTGAATCAGTCCCATGGTGTACACTCTATTAACAGTGCTGTGGCAGGTGAATCAGTCCCATGGTGTGCACTCTATTGACAGTGCTGTGTCAGGTGAAACATTCCCATGGTGTGCACACTATTGACAGTGCTGTGGTAGGTGAATCAGTCCCATGGTGTACACTCTATTGACAGTGTTGTGGCAGGTGAGTCAGTCCCATGGTGTACACTCTATTGACAGTGCTATGGCAGGTGAATCAGTCCCATTGTGTGCACTCTATTGACAGTGCTATGGCAGGTGAATCAGTCCCATTGTGTGCACTCTATTGACAGTGCTATGGCAGGTGAATCAGTCCCATGGTGTACACTATTGTCAGTACTATGGGAGGTGAATCAGTCCCATGGTGTACACTATTGACAGTGCTATGGCAGGTGAATCAGTCCCATTGTGTACACTCTGTTGACAGTGCTGTGGCAGGTGAATTAGTCCCATGGTGTACACTATTGACAGTGCTATGGCAGGTGAATCAGTCCCATTGTGTGCACTCTATTGACAGTGCTATGGCAGGTGAAACATTCCCATGGTGTGCACACTATTGACAGTGCTGTGGTAGGTGAATCAGTCCCATGGTGTGCACTCTATTGACAGTGCTGTGGCAGGTGAATCAGTCCTATGGTGTACACTATTGACAGTGCTATGGTAGGTGAATCAGTCCCATGGTGTGCACTCTATTGACAGTGCTGTGGCAGGTGAATCGGTCCCATTGTGTGCACTCAATTGACAGTGCTATGGCAGGTGAATCAGTCCCATGGTGTGCACTCTATTGACAGTGCTGTGGCAGGTGAATCAGTCCCATGGTGTGCACTCTATTGACAATGCTGTTGCAGGTAAATCAGTCCCATGGTGTACAGTTTATTGACAGTGGTATGGTAGGTGAATCAGTCCCATGGTGTGCACTCTATTGACAGTGCTATGGCAGGTGAATCAGTCCCATGGTGTACACTCTATTGACAGTGTTGTGGCAGGTGAGTCAGTCCCATGGTGTACACTCTATTGACAGTGCTATGGCAGGTGAATCAGTCCCATTGTGTGCACTCTATTGACAGTGCTATGGCAGGTGAATCAGTCCCATGGTGTACACTCTATTAACAGTGCTTTGGCAGGTGAATCAGTCCCATGGTGTGTACACTATTGACAGTACTATGGCAGGTGAATCAGTCCCATGGTGTACACTCTATTGACAGTGCTGTGGCAGCTGAATCAGTCCCATGGTGTGCACTCTACTGACAGTGCTGTGGCAGGTAAATCAGTCCCATGACGTGCACTCTATTGACAGTGCTGTGGCAGGTGAATCAGTCCCATGGTGTACAGTTTATTGACAGTGCTGTGGTAGGTGAATCAGTCCCATGGTGTGCACTCTATTGACAGTGCTGTGGCAGGGGAAACAGTCCCATGGTGTGCACACTATTGACAGTGCTGTGGCAGGTGAATCAGTCCCATGGTGTGCACTCTTTTGACAGTGCTGTGGCAGGTGAATCAGTCCCATGGTGTGCACTCTATTGACAGTGCTTGGGCAGGTGAATCAGTCCCATAGTGTGCACTCTATTGACAGTGCTTTGGCAGGTGAATCACTCCTATGGTGTACACTATTGACAGTGTTATGGCAGGTGAATCAGTCCCATTGTGTGCACTCTATTGACATTACTATGGCAGGTGAATCATTCCCATGGTGTACACTCTATTGACAGTGCTGTGGCAGGTGAATCAGTCCCATGGTGTACACTCTATTGACAGGGCTATGGTAGGTGAATCAGTCCCATGGTGCACACTCTATTGACAGTGCTATGGCAGGTGAATCAGTCCCATGGTGTGCACTCTATTGACAGTGATATGGCAGGTGAATCAGTCCTATGGTGTACACCGTTGACAGTACTATGGCAGGTGAATGAGTCCCATGGTGTGCACTCTACTAACAGTGCTGTGGCAGGTGAATCAGTCCCATGATGTGCACACTATTGACAGTGCTGTGGCAGGTGAATCAGTCCCATGGTCTACACACTATTGACAGTACTATGGCAGGTGAATCAGTCCCATGGTGTGCACTCTATTGACAGTGCTGTGGCAGGTGAATCAGTCCCATGGTCTACACTCTATTGACAGTGCTATGGCAGGTGAGTCAGTCCCATGGTGTGCACTCTATTGACAGTGCTGTGGCAGGTGAATCAGTCCCATTGTGTGCACTCAATTGACAGTGCTATGGCAGGTGAATCAGTCCCATGGTATACACTGTATTGACAGCGCTGTGGCAGGTGAATAAGTCCCATGGTGTGCACTCTATTGACAGTGCTGTGGCAGGTGAATCAGTCCCATGGTGTGCAGTCTATTGACAATGCTGTTGCAGGTGAATCAGTCCCATGGTGTACAGTTTATTGACAGTGGTATGGTAGGTGAATCAGTCCCATGGTGTGCACTCTATTGACAGTGCTATGGCAGGTGAATCAGTCCCATGGTGTATTCTCTATTGACAGTGCTGTGGCAGGTGAGTCAGTCCCATGGTGTACACTCTATTGACAGTGTTATGGCAGGTGAATCAGTCCCATGGTGTGCACTCTATTGACAGTACTATGGCAGGTGAATCATTCCCATGGTGTACACTCTGTTGACAGTGCTGTGGCAGGTGAATTAGTCCCATGGTGTACACTATTGACAGTGCTATGGCAGGTGAATCAGTCCCATTGTGTGCACTCTATTGACAGTGCTATGGCAGGTGAATCAGTCCCATGGTGTACACTATTGTCAGTAGTATGGGAGGTGAATCAGTCCCATGGTGTACACTATTGACAGTGCTATGGCAGGTGAATCAGTCCCATTGTGTACACTCTGTTGACAGTGCTGTGGCAGGTGAATTAGTCCCATGGTGTACACTATTGACAGTGCTATGGCAGGTGAATCAGTCCCATTGTGTGCACTCTATTGACAGTGCTATGGCAGGTGAATCAGTCCTATGGTGTACACTGTTGACAGTACTATGGCAGGTGAATCAGTCCCATGGTGTGCACTCTACTAACAGTGCTGTGGCAGGTTAATCAGTCCCATGATGTGCACTCTACTGACAGTGCTGTGGCAGGTGAATCAGTCCCATGGTGTGCACTCTATTGACTGTGATATGGCAGGTGAATCAGTCCTATGGTGTACACTATTGACAGTGCTATGGTAGGTGAATCAGTCCCATGGTGTGCACTCTATTGACAGTGCTGTGGTAGGTGAAACAGTCCCATGGTGTGCACACTATTGACAGTGCTGTGGCAGGTGAATCAGTCCCATGGTCTACACTCTATTGACAGTGCTATGGCAGGTGAATCAGTCCCATGGTGTGCACTCTATTGACAGTTCTGTGGCAGGTGAATCAGACCCATGGTCTACACTCCATTGACAGTGCTATGGCAGGTGAGTCAGTCCCATGGTGTGCACTCTATTGACAGTGCTGTGGCAGGTGAATCAGTCCCATGGTCTACACTCTATTGACAGTGCTGTGGCAGGTGAATCAGTCCCATTGTGTGCACTCAATTGGCAGTGCTATGGCAGGTGAATCAGTCCCATGGTATACACTGTATTGACAGCGCTGTGGCAGGTGAATAAGTCCCATGGTGTGCACTCTATTGACAGTGCTGTGGCAGGTGAATCAGTCCCATGGTGTGCACTCTATTGACAATGCTGTTGCAGGTGAATCAGTCCCATGGTGTACAGTTTATTGACAGTGGTATGGTAGGTGAATCAGTCCCATGGTGTGCACTCTATTGACAGTGCTATGGCAGGTGAATCAGTCCCATGGTGTATTCTCTATTGACAGTGCTGTGGCAGGTGAGTCAGTCCCATGGTGTACACTCTATTGACAGTGTTATGGCAGGTGAATCAGTCCCATGGTGTACACTCTATTGACAGTGCTATGGCAGGTGAATCAGTCCCATGGTGTACACTCTATTGACAGTGTTGTGGCAGGTGAGTCAGTCCCATGGTGTACACTCTATTAACAGTGCTGTGGCAGGTGAATCAGTCCCATGGTGTGCACTCTATTGACAGTGCTGTGTCAGGTGAAACATTCCCATGGTGTGCACACTATTGACAGTGCTGTGGTAGGTGAATCAGTCCCATGGTGTACACGCTATTGACAGTGTTGTTGCAGGTGAGTCAGTCCCATGGTGTACACTCTATTGACAGTGCTATGGCAGGTGAATCAGTCCCATTGTGTGCACTCTATTGACAGTGCTATGGCAGGTGAATCAGTCCCATGGTGTACACTCTATTAACAGTGCTGTGGCAGGTGAATCAGTCCCATGGTGTGCACTCTATTGACAGTGCTGTGTCAGGTGAAACATTCCCATGGTGTGCACACTATTGACAGTGCTGTGGTAGGTGAATCAGTCCCATGGTGTGCACTCTATTGACAGTGCTGTGGTAGGTGAATCAGTCCTATGGTGTACACCATTGACAGTGCTATGGCAGGTGAATCAGTCCCAATGGTGTACACTCTATTGACAGTGCTGTGGCAGCTGAATCAGTCCCATGGTGTGCACTCTACTGACAGTGCTGTGGCAGGTGAATCAGTCCCATTGTGTGCACTCAATTGACAGTGCTATGGCAGGTGAATCAGTCCCATGGTATACACTGTATTGACAGCGCTGTGGCAGGTGAATAAGTCCCATGGTGTGCACTCTATTGACAGTGCTGTGGCAGGTGAATCAGTCCCATGGTGTGCAGTCTATTGACAATGCTGTTGCAGGTGAATCAGTCCCATGGTGTACAGTTTATTGACAGTGGTATGGTAGGTGAATCAGTCCCATGGTGTGCACTCTATTGACAGTGCTATGGCAGGTGAATCAGTCCCATGGTGTATTCTCTATTGACAGTGCTGTGGCAGGTGAGTCAGTCCCATGGTGTACACTCTATTGACAGTGTTATGGCAGGTGAATCAGTCCCATGGTGTGCACTCTATTGACAGTACTATGGCAGGTGAATCATTCCCATGGTGTACACTCTGTTGACAGTGCTGTGGCAGGTGAATTAGTCCCATGGTGTACACTATTGACAGTGCTATGGCAGGTGAATCAGTCCCATTGTGTGCACTCTATTGACAGTGCTATGGCAGGTGAATCAGTCCCATGGTGTACACTATTGTCAGTAGTATGGGAGGTGAATCAGTCCCATGGTGTACACTATTGACAGTGCTATGGCAGGTGAATCAGTCCCATTGTGTACACTCTGTTGACAGTGCTGTGGCAGGTGAATTAGTCCCATGGTGTACACTATTGACAGTGCTATGGCAGGTGAATCAGTCCCATTGTGTGCACTCTATTGACAGTGCTATGGCAGGTGAATCAGTCCTATGGTGTACACTGTTGACAGTACTATGGCAGGTGAATCAGTCCCATGGTGTGCACTCTACTAACAGTGCTGTGGCAGGTTAATCAGTCCCATGATGTGCACTCTACTGACAGTGCTGTGGCAGGTGAATCAGTCCCATGGTGTGCACTCTATTGACTGTGATATGGCAGGTGAATCAGTCCTATGGTGTACACTATTGACAGTGCTATGGTAGGTGAATCAGTCCCATGGTGTGCACTCTATTGACAGTGCTGTGGTAGGTGAAACAGTCCCATGGTGTGCACACTATTGACAGTGCTGTGGCAGGTGAATCAGTCCCATGGTCTACACTCTATTGACAGTGCTATGGCAGGTGAATCAGTCCCATGGTGTGCACTCTATTGACAGTTCTGTGGCAGGTGAATCAGACCCATGGTGTACACTATTGACAGTACTATGGCAGGTGAATCAGTCCCATGGTGTGCACTCTATTGACAGTGCTGTGGCAGGTGAATCAGTCCCATGGTCTACACTCCATTGACAGTGCTATGGCAGGTGAGTCAGTCCCATGGTGTGCACTCTATTGACAGTGCTGTGGCAGGTGAATCAGTCCCATGGTCTACACTCTATTGACAGTGCTGTGGCAGGTGAATCAGTCCCATTGTGTGCACTCAATTGGCAGTGCTATGGCAGGTGAATCAGTCCCATGGTATACACTGTATTGACAGCGCTGTGGCAGGTGAATAAGTCCCATGGTGTGCACTCTATTGACAGTGCTGTGGCAGGTGAATCAGTCCCATGGTGTGCACTCTATTGACAATGCTGTTGCAGGTGAATCAGTCCCATGGTGTACAGTTTATTGACAGTGGTATGGTAGGTGAATCAGTCCCATGGTGTGCACTCTATTGACAGTGCTATGGCAGGTGAATCAGTCCCATGGTGTATTCTCTATTGACAGTGCTGTGGCAGGTGAGTCAGTCCCATGGTGTACACTCTATTGACAGTGTTATGGCAGGTGAATCAGTCCCATGGTGTACACTCTATTGACAGTGCTATGGCAGGTGAATCAGTCCCATGGTGTACACTCTATTGACAGTGTTGTGGCAGGTGAGTCAGTCCCATGGTGTACACTCTATTAACAGTGCTGTGGCAGGTGAATCAGTCCCATGGTGTGCACTCTATTGACAGTGCTGTGTCAGGTGAAACATTCCCATGGTGTGCACACTATTGACAGTGCTGTGGTAGGTGAATCAGTCCCATGGTGTACACGCTATTGACAGTGTTGTTGCAGGTGAGTCAGTCCCATGGTGTACACTCTATTGACAGTGCTATGGCAGGTGAATCAGTCCCATTGTGTGCACTCTATTGACAGTGCTATGGCAGGTGAATCAGTCCCATGGTGTACACTCTATTAACAGTGCTGTGGCAGGTGAATCAGTCCCATGGTGTGCACTCTATTGACAGTGCTGTGTCAGGTGAAACATTCCCATGGTGTGCACACTATTGACAGTGCTGTGGTAGGTGAATCAGTCCCATGGTGTGCACTCTATTGACAGTGCTGTGGCAGGTGAATCAGTCCTATGGTGTACACCATTGACAGTGCTATGGCAGGTGAATCAGTCCCAATGGTGTACACTCTATTGACAGTGCTGTGGCAGCTGAATCAGTCCCATGGTGTGCACTCTACTGACAGTGCTGTGGCAGGTGAATCAGTCCCATGGTGTGCACTCTATTGACAGTGCTGTGGCAGGTGAATCAGTCTCATGGTGTGCACTCTATTGACAGTGCTTTGGCAGGTGAATCAGTCCCATGGTGTGTACACTATTGACAGTACTATGGCAGGTTAATCAGTCCCATGGTGTACACTCTATTGACAGTGCTGTGGCAGCTGAATCAGTCCCATGGTGTGCACTCTACTGACTGTGATATGGCAGGTGAATCAGTCCCATGGTGTGCACTCTATTGACAGTGCTGTGGTAGGTGAAACAGTCCCATGGTGTGCACACTATTGACAGTGCTGTGGCAGGTGAATCAGTCCCATGGTCTACACTCTATTGACAGTGCTATGGCAGGTGAATCAGTCCCATGGTGTGCACTCTATTGACAGTTCTGTGGCAGGTGAATCAGACCCATGGTGTACACTATTGACAGTACTATGGCAAGTGAATCAGTCCCATGGTGTGCACTCTATTGACAGTGCTGTGGCAGGTGAATCAGTCCCATGGTCTACACTCTATTGACAGTGCTATGGCAGGTGAGTCAGTCCCATGGTGTGCACTCTATTGACAGTGCTGTGGCAGGTGAGTCAGTCCCATGGTGTACACTCTATTAACAGTGCTGTGGCAGGTGAATCAGTCCCATGGTGTGCACTCTATTGACAGTGCTGTGTCAGGTGAAACATTCCCATGGTGTGCACACTATTGACAGTGCTGTGGTAGGTGAATCAGTCCCATGGTGTACACGCTATTGACAGTGTTGTTGCAGGTGAGTCAGTCCCATGGTGTACACTCTATTGACAGTGCTATGGCAGGTGAATCAGTCCCATTGTGTGCACTCTATTGACAGTGCTATGGCAGGTGAATCAGTCCCATGGTGTACACTCTATTAACAGTGCTGTGGCAGGTGAATCAGTCCCATGGTGTGCACTCTATTGACAGTGCTGTGTCAGGTGAAACATTCCCATGGTGTGCACACTATTGACAGTGCTGTGGTAGGTGAATCAGTCCCATGGTGTGCACTCAATTGACAGTGCTATGGCAGGTGAATAAGTCCCATGGTGTGCACTCTATTGACAGTGCTGTGGCAGGTGAATCAGTCCCATGGTGTGCAGTCTATTGACAATGCTGTTGCAGGTGAATCAGTCCCATGGTGTACACTCTATTAACAGTGCTGTGGCAGGTGAATCAGTCCCATGGTGTGCACTCTATTGACAGTGCTGTGTCAGGTGAAACATTCCCATGGTGTGCACACTATTGACAGTGCTGTGGTAGGTGAATCAGTCCCATGGTATACACTGTATTGACAGCGCTGTGGCAGGTGAATAAGTCCCATGGTGTGCACTCTATTGACAGTGCTGTGGCAGGTGAATCAGTCCCATGGTGTGCAGTCTATTGACAATGCTGTTGCAGGTGAATCAGTCCCATGGTGTACAGTTTATTGACAGTGGTATGGTAGGTGAATCAGTCCCATGGTGTGCACTCTATTGACAGTGCTATGGCAGGTGAATCAGTCCCATGGTGTATTCTCTATTGACAGTGCTGTGGCAGGTGAGTCAGTCCCATGGTGTACACTCTATTGACAGTGTTATGGCAGGTGAATCAGTCCCATGGTGTACACTCTATTGACAGTGCTATGGCAGGTGAATCAGTCCCATGGTGTACACTCTATTGACAGTGTTGTGGCAGGTGAGTCAGTCCCATGGTGTACACTCTATTGACAGTGCTATGGCAGGTGAATCAGTCCCATGGTGTACACTCTATTGACAGTGCTGTGGCAGGTGAATCAGTCCCATGGTGTGCACTCTACTGACAGTGCTGTGTCAGGTGAAACATTCCCATGGTGTGCACACTATTGACAGTGCTGTGGTAGGTGAATCAGTCCCATGGTGTACACTATTGACAGTACTATGGCAAGTGAATCAGTCCCATGGTGTGCAGTCTATTGACAATGCTGTTGCAGGTGAATCAGTCCCATGGTGTACAGTTTATTGACAGTGGTATGGTAGGTGAATCAGTCCCATGGTGTGCACTCTATTGACAGTGCTATGGCAGGTGAATCAGTCCCATGGTGTATTCTCTATTGACAGTGCTGTGGCAGGTGAGTCAGTCCCATGGTGTACACTCTATTGACAGTGTTATGGCAGGTGAATCAGTCCCATGGTGTACACTCTATTGACAGTGCTATGGCAGGTGAATCAGTCCCATGGTGTACACTCTATTGACAGTGTTGTGGCAGGTGAATCAGTCCCATGGTGTACACTCTATTGACAGTGCTATGGCAGGTGAATCAGTCCCATGGTGTACACTCTATTGACAGTGTTGTGGCAGGTGAGTCAGTCCCATGGTGTACACTCTATTAACAGTGCTGTGGCAGGTGAATCAGTCCCATGGTGTGCACTCTATTGACAGTGCTGTGTCAGGTGAAACATTCCCATGGTGTGCACACTATTGACAGTGCTGTGGTAGGTGAATCAGTCCCATGGTGTACACGCTATTGACAGTGTTGTTGCAGGTGAGTCAGTCCCATGGTGTACACTCTATTGACAGTGCTATGGCAGGTGAATCAGTCCCATTGTGTGCACTCTATTGACAGTGCTATGGCAGGTGAATCAGTCCCATGGTGTACACTCTATTAACAGTGCTGTGGCAGGTGAATCAGTCCCATGGTGTGCACTCTATTGACAGTGCTGTGTCAGGTGAAACATTCCCATGGTGTGCACACTATTGACAGTGCTGTGGTAGGTGAATCAGTCCCATGGTGTGCACTCTATTGACAGTGCTGTGGCAGGTGAATCAGTCCTATGGTGTACACCATTGACAGTGCTATGGCAGGTGAATCAGTCCCAATGGTGTACACTCTATTGACAGTGCTGTGGCAGCTGAATCAGTCCCATGGTGTGCACTCTACTGACAGTGCTTTGGCAGGTGAATCAGTCCCATGGTGTGCACTCTATTGACAGTGCTGTGGCAGGTGAATCAGTCTCATGGTGTGCACTCTATTGACAGTGCTTTGGCAGGTGAATCAGTCCCATGGTGTGTACACTATTGACAGTACTATGGCAGGTTAATCAGTCCCATGGTGTACACTCTATTGACAGTGCTGTGGCAGCTGAATCAGTCCCATGGTGTGCACTCTACTGACTGTGATATGGCAGGTGAATCAGTCCCATGGTGTGCACTCTATTGACAGTGCTGTGGTAGGTGAAACAGTCCCATGGTGTGCACACTATTGACAGTGCTGTGGCAGGTGAATCAGTCCCATGGTCTACACTCTATTGACAGTGCTATGGCAGGTGAATCAGTCCCATGGTGTGCACTCTATTGACAGTTCTGTGGCAGGTGAATCAGACCCATGGTGTACACTATTGACAGTACTATGGCAAGTGAATCAGTCCCATGGTGTGCACTCTATTGACAGTGCTGTGGCAGGTGAATCAGTCCCATGGTCTACACTCTATTGACAGTGCTATGGCAGGTGAGTCAGTCCCATGGTGTGCACTCTATTGACAGTGCTGTGGCAGGTGAATCAGTCCCATTGTGTGCACTCAATTGACAGTGCTATGGCAGGTGAATCAGTCCCATGGTATACACTGTATTGACAGCGCTGTGGCAGGTGAATAAGTCCCATGGTGTGCACTCTATTGACAGTGCTGTGGCAGGTGAATCAGTCCCATGGTGTGCAGTCTATTGACAATGCTGTTGCAGGTGAATCAGTCCCATGGTGTACAGTTTATTGACAGTGGTATGGTAGGTGAATCAGTCCCATGGTGTGCACTCTATTGACAGTGCTATGGCAGGTGAATCAGTCCCATGGTGTATTCTCTATTGACAGTGCTGTGGCAGGTGAGTCAGTCCCATGGTGTACACTCTATTGACAGTGTTATGGCAGGTGAATCAGTCCCATGGTGTACACTCTATTGACAGTGCTATGGCAGGTGAATCAGTCCCATGGTGTACACTCTATTGACAGTGTTGTGGCAGGTGAGTCAGTCCCATGGTGTACACTCTATTGACAGTGCTATGGCAGGTGAATCAGTCCCATGGTGTGCACTCTATTGACAGTGCTGTGGCAGGTGAAACAGTCCCATGGTGTGCACACTATTGACAGTGCTGTGGCAGGTGAATCAGTCCCATGGTGTGCACTCAATTGACAGTGCTGTGGCAGGTGAATCAGTCCCATGGTGTGCACTCTATTGACAGTGCTTTGGCAGGTGAATCAGTCCCATGGTGTGTACACTATTGACAGTACTATGGCAGGTGAATCAGTCCCATGGTGTACACTCTATTGACAGTGCTGTGGCAGCTGAATCAGTCCCATGGTGTGCACTCTACTGACTGTGATATGGCAGGTGAATCAGTCCCATGGTGTGCACTCTATTGACAGTGCTGTGGTAGGTGAAACAGTCCCATGGTGTGCACACTATTGACAGTGCTGTGGCAGGTGAATCAGTCCCATGGTCTACACTCTATTGACAGTGCTATGGCAGGTGAATCAGTCCCATGGTGTGCACTCTATTGACAGTTCTGTGGCAGGTGAATCAGACCCATGGTGTACACTATTGACAGTACTATGGCAAGTGAATCAGTCCCATGGTGTGCACTCTATTGACAGTGCTGTGGCAGGTGAATCAGTCCCATGGTCTACACTCTATTGACAGTGCTATGGCAGGTGAGTCAGTCCCATGGTGTGCACTCTATTGACAGTGCTGTGGCAGGTGAGTCAGTCCCATGGTGTACACTCTATTAACAGTGCTGTGGCAGGTGAATCAGTCCCATGGTGTGCACTCTATTGACAGTGCTGTGTCAGGTGAAACATTCCCATGGTGTGCACACTATTGACAGTGCTGTGGTAGGTGAATCAGTCCCATGGTGTACACGCTATTGACAGTGTTGTTGCAGGTGAGTCAGTCCCATGGTGTACACTCTATTGACAGTGCTATGGCAGGTGAATCAGTCCCATTGTGTGCACTCTATTGACAGTGCTATGGCAGGTGAATCAGTCCCATGGTGTACACTCTATTAACAGTGCTGTGGCAGGTGAATCAGTCCCATGGTGTGCACTCTATTGACAGTGCTGTGTCAGGTGAAACATTCCCATGGTGTGCACACTATTGACAGTGCTGTGGTAGGTGAATCAGTCCCATGGTGTGCACTCAATTGACAGTGCTATGGCAGGTGAATAAGTCCCATGGTGTGCACTCTATTGACAGTGCTGTGGCAGGTGAATCAGTCCCATGGTGTGCAGTCTATTGACAATGCTGTTGCAGGTGAATCAGTCCCATGGTGTACACTCTATTAACAGTGCTGTGGCAGGTGAATCAGTCCCATGGTGTGCACTCTATTGACAGTGCTGTGTCAGGTGAAACATTCCCATGGTGTGCACACTATTGACAGTGCTGTGGTAGGTGAATCAGTCCCATGGTATACACTGTATTGACAGCGCTGTGGCAGGTGAATAAGTCCCATGGTGTGCACTCTATTGACAGTGCTGTGGCAGGTGAATCAGTCCCATGGTGTGCAGTCTATTGACAATGCTGTTGCAGGTGAATCAGTCCCATGGTGTACAGTTTATTGACAGTGGTATGGTAGGTGAATCAGTCCCATGGTGTGCACTCTATTGACAGTGCTATGGCAGGTGAATCAGTCCCATGGTGTATTCTCTATTGACAGTGCTGTGGCAGGTGAGTCAGTCCCATGGTGTACACTCTATTGACAGTGTTATGGCAGGTGAATCAGTCCCATGGTGTACACTCTATTGACAGTGCTATGGCAGGTGAATCAGTCCCATGGTGTACACTCTATTGACAGTGTTGTGGCAGGTGAGTCAGTCCCATGGTGTACACTCTATTGACAGTGCTATGGCAGGTGAATCAGTCCCATGGTGTACACTCTATTGACAGTGCTGTGGCAGGTGAATCAGTCCCATGGTGTGCACTCTACTGACAGTGCTGTGTCAGGTGAAACATTCCCATGGTGTGCACACTATTGACAGTGCTGTGGTAGGTGAATCAGTCCCATGGTGTACACTATTGACAGTACTATGGCAAGTGAATCAGTCCCATGGTGTGCAGTCTATTGACAATGCTGTTGCAGGTGAATCAGTCCCATGGTGTACAGTTTATTGACAGTGGTATGGTAGGTGAATCAGTCCCATGGTGTGCACTCTATTGACAGTGCTATGGCAGGTGAATCAGTCCCATGGTGTATTCTCTATTGACAGTGCTGTGGCAGGTGAGTCAGTCCCATGGTGTACACTCTATTGACAGTGTTATGGCAGGTGAATCAGTCCCATGGTGTACACTCTATTGACAGTGCTATGGCAGGTGAATCAGTCCCATGGTGTACACTCTATTGACAGTGTTGTGGCAGGTGAATCAGTCCCATGGTGTACACTCTATTGACAGTGCTATGGCAGGTGAATCAGTCCCATGGTGTACACTCTATTGACAGTGTTGTGGCAGGTGAGTCAGTCCCATGGTGTACACTCTATTAACAGTGCTGTGGCAGGTGAATCAGTCCCATGGTGTGCACTCTATTGACAGTGCTGTGTCAGGTGAAACATTCCCATGGTGTGCACACTATTGACAGTGCTGTGGTAGGTGAATCAGTCCCATGGTGTACACGCTATTGACAGTGTTGTTGCAGGTGAGTCAGTCCCATGGTGTACACTCTATTGACAGTGCTATGGCAGGTGAATCAGTCCCATTGTGTGCACTCTATTGACAGTGCTATGGCAGGTGAATCAGTCCCATGGTGTACACTCTATTAACAGTGCTGTGGCAGGTGAATCAGTCCCATGGTGTGCACTCTATTGACAGTGCTGTGTCAGGTGAAACATTCCCATGGTGTGCACACTATTGACAGTGCTGTGGTAGGTGAATCAGTCCCATGGTGTGCACTCTATTGACAGTGCTGTGGCAGGTGAATCAGTCCTATGGTGTACACCATTGACAGTGCTATGGCAGGTGAATCAGTCCCAATGGTGTACACTCTATTGACAGTGCTGTGGCAGCTGAATCAGTCCCATGGTGTGCACTCTACTGACAGTGCTTTGGCAGGTGAATCAGTCCCATGGTGTGCACTCTATTGACAGTGCTGTGGCAGGTGAATCAGTCTCATGGTGTGCACTCTATTGACAGTGCTTTGGCAGGTGAATCAGTCCCATGGTGTGTACACTATTGACAGTACTATGGCAGGTTAATCAGTCCCATGGTGTACACTCTATTGACAGTGCTGTGGCAGCTGAATCAGTCCCATGGTGTGCACTCTACTGACTGTGATATGGCAGGTGAATCAGTCCCATGGTGTGCACTCTATTGACAGTGCTGTGGTAGGTGAAACAGTCCCATGGTGTGCACACTATTGACAGTGCTGTGGCAGGTGAATCAGTCCCATGGTCTACACTCTATTGACAGTGCTATGGCAGGTGAATCAGTCCCATGGTGTGCACTCTATTGACAGTTCTGTGGCAGGTGAATCAGACCCATGGTGTACACTATTGACAGTACTATGGCAAGTGAATCAGTCCCATGGTGTGCACTCTATTGACAGTGCTGTGGCAGGTGAATCAGTCCCATGGTCTACACTCTATTGACAGTGCTATGGCAGGTGAGTCAGTCCCATGGTGTGCACTCTATTGACAGTGCTGTGGCAGGTGAATCAGTCCCATTGTGTGCACTCAATTGACAGTGCTATGGCAGGTGAATCAGTCCCATGGTATACACTGTATTGACAGCGCTGTGGCAGGTGAATAAGTCCCATGGTGTGCACTCTATTGACAGTGCTGTGGCAGGTGAATCAGTCCCATGGTGTGCAGTCTATTGACAATGCTGTTGCAGGTGAATCAGTCCCATGGTGTACAGTTTATTGACAGTGGTATGGTAGGTGAATCAGTCCCATGGTGTGCACTCTATTGACAGTGCTATGGCAGGTGAATCAGTCCCATGGTGTATTCTCTATTGACAGTGCTGTGGCAGGTGAGTCAGTCCCATGGTGTACACTCTATTGACAGTGTTATGGCAGGTGAATCAGTCCCATGGTGTACACTCTATTGACAGTGCTATGGCAGGTGAATCAGTCCCATGGTGTACACTCTATTGACAGTGTTGTGGCAGGTGAGTCAGTCCCATGGTGTACACTCTATTGACAGTGCTATGGCAGGTGAATCAGTCCCATGGTGTGCACTCTATTGAAAGTGCTGTGGCAGGTGAAACAGTCCCATGGTGTGCACACTATTGACAGTGCTGTGGCAGGTGAATCAGTCCCATGGTGTGCACTCAATTGACAGTGCTGTGGCAGGTGAATCAGTCCCATGGTGTGCACTCTATTGACAGTGCTTTGGCAGGTGAATCAGTCCCATGGTGTGTACACTATTGACAGTACTATGGCAGGTGAATCAGTCCCATGGTGTACACTCTATTGACAGTGCTGTGGCAGCTGAATCAGTCCCATGGTGTGCACTCTACTGACAGTGCTGTGGCAGGTAAATCAGTCCCATGACGTGCACTCTATTGACAGTGCTGTGGCAGGTGAATCAGTCCCATGGTGTACAGTTTATTGACAGTGCTGTGGTAGGTGAATCAGTCCCATGGTGTGCACTCTATTGACAGTGCTGTGGCAGGGGAAACAGTCCCATGGTGTGCACACTATTGACAGTGCTGTGGCAGGTGAATCAGTCCCATGGTGTGCACTCTTTTGACAGTGCTGTGGCAGGTGAATCAGTCCCATGGTGTGCACTCTATTGACAGTGCTTGGGCAGGTGAATCAGTCCCATAGTGTGCACTCTATTGACAGTGCTTTGGCAGGTGAATCACTCCTATGGTGTACACTATTGACAGTGTTATGGCAGGTGAATCAGTCCCATTGTGTGCACTCTATTGACATTACTATGGCAGGTGAATCATTCCCATGGTGTACACTCTATTGACAGTGCTGTGGCAGGTTAATCAGTCCCATGGTGTACACTCTATTGACAGGGCTATGGTAGGTGAATCAGTCCCATGGTGCACACTCTATTGACAGTGCTATGGCAGGTGAATCAGTCCCATGGTGTGCACTCTATTGACAGTGATATGGCAGGTGAATCAGTCCTATGGTGTACACCGTTGACAGTACTATGGCAGGTGAATGAGTCCCATGGTGTGCACTCTACTAACAGTGCTGTGGCAGGTGAATCAGTCCCATGATGTGCACACTATTGACAGTGCTGTGGCAGGTGAATCAGTCCCATGGTCTACACACTATTGACAGTACTATGGCAGGTGAATCAGTCCCATGGTGTGCACTCTATTGACAGTGCTGTGGCAGGTGAATCAGTCCCATGGTCTACACTCTATTGACAGTGCTATGGCAGGTGAGTCAGTCCCATGGTGTGCACTCTATTGACAGTGCTGTGGCAGGTGAATCAGTCCCATTGTGTGCACTCAAATGACAGTGCTATGGCAGGTGAATCAGTCCCATGGTATACACTGTATTGACAGCGCTGTGGCAGGTGAATAAGTCCCATGGTGTGCACTCTATTGACAGTGCTGTGGCAGGTGAATCAGTCCCATGGTGTGCAGTCTATTGACAATGCTGTTGCAGGTGAATCAGTCCCATGGTGTACAGTTTATTGACAGTGGTATGGTAGGTGAATCAGTCCCATGGTGTGCACTCTATTGACAGTGCTATGGCAGGTGAATCAGTCCCATGGTGTATTCTCTATTGACAGTGCTGTGGCAGGTGAGTCAGTCCCATGGTGTACACTCTATTGACAGTGTTGTGGCAGGTGAATCAGTCCCATGGTGTGCACTCTATTGACAGTACTATGGCAGGTGAATCATTCCCATGGTGTACACTCTGTTGACAGTGCTGTGGCAGGTGAATTAGTCCAATGGTGTACACTATTGACAGTGCTATGGCAGGTGAATCAGTCCCATTGTGTGCACTCTATTGACAGTGCTATGGCAGGCGAATCAGTCCCATGGTGTACACTATTGTCAGTACTATGGGAGGTGAATCAGTCCCATGGTGTACACTATTGACAGTGCTATGGCAGGTGAATCAGTCCCATTGTGTACACTCTGTTGACAGTGCTGTGGCAGGTGAATTAGTCCCATGGTGTACACTATTGACAGTGCTATGGCAGGTGAATCAGTCCCATTGTGTGCACTCTATTGACAGTGCTATGGCAGGTGAATCAGTCCTATGGTGTACACTGTTGACAGTACTATGGCAGGTGAATCAGTCCCATGGTGTGCACTCTACTAACAGTGCTGTGGCAGGTTAATCAGTCCCATGATGTGCACTCTATTGACAGTGCTGTGGCAGGTGAATCAGTCCCATGGTGTGCACTCTATTGACTGTGATATGGCAGGTGAATCAGTCCTATGGTGTACACTATTGACAGTGCTATGGTAGGTGAATCAGTCCCATGGTGTGCACTCTATTGACAGTGCTGTGGTAGGTGAAACAGTCCCATGGTGTGCACACTATTGACAGTGCTGTGGCAGGTGAATCAGTCCCATGGTCTACACTCTATTGACAGTGCTATGGCAGGTGAATCAGTCCCATGGTGTGCACTCTATTGACAGTTCTGTGGCAGGTGAATCAGACCCATGGTGTACACTATTGACAGTACTATGGCAGGTGAATCAGTCCCATGGTGTGCACTCTATTGACAGTGCTGTGGCAGGTGAATCAGTCCCATGGTCTACACTCCATTGACAGTGCTATGGCAGGTGAGTCAGTCCCATGGTGTGCACTCTATTGACAGTGCTGTGGCAGGTGAATCAGTCCCATGGTCTACACTCTATTGACAGTGCTGTGGCAGGTGAATCAGTCCCATTGTGTGCACTCAATTGGCAGTGCTATGGCAGGTGAATCAGTCCCATGGTATACACTGTATTGACAGCGCTGTGGCAGGTGAATAAGTCCCATGGTGTGCACTCTATTGACAGTGCTGTGGCAGGTGAATCAGTCCCATGGTGTGCACTCTATTGACAATGCTGTTGCAGGTGAATCAGTCCCATGGTGTACAGTTTATTGACAGTGGTATGGTAGGTGAATCAGTCCCATGGTGTGCACTCTATTGACAGTGCTATGGCAGGTGAATCAGTCCCATGGTGTATTCTCTATTGACAGTGCTGTGGCAGGTGAGTCAGTCCCATGGTGTACACTCTATTGACAGTGTTATGGCAGGTGAATCAGTCCCATGGTGTACACTCTATTGACAGTGCTATGGCAGGTGAATCAGTCCCATGGTGTACACTCTATTGACAGTGTTGTGGCAGGTGAGTCAGTCCCATGGTGTACACTCTATTAACAGTGCTGTGGCAGGTGAATCAGTCCCATGGTGTGCACTCTATTGACAGTGCTGTGTCAGGTGAAACATTCCCATGGTGTGCACACTATTGACAGTGCTGTGGTAGGTGAATCAGTCCCATGGTGTACACGCTATTGACAGTGTTGTTGCAGGTGAGTCAGTCCCATGGTGTACACTCTATTGACAGTGCTATGGCAGGTGAATCAGTCCCATTGTGTGCACTCTATTGACAGTGCTATGGCAGGTGAATCAGTCCCATGGTGTACACTCTATTAACAGTGCTGTGGCAGGTGAATCAGTCCCATGGTGTGCACTCTATTGACAGTGCTGTGTCAGGTGAAACATTCCCATGGTGTGCACACTATTGACAGTGCTGTGGTAGGTGAATCAGTCCCATGGTGTGCACTCTATTGACAGTGCTGTGGCAGGTGAATCAGTCCTATGGTGTACACCATTGACAGTGCTATGGCAGGTGAATCAGTCCCAATGGTGTACACTCTATTGACAGTGCTGTGGCAGCTGAATCAGTCCCATGGTGTGCACTCTACTGACAGTGCTGTGGCAGGTGAATCAGTCCCATGGTGTGCACTCTATTGACAGTGCTGTGGCAGGTGAATCAGTCCCATGGTGTGCACTCTATTGACAGTGCTGTGGCAGGTGAATCAGTCCCATGGTGTGTACACTATTGACAGTACTATGGCAGGTTAATCAGTCCCATGGTGTACACTCTATTGACAGTGCTGTGGCAGCTGAATCAGTCCCATGGTGTGCACTCTACTGACTGTGATGTGGCAGGTGAATCAGTCCCATGGTGTGCACTCTATTGACAGTGCTGTGGTAGGTGAAACAGTCCCATGGTGTGCACACTATTGACAGTGCTGTGGCAGGTGAATCAGTCCCATGGTCTACACTCTATTGACAGTGCTATGGCAGGTGAATCAGTCCCATGGTGTGCACTCTATTGACAGTTCTGTGGCAGGTGAATCAGACCCATGGTGTACACTATTGACAGTACTATGGCAAGTGAATCAGTCCCATGGTGTGCACTCTATTGACAGTGCTGTGGCAGGTGAATCAGTCCCATGGTCTACACTCTATTGACAGTGCTATGGCAGGTGAGTCAGTCCCATGGTGTGCACTCTATTGACAGTGCTGTGGCAGGTGAATCAGTCCCATTGTGTGCACTCAATTGACAGTGCTATGGCAGGTGAATCAGTCCCATGGTATACACTGTATTGACAGCGCTGTGGCAGGTGAATAAGTCCCATGGTGTGCACTCTATTGACAGTGCTGTGGCAGGTGAATCAGTCCCATGGTGTGCAGTCTATTGACAATGCTGTTGCAGGTGAATCAGTCCCATGGTGTACAGTTTATTGACAGTGGTATGGTAGGTGAATCAGTCCCATGGTGTGCACTCTATTGACAGTGCTATGGCAGGTGAATCAGTCCCATGGTGTATTCTCTATTGACAGTGCTGTGGCAGGTGAGTCAGTCCCATGGTGTACACTCTATTGACAGTGTTATGGCAGGTGAATCAGTCCCATGGTGTACACTCTATTGACAGTGCTATGGCAGGTGAATCAGTCCCATGGTGTACACTCTATTGACAGTGTTGTGGCAGGTGAGTCAGTCCCATGGTGTACACTCTATTGACAGTGCTATGGCAGGTGAATCAGTCCCATGGTGTGCACTCTATTGACAGTGCTGTGGCAGGTGAAACAGTCCCATGGTGTACACACTATTGACAGTGCTGTGGCAGGTGAATCAGTCCCATGGTGTGCACTCAATTGACAGTGCTGTGGCAGGTGAATCAGTCCCATGGTGTGCACTCTATTGACAGTGCTGTGGCAGGTGAATCAGTCCCATGGTCTACACTCTATTGACAGTGCTATGGCAGGTGAATCAGTCCCATAGTGTGCACTCTATTGACAGTGCTTTGGCAGGTGAATCAGTCCCATGGTGTGCACTCTATTGACAGTGCTTTGGCAGGTGAATCAGTCCCATAGTGTGCACTCTATTGACAGTGCTTTGGCAGGTGAATCACTCCTATGGTGTACACTCTATTGACTGTGATATGGCAGGTGAATCAGTCCTATGGTGTACACTATTGACAGTGCTATGGTAGGTGAATCAGTCCCATGGTGTGCACTCTATTGACAGTGCTGTGGCAGGTGAATCAGTCCCATGGTGTGCACTCTATTGACAACACTGTGGCAGGTGAATCAGTCCCATTGTGTGCACTCTATTGACAGTGCTGTGGCAGGTGAATCAGTCCCATGGTGTACACTCTATTGACAGGGCTATGGTAGGTGAATCAGTCCCATGGTGTACACTCTATTGACAGTGCTATGGCAGGTGAATCAGTCCCATGGTGTGCACTCTATTGACAGTGATATGGCAGGTGAATCAGTCCTATGGTGTACACTGTTGACAGTACTATGGCAGGTGAATCAGTCCCATGGTGTGCACTCTATTGACAACACTGTGGCAGGTGAATCAGTCCCATTGTGTGCACTCTATTGACAGTGCTGTGGCAGGTGAATCAGTCCCATGGTGTACACTCTATTGACAGGGCTATGGTAGGTGAATCAGTCCCATGGTGTACACTCTATTGACAGTGCTATGGCAGGTGAATCAGTCCCATGGTGTGCACTCTATTGACAGTGATATGGCAGGTGAATCAGTCCTATGGTGTACACTGTTGACAACACTGTGGCAGGTGAATCAGTCCCATGATGTGCACTCTATTGACAGTGCTGTGGCAGGTGAATCAGTCCCATGGTGTGCACTCTATTGACTGTGATATGGCAGGTGAATCAGTCCTATGGTGTACACTATTGACAGTGCTGTGGCAGGTGAATCAGTCCCATGGTGTGCACTCTATTGACAGTGCTATGGCAGGTGAATCAGTCCCATGGTGTACACTCTATTGACAGTGTTATGGCAGGTGAATCAGTCCCATGGTGTACACTCTATTGACAGTGCTATGGCAGGTGAATCAGTCCCATGGTGTACACTCTATTGACAGTGTTGTGGCAGGTGAGTCAGTCCCATGGTGTACACTCTATTAACAGTGCTGTGGCAGGTGAATCAGTCCCATGGTGTGCACTCTATTGACAGTGCTGTGTCAGGTGAAACATTCCCATGGTGTGCACACTATTGACAGTGCTGTGGTAGGTGAATCAGTCCCATGGTGTGCACTCTATTGACAGTGCTATGGCAGGTGAGTCAGTCCCATGGTGTGCACTCTATTGACAGTGCTGTGGCAGGTGAATCAGTCCCATTGTGTGCACTCAATTGACAGTGCTATGGCAGGTGAATCAGTCCCATGGTATACACTGTATTGACAGCGATGTGGCAGGTGAATAAGTCCCATGGTGTGCACTCTATTGACAGTGCTGTGGCAGGTGAATCAGTCCCATGGTGTGCAGTCTATTGACAATGCTGTTGCAGGTGAATCAGTCCCATGGTGTACAGTTTATTGACAGTGGTATGGTAGGTGAATCAGTCCCATGGTGTGCACTCTATTGACAGTGCTATGGCAGGTGAATCAGTCCCATGGTGTATTCTCTATTGACAGTGCTGTGGCAGGTGAGTCAGTCCCATGGTGTACACTCTATTGACAGTGTTATGGCAGGTGAATCAGTCCCATGGTGTACACTCTATTGACAGTGCTATGGCAGGTGAATCAGTCCCATGGTGTACACTCTATTGACAGTGTTGTGGCAGGTGAGTCAGTCCCATGGTGTACACTCTATTGACAGTGCTATGGCAGGTGAATCAGTCCCATGGTGTGCACTCTATTGACAGTGCTGTGGCAGGTGAAACAGTCCCATGGTGTGCACACTATTGACAGTGCTGTGGCAGGTGAATCAGTCCCATGGTGTGCACTCAATTGACAGTGCTGTGGCAGGTGAATCAGTCCCATGGTGTGCACTCTATTGACAGTGCTGTGGCAGGTGAATCAGTCCCATGGTCTACACTCTATTGACAGTGCTATGGCAGGTGAATCAGTCCCATAGTGTGCACTCTATTGACAGTGCTTTGGCAGGTGAATCAGTCCCATGGTGTGCACTCTATTGACAGTGCTTTGGCAGGTGAATCAGTCCCATAGTGTGCACTCTATTGACAGTGCTTTGGCAGGTGAATCACTCCTATGGTGTACACTCTATTGACTGTGATATGGCAGGTGAATCAGTCCTATGGTGTGCACTCTATTGACAGTGCTGTGGCAGGTGAATCAGTCCCATGGTGTGCACTCTATTGACAACACTGTGGCAGGTGAATCAGTCCCATTGTGTGCACTCTATTGACAGTGCTGTGGCAGGTGAATCAGTCCCATGGTGTACACTCTATTGACAGTGCTATGGCAGGTGAATCAGTCCCATAGTGTGCACTCTATTAACAGTGCTTTGGCAGGTGAATCAGTCCCATGGTGTGCACTCTATTGACAGTGATATGGCAGGTGAATCAGTCCTATGGTGTACACTGTTGACAGTACTATGGCAGGTGAATCAGTCCCATGGTGTGCACTCTATTGACAACACTGTGGCAGGTGAATCAGTCCCATTGTGTGCACTCTATTGACAGTGCTGTGGCAGGTGAATCAGTCCCATGGTGTACACTCTATTGACATGGCTATGGTAGGTGTATCAGTCCCATGGTGTACACTCTATTGACAGTGCTATGGCAGGTGAATCAGTCCCATGGTGTGCACTCTATTGACAGTGATATGGCAGGTGAATCAGTCCTATGGTGTACACTGTTGACAACACTGTGGCAGGTGAATCAGTCCCATGGTGTGCACTCTATTGACAGTGCTATGGCAGGTGAATCAGTCCCATGGTGTACACTCTATTGACAGTGTTATGGCAGGTGAATCAGTCCCATGGTGTACACTCTATTGACAGTGCTATGGCAGGTGAATCAGTCCCATGGTGTACACTCTATTAACAGTGCTGTGGCAGGTGAATCAGTCCCATGGTGTGCACTCTATTGACAGTGCTGTGTCAGGTGAAACATTCCCATGGTGTGCACACTATTGACAGTGCTGTGGTAGGTGAATCAGTCCCATGGTGTACATGCTATTGACAGTGTTGTTGCAGGTGAGTCAGTCCCATGGTGTACACTCTATTGACAGTGCTATGGCAGGTGAATCAGTCCCATTGTGTGCACTCTATTGACAGTGCTATGGCAGGTGAATCAGTCCCATGGTGTACACTCTATTAACAGTGCTGTGGCAGGTGAATCAGTCCCATGGTGTGCACTCTATTGACAGTGCTGTGTCAGGTGAAACATTCCCATGGTGTGCACACTATTGACAGTGCTGTGGTAGGTGAATCAGTCCCATGGTGTGCACTCTATTGACAGTGCTGTGGCAGGTGAATCAGTCCTATGGTGTACACTATTGACAGTGCTATGGCAGGTGAATCAGTCCCAATGGTGTACACTCTATTGACAGTGCTGTGGCAGCTGAATCAGTCCCATGGTGTGCACTCTACTGACAGTGCTGTGGCAGGTGAATCAGTCCCATGGTGTGTACACTATTGACAGTACTATGGCAGGTGAATCAGTCCCATGGTGTACACTCTATTGACAGTGCTGTGGCAGCTGAATCAGTCCCATGGTGTGCACTCTACTGACTGTGATATGGCAGGTGAATCAGTCCCATGGTGTGCACTCTATTGACAGTGCTGTGGTAGGTGAAACAGTCCCATGGTGTGCACACTATTGACAGTGCTGTGGCAGGTGAATCAGTCCCATGGTCTACACTCTATTGACAGTGCTATGGCAGGTGAATCAGTCCCATGGTGTGCACTCTATTGACAGTTCTGTGGCAGGTGAATCAGACCCATGGTGTACACTATTGACAGTACTATGGCAGGTGAATAAGTCCCATGGTGTGCACTCTATTGACAGTGCTGTGGCAGGTGAATCAGTCGCATGGTCTACACTCTATTGACAGTGCTATGGCAGGTGAGTCAGTCCCATGGTGTGCACTCTATTGACAGTGCTGTGGCAGGTGAATCAGTCCCATTGTGTGCACTCAATTGACAGTGCTATGGCAGGTGAATCAGTCCCATGGTGTACACTCTATTGACAGTGCTGTGGCAGGTGAATCAGTCCCATGGTGTGCAGTCTATTGACAATGCTGTTGCAGGTGAATCAGTCCCATGGTGTACAGTTTATTGACAGTGCTATGGCAGGTGAATCAGTCCCATGGTGTATTCTCTATTGACAGTGCTGTGGCAGGTGAGTCAGTCCCATGGTGTACACTCTATTGACAGTGTTATGGCAGGTGATTCAGTCCCATGGTGTACACTCTATTGACAGTGCTATGGCAGGTGAATCAGTCCCATGGTGTACACTCTATTGACAGTGTTGTGGCAGGTGAGTCAGTCCCATGGTGTACACTCTATTGACAGTGCTATGGCAGGTGAATCAGTCCCATGGTGTGCACTCTATTGACAGTGCTGTGGCAGGTGAAACAGTCCCATGGTGTGCACACTATTGACAGTGCTGTGGCAGGTGAATCAGTCCCATGGTGTGCACTCAATTGACAGTGCTGTGGCAGGTGAATCAGTCCCATGGTGTGCACTCTATTGACAGTGCTGTGGCAGGTGAATCAGTCCCATGGTCTACACTCTATTGACAGTGCTATGGCAGGTGAATCAGTCCCATAGTGTGCACTCTATTGACAGTGCTTTGGCAGGTGAATCAGTCCCATGGTGTGCACTCTATTGACAGTGCTTTGGCAGGTGAATCAGTCCCATAGTGTGCACTCTATTGACAGTGCTTTGGCAGGTGAATCACTCCTATGGTGTACACTCTATTGACTGTGATATGGCAGGTGAATCAGTTCTATGGTGTACACTATTGACAGTGCTATGGTAGGTGAATCAGTCCCATGGTGTGCACTCTATTGACAGTGCTGTGGCAGGTGAATCAGTCCCATGGTGTGCACTCTATTGACAACACTGTGGCAGGTGAATCAGTCCCATTGTGTGCACTCTATTGACAGTGCTGTGGCAGGTGAATCAGTCCCATGGTGTACACTCTATTGACAGGGCTATGGTAGGTGAATCAGTCCCATGGTGTACACTCTATTGACAGTGCTATGGCAGGTGAATCAGTCCCATGGTGTGCACTCTATTGACAGTGATATGGCAGGTGAATCAGTCCTATGGTGTACACTGTTGACAGTACTATGGCAGGTGAATCAGTCCCATGGTGTGCACTCTACTAACAGTGCTGTGGCAGGTGAATCAGTCCCATGATGTGCACTCTATTGACAGTGCTGTGGCAGGTGAATCAGTCCCATGGTGTGCACTCTATTGACTGTGATATGGCAGGTGAATCAGTCCTATGGTGTACACTATTGACAGTGCTGTGGCAGGTGAATCAGTCCCATGGTGTGCACTCTATTGACAGTGCTATGGCAGGTGAATCAGTCCCATGGTGTACACTCTATTAACAGTGCTATGGCAGGTGAATCAGTCCCTTTGTGTGCACTCAATTGACAGTGCTATGGCAGGTGAATCAGTCCCAATGGTGTACACTCTATTGACAGTGCTATGGCAGGTGAATCACTCCTATGGTGTACACTATTGACAGTGCTATGGTAGGTGAATCAGTCCCATGGTGTGCACTCTATTGACAGTGCTGTGGCAGGTGAAACAGTCCCATGGTGTGCACACTATTGACAGTGCTGTGGCAGGTGAATCAGTCCCATGGTGTGCACTCAATTGACAGTGCTGTGGCAGGTGAATCAGTCCCATGGTGTGCACTCTATTGACAGTGCTGTGGCAGGTGAATCAGTCCCATGGTCTACACTCTATTGACAGTGCTATGGCAGGTGAACCAGTCCCATAGTGTGCACTCTATTGACAGTGCTTTGGCAGGTGAATCAGTCCCATGGTGTGCACTCTATTGACAGTGCTTTGGCAGGTGAATCAGTCCCATAGTGTGCACTCTATTGACAGTGCTTTGGCAGGTGAATCACTCCTATGGTGTACACTCTATTGACTGTGATATGGCAGGTGAATCAGTCCTATGGTGTACACTATTGACAGTGCTATGGTAGGTGAATCAGTCCCATGGTGTGCACTCTATTGACAGTGCTATGGCAGGTGAATCAGTCCCATGGTATACACTGTATTGACAGCGCTGTGGCAGGTGAATAAGTCCCATGGTGTGCACTCTATTGACAGTGCTGTGGCAGGTGAATCAGTCCCATGGTGTGCACTCTATTGACAACACTGTGGCAGGTGAATCAGTCCCATTGTGTGCACTCTATTGACAGTGCTGTAGCAGGTGAATCAGTCCCATGGTGTACACTCTATTGACAGGGCTATGGTAGGTGAATCAGTCCCATGGTGTACACTCTATTGACAGTGCTATGGCAGGTGAATCAGTCCCATGGTGTGCACTCTATTGACAGTGATATGGCAGGTGAATCAGTCCTATGGTGTACACTGTTGACAGTACTATGGCAGGTGAATCAGTCCCATGGTGTGCACTCTACTAACAGTGCTGTGGCAGGTGAATCAGTCCCATGATGTGCACTCTATTGACAATGCTGTGGCAGGTGAATCAGTCCCATGGTGTGCACTCTACTGACTGTGATATGGCAGGTGAATCAGTCCTATGGTGTACACTATTGACAGTGCTATGGTAGGTGAATCAGTCCCATGGTGTGCACTCTATTGACAGTGCTGTGGTAGGTGAAACAGTCCCATGGTGTGCACACTATTGACAGTGCTGTGGCAGGTGAATCAGTCCCATGGTCTACACTCTATTGACAGTGCTATGGCAGGTGAATCAGTCCCATGGTGTGCACTCTATTGACAGTTCTGTGGCAGGTGAATCAGACCCATGGTGTACACTATTGACAGTACTATGGCAGGTGAATCAGTCCCATGGTGTGCACTCTATTGACAGTGCTATGGCAGGTGAGTCAGTCCCATGGTGTGCACTCTATTGACAGTGCTGTGGCAGGTGAATCAGTCCCATTGTGTGCACTCAATTGACAGTGCTATGGCAGGTGAATCAGTCCCATGGTATACACTGTATTGACAGCGCTGTGGCAGGTGAATAAGTCCCATGGTGTGCACTCTATTGACAGTGCTGTGGCAGGTGAATCAGTCCCATGGTGTGCAGTCTATTGACAATGCTGTGGCAGGTGAATCAGTCCCATGGTGTACAGTTTATTGACAGTGGTATGGTAGGTGAATCAGTCCCATGGTGTGCACTCTATTGACAGTGCTATGGCAGGTGAATCAGTCCCATGGTGTATTCTCTATTGACAGTGCTGTGGCAGGTGAGTCAGTCCCATGGTGTACACTCTATTGACAGTGTTATGGCAGGTGAATCAGTCCCATGGTGTACACTCTATTGACAGTGCTATGGCAGGTGAATCAGTCCCATGGTGTACACTCTATTGACAGTGTTGTGGCAGGTGAGTCAGTCCCATGGTGTACACTCTATTGACAGTGCTATGGCAGGTGAATCAGTCCCATTGTGTGCACTCTATTGACAGTGCTATGGCAGGTGAATCAGTCCCATGGTGTACACTCTATTAACAGTGCTGTGGCAGGTGAATCAGTCCCATGGTGTGCACTCTATTGACAGTGCTGTGTCAGGTGAAACATTCCCATGGTGTGCACACTATTGACAGTGCTGTGGTAGGTGAATCAGTCCCATGGTGTGCACTCTATTGACAGTGCTGTGGCAGGTGAATCAGTCCTATGGTGTACACTATTGACAGTGCTATGGCAGGTGAATCAGTCCCAATGGTGTACACTCTACTGACAGTGCTGTGGCAGGTGAATCAGTCCCATGGTGTGCACTCTACTGACAGTACTATGGCAGGTGAATCAGTCCCATGGTGTGTACACTATTGACAGTGCTGTGGCAGCTGAATCAGTCCCATGGTGTGTACACTATTGACAGTGCTGTGGCAGCTGAATCAGTCCCATGGTGTGCACTCTACTGACAGTGCTGTGGCAGGTGAATCAGTCCCATGACGTGCACTCTATTGACAGTGCTGTGGCAGGTGAATCAGTCCCATGGTGTACAGTTTATTGACAGTGCTGTGGTAGGTGAATCAGTCCCATGGTGTGCACTCTATTGACAGTGCTGTGGCAGGGGAAACAGTCCCATGGTGTGCACACTATTGACAGTGCTGTGGCAGGTGAATCAGTCCCATGGTGTGCACTCTTTTGACAGTGCTGTGGCAGGTGAATCAGTCCCATGGTGTGCACTCTATTGACAGTGCTTTGGCAGGTGAATCACTCCTATGGTGTACACTATTGACAGTGCTATGGCAGGTGAATCAGTCCCATTGTGTGCACTCTATTGACAGTACTATGGCAGGTGAATCATTCCCATGGTGTACACTCTATTGACAGTGCTGTGGCAGGTGAATTAGTCCCATGGTGTACACTATTGACAGTGCTATGGCAGGTGAAACAGTCCCCTGGTGTGCACTCTACTGACAGTGCTGTGGCAGGTGAATCAGTCCAATGGTGTGCACTCTACTGACAGTGCTGTGGCAGGTGAATCAGTCCCATGGAGTACAGTTTATTAACAGTGCTATGGCAGGTGAATCAGTCCCATGGTGTGCACTCTATTGACAGTGCTGTGGCAGGTGAATCTGTCCCATGCTGTGCACTCTATTGACAGTGCTATGGCAGGTGAATCAGTCCCATGGTGAGCACTCTATTGACAGTGCTGTGGCAGGTGAATCAGTCCCATGGTGTACACTCTATTGACAGTGCTATGGTAGGTGAATCAGTCCCATGGTGTGCACTCTATTGACAGTGCTATGGCAGGTGAAGTAATAAGTGAGTGCAATAAGCTACTAACAACCAAACGAGCAAGATGGGCTGAATGGCCTCCTCTTGTTTGTAAACTTTCTTATGTTCTTAAGAACTTTATAATAAAGTTTGTTTCTAGAATTCTGTACTTTGTGTATGTATGTGTTTTGTAATACTGGTCTCACATTGAATTACCTTTAATGGTACTGGTAACATTGCACAATTATTACACAGACTGTCCTGTACATCCCATATTGAATGTGTGATTGTCACTGTGTCCTGTGCATCCCATGTTGCATGTTCTATTGTGACTGTTGCATGATCTTGGTTAGCGGTTTGTAAATAACTTATTTCATTTCTTTGAGTACTATTGGGAGGATCTAATCCGGCCCAGGGGATTTGTTTATTTTAAGAGTTCCTAGTCCCTTTAACACTTCGGCTTCTGTTATGCTAAAGTTTTTAAAAACTGGACAGGAACAGGTCGACATGTGGGGCATGTTGTCGTGTCCTCCTTTGTAAAAACCTGTGAAAAGTAATCATTTAATATATTTGCTATTTTTTTTCTTCATCTATGATTTAGCCATTTGTGTCTCTTAGACATTTAACCTCCTCTTAGAATGTTCTCTTGCTGTTATAATATTGGGAAAACATTTTGGAATTGGTTTTAGCTCCCTTAGCAATATTGATTTCTATCTCTCTCTTGGCCTTTCTAACTTCCTTTTTGACTTGCGTTTGCAGCTCCAAGTACTCTTTCTGTGTACTTTGTTTTTAGTCCTTTTTAAACGCTCTGTAAAGTGCCTTTTTTCGTTGAATATTTTTTTAATTGATCTATTAAACCATTTTGTTTTAGATTCAGATTTGTCTACTTTTGGGATGTAATTGATTTACACCTCTAGTACTACATTTTTAAAAAACAGTCATCCTTTTCCTGTGCATGTTTTCTCTATTTTACTCCAATCTACTTCTGTTAGTCTCTGTTTCATACCTTCATAGTTTGCTTTTCTAAAATTGTAAGCCTTAGCTTTAGTCATTACTTTTGGGGTTTTAAAAAATACTTCAAATGAGACCATGTTGTGATCTGAGTTTGCCAATGGCTCTCTGACCTCTGTTTTAGTTATTCTGTCTTCATTATTTGAAAAGACTAAATCAAGGCATGCCTCCCCTCTAGTCGGTGCCTTGACAAATTGCGTTAGGAAGCAGTCATTTGTCATTTCCACCATTTCAATTTCGTCCGTCGTGCTCCCCACCGGGTTTTCCCATTTTATATGGGGGAAGGTGAAATCCCCCATTAGTATGGCTTCTCCTTTGTTACACGCATTCCTAATGTCATTGTATAACAGATTATTTTGCTTGGCGTCTGAATTTGGAGGTCTATATCATGCTCCTATTATTATGCCCTTTGACTTTTTGTCCATTATTCTGACCCATATTGATTCAGCGTTGTTTTCTTTCTTTGAGGGACACTGGCGGCTATGACGGGCGGGCATAGAGGCAACTTTTGGCGTAAGTTTTTTTTTTTTTTTTTTAATTTGAGAGGCATTGTGGCAATTGTCACCAGTGCCGTCGGTCATTTCACGCCCTGCAATCCTAAATTGTTACATCTCATATTGTATTCTAGTAGTATTTGCACTTACTGTACTTAAATATTGTTCTTGCGCTGTAACATTGTACTGCCGTGTAAGTCACCTTGGATGAAGGTTTCTGCCACATAACTAATAGTAATAATAATAATAATAATAATATTTACCAAGCTTACAGTAATGTACAAGGTCATATTATGCCCCTCACCAAAATGGTGTCCGAGTACCTTTACCTAATGCCCCACAACATGGCGCCTCCCAGACACTGCTCTCACAAACGCAATTGTGCTGTGCTGAGAATATACATACTTCCAAAATAACAAACATATGTCTCTTCCTTACCGTTATGTTCTAACCCTTATCTAGAATAGATGAGATCTAAAGGTAAGTAACATCTTTGTTAAGCTTTTTTTTAATTTACTTTATTTGCCGTCCATGCATCTTTTTCAAAATGTGCATGTATATATACAGCCTGGCCGAACTTTTGTTGCCTTATAGCCTGGAATTAAAATGCATTAAAATTCTAGAAATTTGTAGAAAACTTATTAAAAATAAAAACTGAAATAGCTTGGTTGGATAAGAACATAAGAAAGTTTACAAACGAGAGGAGGCTCTTCAGCCCATCTTGCTCGTTTGGTAGTTAGTAGCTTATTGATCCCAGAATCTCATCAAGCAGCTTCTTGAAGGATCCCAGGGTGCAGCTTCAACAACATTACTGGGGAGTTGGTTCCAGACCCTCACAATTCTCTGTGTAAAAAAGTCCCTCCTATTTTCTGTTCTGAATGCCCCTTTATCTAATCTCCATTTGTGACCCCTGGTCCTTGTTTCTTTTTTCAGGTCAAAAAAGTCCCCTGGGTCGACATTGTCTATACCTTTTAGGATTTTGAATGTTTGAATCAGATCACTGCGTAGTCTTCTTTGTTCAAGACTAAATAGATTAAATTCTTTTAGCCTGTCTGCATACGACATGCCTTTTAAACCTGGGATAATTCTGGTTGCTCTTCTTTGCACTCTTTCTAGAGCAGTAATATCCTTTTTGTAACGAGGTGACCAGAACTGAACACAATATTCTAGGTGAGGTCTTACTAATGCATTGTAAAGTTTTAACATTACTTCCCTTGATTTAAATTCAACACTTCTCGCAATATATCCGAGCATCTTGTTGGCCTTTTTTATAGCTTCCCCACATTGTCTAGATGAAGACATTTCTGAGTCAACATAAACTCCTAGGTCTTTTTCATAGTTCCCTTCTTCCATTTCAGTATCTCCCATATGATATTTATAATGCACATTTGTATTGCCTGCATGCAATACTTTATACTTTTCTCTATTAAATGTCATTTGACAAGTGTCTGCCAAGTTCTGAATGCTGTCATGACCTTTGCTGCTGAAACAAGTGTTTGCCACTCCTCCTATTTTTGTGTCGTCTGCAAATTTAACAAGTTTGCTTACTAAATCAGAATCTAAATCATTAATGTAGATTAGGAATAGCAGAGGACCTAATACTGATCCCTGTGGTACACCACTGGTTACCTCACTCCATTTTGAGGTTTCTCTTCTAATCAGTACTTTCTGTTTTCTACATGTTAACCACTCCCTAAACCATGTGCATGCATTTCCTTGAATCCCTACTGCGTTCAGTTTGAGAATTAATCTTTTATGCGGGACTTTATCAAAAACTTTCTGGAAATCTAAATAAACCATGTCATATGCTTTGTTATTATCCATTGTCAATGTTGCATCCTCAAAAAAGTCAAGCAGGTTAGTTAGACACGATCTCCCTTTCCTAAAACCATGCTGACTGTCTCCCAGGATATTGTTACCATATAGGTAATTTTCCATTTTGGATCTTACTATAGACTCCATAAGGTTACATTTTTTTATTTTAGGGGGGCATTGGCGCAATGGCGCGGCCTAGCGCGAACACTGATCTATATAAATGATTTACACATGTTTAAACAGGAAAGCATGCATAAAAGCTGCAGTTATTATCACTGCATTGATCATTAATACATTTTAAAAAAAAACCCATCAAAGTCACAGCATGCATTATATTGGGCCGGGACATTTCAATTTGATGATAATAAGCAGAGTGTGACATTATCTAAGTGACATTAAAAATTTGACTGCATTATGGTTACATTTGTCTTCTTTTCATGCATTTACTGTACACTAAAACTACAGAATGTGTGAAACGTTTAAATCTAAATGGCATAAATGGCATCTAAAAAAAAAAAAATAGATGTGCTCTATTCCTAAACAGCAGTGTTTATTCGTCTATATACGTGGTATAGCACAGGTGTTTAGTCATTTGGAACTCTAAATAATTGTTAAACGTTATGTGTTTAATTTGTGCCATTTTTGCTATACTTTAACGTTTAGATTTTAAACACCAGCCCTTTTATAAACACGTATGAATGTTTAAAAAGTGTTAAAAATCACACACGTCCAAGAGTTTATAAAATAAACATCACACAGTGTTTAATTCCTAACATTTCAAATCATAAACCCAGTGATGTGTTTGAAAAGCGTGTCAAATAAATGATTTACAATTTGGTTTTACAGTGTAGCTTTTATACTTTTCAATCTATTATTTCACAAACACAACATTTTACCCAAATGCATGGAGGTCAGACACCTGGTTTTGCTCATTAAACACTTATCTTAGCCACTGTACTTTCTGTGCTTCAGCAATTTTTTTGTTTTCTTGGATAAGGGTGTCTGCATTTAAATGTGTATATATATATATATTTTTTTTAGCAATCTGCTGAAATATTTGCATTTGACATTTATTTGTATTTGTATTATTTGTATATTTTGAAATTCAAAACATTGCATTTGAATTAAAAATCATGGGAAAGCTTCACAAATATTTAAAATCCAAATGCATTTAAATATTTGTCAGTAAGAATGCTCATAATAAAGTAGAGAGACTTTTCAGCATTGCTGGTAAAGTTGATCAACCTGAAAGATGCAAACTAAACGTCTGAGAACTTCACAACTTAAAACGTAACAATCAAAACAAAAGAATAAACTGTGCAATGAACACATTCATAAATATATACATATATATCATCATTTATGTCAGTTTTTCACAAACCTGGTCCTGGGGACCCACTGTGTCTGCTGTTTGTGTTCCAACTGAGTTCCCAATTAGTCATTTGAGCCCCCAGTTGAACTAACAATTAGGGAAGTTACTTAATGCAATGTTAGACATAACTTGAAATATCCAACTCTCTTGGCTGCTTTCACAAACCCTGATCAGCACTAACCTTGGACTACCTTACCTGAGTTAGCATTAGGTTGTCCTAGATTAGTGCTAATTGAGGCCTGTGCAGCCAGCCATTTAAGAGCTACAAATAATTCAAATGCTCTGATTAGACATTTTATTCATTCAATTGAGGGTTCAATTCGTAATGTAAAGCTCAGTTGGAACACAAAACAGCAAACACTGGGTCCTCAGGACCAAGATTGGGAAACACTGTTTTCATGTAACTTGCTTCCTGTATTGGTACATACCTGTTAATTATTATGAACTACGTGATTCCTGTGTTTATGTTGCTATTATATAAACTGTTTTCCTTGTATGTCACCTTGGATAAAGGCAAATTCATGTTAATAAATTAACATTTGTTGTATGGAAAAGTATTTGAAGTCCATTTAGCATTTCTCACATATTTGCATTTGTGTTTCGTTTGGTAGTAAATGTATCACATTTGCATTTGTATTAAGCAAATTCGCAAGAACACTGACATTGCCACTGGTCTCATCAATTTCATACTATCTGGAAAACAAAAGTATGCTCAAAACCATAACCATCAAATTTAACAATGGAGTCACCCATACCTTTCAACGTTTATGCTCAAAGTTTGAAATCATGGATAGAGTCTACATTGTTCGAGAGCAGTTCCCAGTCATTGGTGCTCATGCAACCACCATTCACAAATGTCAGGGGATGACTCTAAAAACAGTTATGATGGATCGTGGTAACTCCATTTTCTCCTATGGACAAAGTTTTGTTGTACTTTCCACAGTTACTTCCTTAAGCGGTATCCACCTTATCAACTTTGACCCCACCTGCATCTATGCATGTCAAACTGCAGTTGAAGAGTACCAACGGCTCAGAGGGATTTATTGTCCGAAGTTGAAAAGCTTGAAGGAGACTAACCCGCACAAGGGACACAAGGTAAAAGATCATGTGCATTTCATTCACTGAGCCATCATTAATGTTCAGGAACAGCAAAAGCCTCAATCTTCTATGAGAACACTTGCACTTACACATCCATTCAGAAGCTTGAGCAACCCCAATTTCACCTCATGCTATGCAGATGCAACATTGCAGTGCCTTCTTCACTTTCAACCTCTGAAGGATTCATTAAAACACAGTCAACAAGGGATATCAGGAGCTTTGTTCACAAATAGGATCACTTGCCATCCACTGCATCTCTAACTACTGTGGATATTTGTCACTTCTTAGGAGAACCTTTCAATAGAGGTGAGCAGCAACATGTTGCAGAGTTTCTCACCAGATTGTCTGAAATGTGTCCCGAAGTATCTCGCATGGTTTCTTTCAGTCAGAAAAAGTCATGACATTCTATGTACTACATGGAACTACTGCTCACCAAACCGAGAGGTGTTGCATGTTTATCCTCTACATGTACCTGCTGGTACAGATTCCATGTGTTTGGAAGAACTCATTTATAGAAATGACAAATGGGCAATGATTCCTGGTAGCAAATGTAGGCAATGCAAAACTTCTCCAATCATGAAACGTGAACTTATTCAAATCAGCAGGGAGACTGATTGCAGTCCAACTTATGCTTTGGAAAACCAAACAAGAGGGGACCGTTACAAAGTGACACACTGCTAAGTTTACTGCTGTGCAGAAGAGCACAATTACTGTGGACAACAGGAATTACCAATTAGCTTCCATTATCATACACCAAGGACAGGGTGTTACTTCAGGACACTATGTGTCTGTTCTTGCTGTGGGTGCTACTGGAAAATGGGTGCATGCAAATGATGCACTTATTGAAGTCAAACCATGGTCAAGAAATGCAAACAAAATGCATGAGACCTTTTATGAAGAGATCTAATGCTTTACAAATGCCTTAGCCTAAGTTCATCACACCACTATATCAAGGAGACTAATGTTTCTTTTTCCAGCATTAAAATGTGTTAGTATACTACCCTTTAGCACTGACATGCATATGTACCTTTTGAACCATTCATAACATTGTAGTTTTGTACCTACGTGAATATCAATACCTACCAAAAGACATATTGTTTTCACCACTCATGCAACTATAAAAATGCAATGTTTACACTTTCATTACTGTCCAAAAGTCCCTTCTACCTTTATTTTACTTTCAAATCTTCTCTTTTCTCTTATATTACTCTACTTATTACTATCTTTATAATGTCTGTCTGTCTATTTACCATACACATTCTTGAATATCTTTCCTTCGCTTTATTCATTATTTGATGAAGTAAAAAAAGAAGTGATATCTATAACAAACATTGTCAATGTAAAAAATCAAGTTAGAAATACGCAACAGCCGTTTAAAGGGGTGATATCAAACACAAAAGCCCAAGTTAGGAAAAGTAATTGGGGCAACCTTGTCAAGCATCAAGCAAATACACAATTGGAAAGGTGCTGGGGCCCAACATTCACACAATTCTTGCTTCTAACTTGGTGCCTTTTTTTGATCGCTTCGCTCCACTTGAAATGCTCTTTGTATGACATGAAGTGACTGAGACACACTCACAGAGACACACACACCGAGGCACATACACACAAACTCTGAAACACACACACTCTGAGACACACAGAGACACTGACACACATACACACTACAACACAGTCTCTTAATCATTACTGACATCCACAATCCAACAGCTTTTATATGCATCGCTTAGTTACTGAATAACAGGAAGAAACGGTAATTGTGACAAATTGCCTGCGTGCAGTACCTTACACTTTTTCTCTATTAAATGTCATTTGCCATGTGTCTGCCCAGTTCTGAATGCTGTCTAGATAATTTTGAATGACTTTTGCTGCTGCAACAGTGTTTGCCACTCCTCCTATTTTTATGTCGTCCTCAAATTTAACAAGTTTGCTTACTATACCAGAATCTAAATCATTAATGTAGATTAGGAATAGCAGAGGACCAGTTTGAATATAAATATAAAGATAGTAACATGGGCTATTCATTAATGTCAGTGTTAGTAACATAAATGGATGCCTTATACCATATGTTTTTAAAATTCTCATGCATCACGTTTTTAAATGGTAAAAGCTGATCTACTTTTTCTAATCTGCCTTTTTGTACGTTTAACACGTGTCGGATGACAATAGAATATAAACAACCAATTATGATGAGCTGCAATAAACACACCCGATATTTATTTTTTGAATTATGAGCGCGTTATTATATACAGTTGTAACGGTTTCAGGAGTCGCTACAGCTTCAATGGATTGAAGAAAAGTCCAAGTTTTTCCTTGTAAAAATCTGGTAACCCTACTTGGACACACAGCACGTTGCGATCGTATAGAAAGCAGCGGTCGTTGTGTTGTTGTTATTAACCACGCCGATGCACGTACAGTACAGGACAGGACACCTGACAGTTTAGCAGAATGCAGTTCATGCACCGCGTTACAAACGGGACGGCGCTGCGCAGAGCGGGGCAAACTGTGCGATTCAAATCTCCTGCAGCACTACAGACGGGCCGCCGATAGCCATCGCTGATTAACCCAACATGAATATAAATCCGATCCGAACTCAGTCTGTTTCAAAGAGCGCCGGAGAGTCTGCGAGCAGGTTTAATAATAATGAATGCGCTGCTGTGTCTGCTCGAGTCTCGCATCAAACTCCCGGTCCTCTATATAATATAAACACATTACACACCCCCGAACCACACACGGGGTTCCCAGCGGGTGCAGTGCATTCAATCCCAGTAACTCACCTCTCTGTCTATCTGTCTTCTATTCCTTCTGTTTTCTCTCGTATTTTCCCAAAACAGCTCAAACAATATGACTTCTGGTACCGACTGCCGACAGACACGCTGGTGTAACGCCATATGCTGTCCACTTCGGCTGCGCGGCATAAAGATTCCCCCCCCCTTCGGGTGAAACCAGTGCCTATATGTCGTTAAGTACTGGTTTGTTACGAAACATGTTTTGTGAAAGGAGTTTAACCCTTTGCGGTCCATTGTCGGACCTGGTCTGACATTGCAATTATTCCTATCCGGTCCATTGTCGGACCCTGTCCGACATCATCAAAAAAACGCAAAAAACGGGTTTCTAGTCGTTTTTTCTCCGGAAAAAGCCGAGAAAACCATTCAATGGCCGACTGGGAGGGACAGGAGCCGAGACAAGCCGATTAAAAAAAAAAAAAAAGGGCGCATCTCATGAATACTCATACTTGCCCCGGGGTTCAGATGGGGCGGTCATAAGGAAACAAGCTGGCTGTTACTGAATCAGCGCATAGAGAATATCACAGACATTTGCAGATATTTTTTGAGATGTTATAGTAATAAAATAATGACTCGGATCGCATGATTGAGGAGTTTGGTGATAAAACGAGTGATCAGGAGATGATTGATCGGTATGTACGACTATTATTATTATTATTATTATTATTATTATTTATTTCTTAGCATATGTGAAAGCGATAGCAAACGAAAGGGTGGGGCGGGGCTGGAGATGCCTAGTGAGTGCTTTGTTGATTATGCAGCCTTTTAAACCCGTTTGACTGTGGAAAAAAATACTTTTAAACAGCGCGTCTAAAATTAACTGCGTGTGTGAAAATAAGTTGGATCTGACACGCACTTAATAAATGGACTGCAAATTAACCATTCCTCGAGTAAAATAAAAGATGCATTTGTACAAAGAGTTAACGTTCTGAAAAGCTAAAGTAACGAAGAGAACATAACAAAAAAGAATGGTATTAGGCCCATATAAATATACACAATTTTTGTGATGCAAGAACAAGGTGTTGACAGTTTCACCCCTAAACTTGCACGTCAAAGCAAGAAGGAATCAAATCAGCAGAATATGACCTGCTGGAGTGAGTGCACCTGTGTGAAGCTGGCAACATTATGCAACTTCCGGTAAGTCAGTCGGAGAGGATCGAAATCGTATTTCAAAATAAAAGTCCCAAATAATCTGCTAAAAAATGCCTTACTGTATTTATCTTTATTTTTGTTTATATTGCTTATTGTATTTCTATTTGTTTATGTTGCTTATTGTATTTATATTTGTTTATATTTCTATTCTATTATATATTTTGTATGTAAAAATCTGTCATGTGTATATTTCATACATTCCTGAAAAAAATAAGGATTGTAACTCAGTAAAAGGGGGGTGAAATGTAATGAACAGACTCATAGTGAATAGAAAATGAGGTTGGATGTGTCAGATTTACGTCGCTGCTATTGTTGCTGGGGTTTTAGTAGTGCCCGGGTGCTGAAAACATGATTTGGCATTGGACATGTGAATTCAGTTGATGATGTAGTTTGAATGTCAATGATATCTCTTTGGAAAATAACCAACATCGAGTCAAGATTTGTTTTAATTTATATAAATTTAATTTAATTGATTTTTTTAATGTATACTTGTTTTGACTAATATAAATTTAATTTAAAAATATTCTCCACAGTACTGGGGGGAGAAAAAGACCCTGTTTTAACAGGAGGAAATCTCCAGAAGTCCACGACTAGTGGGAACTGCCCCCTTCTAAGGGCATGCTACAAAAAAGACTAGGCTACAGTACTACAAACGACTAGGCTGTAAACGACTAGGCTATAAAAAACTTTTAAAAATATAACAGACAACGTTTGCTGTAAAATAAAAGAGGACAGTCCAATCTTAACCTGCCAACTCCAGCCCTTGCAATGGAAGAGACCTGAAATAAGAAACAAAATCAACATTCAAGTATGGAAGAATGGAATATAAAACGCAATGTAAGTATGCAGAAAATAAAAAAAAAACAACTATAAATTATTCTGTAATTTAATATTTCTAGTCTTTACTTTTAATATTTAAGTTTTAACGAACGAACGATGGCCTGTGGAGATTCTGAGTACAACTCTGACTTAGTTTAAAAAAAAAATTATAATATTGGAAATAATTATCGATTTAATTAATAAAAAAATAAAAACAACTGAAAAAATGACCGCATTTAATGTTGTCAAGTGGATGGGAATCTTTATAACTTATTTTTGTTCATTCAGATTTGCAGAAATCAAGATCATTACTTAGTAATTCTGATGCTACAATTTCTCTCATTTGTTCAGGGGTCTTAACAAGGTGGTTACCACCAAACAACATTGTTTTGGCAAATAAACAGACATAAAGTCCACAACTACTACCATCTGTTTGTTTGGGGAAATGTGGACAACTATGTGAGTACTCAACTGAAAAATGTGTGTTACACATTAGACCTGTCAGGCACAAATACTGTACAGTGAGAAATAATTGCAGACGACAAAGGATTATTTTCAGTTGCTTTTCGTACATTTTAAATAAATCCATCCAAAAAGTGTGTAATATTATGGAATTTGACGAATCCTTGGTCCTGTTCATTTTTATAACGATCATGGCCCAATGTGAGGAATGTATATTTACAGGAATACGTACTGTGTTGTAACACCACCAATTTCTTTTACAGTTAGGTAATGGAGGCAACACTGTAATGATTTCACAGTACAGGCTATTCAATTCTTGACTAACAAAAGTAGAAGACACTGCCAATGCATTCATTTCTGGTGATTTACAGACTAATAAACTAAGGTACGAATCGATTACTGCATCATTTAACCAGTTTCCAGCTCCCTGGAGTACCTCAAGTCATCAGTTGTTATATTTAATAGGAGTGGTGCATTAGCAGAGGTATTTTTTTAGTCTACATTTTTTTTATAATTGCAATCTGATGAACACAAATAGTTTACCTCTGTTATGGTATTTTCTCTTATGCTATTATATGCACAAACGAGAAATGAAAAATTTGAAATCATTTTCTGAATAATTTCGAAACTATACTCAATGTTTACCGCATTGTTACAGTACCATTTCTGGTTGTCATTTTTCCTAAAAAAGATTACATATGGATACAATTTCATAAAAATCATTAAAAGATTACTATTATATGTATGTATTTTAAATACAGATTGAAGGCAAACTACTTCATCAACACGTGAAGGTCCAGTGCCAAGAGTGACAGTGGGAGATGTATAATGTTCCAGTTTTTAATAAAACTGTTACTGTCGCTATTTCCACACTGTTTGCAAACCATATCTGTAATGTTAGAGCATTTGGAAAAAAATGTTTTTTCAAAGCCATCTCTAGATATTTCCACTGTGTTAATCATGCTTATTATGCTACATTTTTTATTCATGTATGTTTGTCTTTCTCCACACTTGCAAACAAATGTGTACAATAATTTAACAAAGAAGATCGTCGGCAAGGAAATGGGCAGAAAGATTTATATTTAAAAAATCTTTAAGTGAACGGTATTAGAAAACTCGTGCTTGATGTTTGAATGAGGATGTGTGGAGATTGACTTTATTTTGTCCACATTCAAAAGAATGTTCTTGAAAGTAATATTATTAGGGTATTTGGAATGTGCATGCAGTAAACGAATGTAAGATTGTTGCATTGCTGCTGTACAGTTAAGAAGATCCAATACGATTTTAAACTTAGACCCGCTTCCCATGCTTATTAAATGTTGAGTTTTACAAATAGTCAAGTCATTATCATTGAGTGATTGATCTCTGACCTGTTTTTGTCACAGCTTGCATAATGGGGGCTGTTTTTATTCCCAGATAATTCAGTACTTATATCTTTTATAATGTTTGTCTTTTCAAAAAAGTAATATACTCCGCAAGTTTCTTCTTGGTTACAAGAAGGTAATGCATCAACAACATTTAAATCATTGGCTATTTTTTTGGAATTATTGTTTTTCATTAATACTGACCAATAATGACCCCCACGGGTGACTGATTTCCCTGCATGGCAGATAATGGAATTGTACTGTCTCTGTTTTCCATCACACATTTTTAAATAAACTGTATGTGAAGAAGATACTTGTGTGCGCAAAACAACGTTATGCTGTGCTCTAGGTAGTGAAATTACTAGTGGGCAGGTGATACACAAAGTCTGTCTTTTAACTTGACTCCTGCAGAACACACACTTTTGTGGGGCTTCTCCATCTATTAATTCAGCATTGGACAATTTTTCGACAGTATTTGGAACTTCAGTTAACAACATTACATTTATTACAGAAGTAAACTCATTGTTAGAAGTCACTACTGTATTACCACATGTCACACAAGTATCAATGCGTCTTGCTTCTACCTGTGTACAGAAGTTTACATGTCTTACCCATTTTAAAAATGGTATGATTAAATCGATAGGATCATTTTCTCTGTTAAACTCAAGGTGGGGAATTACCTTGCTTATTTCTTTTAAAATAGGGCCTATAACAGTCTTGGGAAAAATGCACCCTGGATTATGCACTGCTGTAGTTAGTAAACTAACTAATCCATTGGGTATAGATGTTCTTTTTTGTATTTCTGATTCAGGAAATGATTTCAAGTTGTTATTTAAAATTGTAATGTTTAGAAAACACTGCATAACAGAGTTAAACCAACAATTAAGAAATGTATTCTCAAAAGTACAAATTCTTGTACTTTTATCCATACTTAATTGATTTTGTGGATCACTTTTAAGACTGGCAGTGAGGTGTTCATGGTCAGATCTATTAACACTAACACTACACATTAATTGTGATTTGTTTAGATCTGTAGGTGAGCTTTTAAAACACTCCCTCTGTTCAGGAAGCATAGCATTCCACTCAGTTGAACTCACAGAAATGGAATCATTTGTATTTTTCTTAAACTTATGTGGTTTAAACAAAAGTAGCATATTCTAAAAATGGCAACTTTTTTTCTATCTTATCTTTTGCATTTAGATTAAATATTGTTGACTCTTTTGACGGAGGTTTTTGAAATGTATTTTGAAGGTGTCTTTCTTCTTATTCCACGGTCCTTCTGGTTCTTTAGAAACAATTCTATTCTTGTGCATTTGTAGTCTTACTTTGTCACATAGGTCTCTCTCTCTAGCCTTATATAGTACATATAATTTCTCTATACATTCATCTATTCAAAGTTTTTCATCATTAAAGTATAAAGCTTTTGTGTTTTTAAAACTAGCTTCACAAACTGAAGTTGTCTTGTTATTTAAACGTTTGGGATTTACAATATCTTTCTAAATTTCCAGACATTAAATCAGACCATATAGAATAACTGGAAGAAAATAACCAAACAACTTCTCTAAAAGTATTGGGCCACAATCTGCATTAGGTGCTAATGATTTATAAGTAGCAGCCATTGCCTTTGCCGTAAGCTTTATTTTTTCAAAGTGTCTAAAAAATGGGGATTTTACTAAACTATCATTATATGAATACTCCTCGTCTAATGCTTCACTTTTTTCTTCTTCAAATACATGTTCATTGTTAATATTTTGCAATCTATGTTTTAAATGTGACAGTGATTCATTTACTAAATCACTGTTATTTTTGGTCCCTAATATTATACATACCTCATAAAATACATCACTGACTTCCTCAAGAGTTTTAGAATTCAGGAAAAGGCTAAAAATATACATTCCAACTTTGTATCTTTCATCTTTCCCACTGTACTGCTTTTCACAGATTTCACTGGCTTGCTTCATTAAATGCCCTTTACAGGATCTAATGATGCAGAACTTTAAATCTGTAACCTCAGCTACACCATTTATAACAACGCCCCAGCAACGTTGCAAATAGCTTTCCATAGATTCAGAGTTAAGAACTCACAGGGATGCCTGAAGCAAAACTATGGGCCTATCGCTATTAATTTGAACAGGAAGAGTGTTATGTTTAAAAATTTCTCTCTCATAATCACGAATAGCTGTAAGAAGGTGCTCAACTGCACTCTGCGTGTGCTCTTCACTGATCATAAAAGCCACACCAGCTGACACTAGAGGTGGTGTTGGACCACACACAGAAATTTCATAATATAGAATTCTTTTTCTAGTGTATTGGGATTTTATAAAACCTCCTGTGGCATCCCAAAAAGCAGGACTGCAATGTGTCAGATCATGCCAAAGCCGTATTCCTCCTTCTGTGAAACGCATCACTTTCAGGGGAACTGTCTGTATAATACGGATAAACCCTTTCAAGCATGTGCTGTTATTATCCTGGTCTTCAAGTAATTGTTTAAGCATCTGGAGTGCTATAATTTCATCTTCATCTATAAATGTATTGATATGGTGCTCAGATTTAATTTTTCTAAAAACAGAAGTGCTGGAGCCAACCCCTGTTCTAATGACTTGGGATCTTTATTACCCAATATTTCATTATATAATTTATAGGGTTTAACATACATTAATTCTCCAGCCAATTGCTCCCTCTCAGGCCCTCTGAATGGTCTGGCTTTCAAAGATTTACCTGAATGGAGTATTTGACCAGCATATGACACGTTAAAATCAATGCTGTCGCGCTTCTCTAAAGTAATTTCAAATGTGAGTGCGCAAGTTTCATGAGCACAATATCCATTTATTTTTAAAAATGTTTTTTTTGAATGTTTTTTTTACAGATGTACTCAAACAATGTTTTTTAAATGATATTACACAGTAAGGATTGTAATCTTTCATTTTATTTGTCAATGTGCTTTCCCATGAATATTTATGGAAATATCTCCCACATTTTAACTCAAGGAGCCGAGATCAATCTGCCACTGATAGATGGAATGTAGCTGATGGCAGAACTGAACATGGAAAATCACCAAATGTTGCCTTTTGTGATGAAATACAATGGAAAGTATCTTGACTAAAAACATTTTCTTCAGTTGAAGAATCCTCCACAGATTGCACAGTATATTGCTCACATGTTGGTGTCATGTGTTGTGTATCCACATTTAAATTTGTTTCACTTATGTTTTTAAAGAAATCAAGTGCAATACACAGATCTGTTTGTGTTCCTTTGTTACAAGAACATACATTAACCGTTGTATTCGTAGTATCACAAAAGGCAACATTTGTTTCACTTATGTTTTTAAAACAGTCAAGTGAAATACACAGATTGTCTGTTTGTGTTGCTTGTGTAAATGAAGAACATACATTAACAGTTGTATTTAGTAGTGTTGGACAGGGTAGTCTGGTTTTTTACCTGTAAATGTAAAACCTTTTTGTACTGGTAGTACCTTTAGCTGGCATGTGTCTGAGTTACAGACAAAGCCCATGGAGTCAATATCTGCACCACTATGATTGGGAATGCCAAATGATATCATTAATGGCAGATATCGCAGGCTAGCATAGGCCTTTTCCTTTTATTTGGGGATTTACAAATACAGTAAGTTTTTGTTTTCTTAGAATAATGTTCTGTGACCCACTGTTGTTTATCATATTTAACACTTTCTATTCGTTTCCTTTTTACTCCCCCAAATGACTTACCTGGTTCTTCACTATATTCTGTTGTACAATGTACTAGTGTCTCTGTGTTTGAATTTGTTAATCCCGTTTTTAAATAATCAGTTTGTTCTACCAGTTGGTGTATGTTGTTCCTGTTTTGTTTCCAAATATTATAAAGAAGTAAATTACTTCTTTTGGCTGCATTGGGGTGTGTGTGAGGCCAATTAAGTAACTTAGCAACCTCCCCCCCAAAATTGAAATGTGTTTTTTTTTTATTGCTTTGTTTAACATCATGAATGGCATTTGCAATTACTGTATAATCTAATGGATTTGATTTTTTTTCTTTATGTTTTTTGTGTTTGGTTGGGGTTGGACTTCCTCCCTTAAGTTTAGTAATATTCAGTGTAATATTTAGTGTATTCATCACACCTGTAGTCCTACCTCCCTCCTTCCCTACACCTGGAGTATTACCTCCCTCCTTCACACCTGGAGTATTACCTCCCTCCTTCACACCTGGAGTATTACCTCCCTCCTTCCCTACACCTGTAGTCCTACCTCCCTCCTTCACACCTGTAGTCCTACCTCCCTCCTTCACACCTGTAGTCCTACCTCCCTCCTTCACCACTCCTGGAGTATTACCTCCCTCTTTCCCTACACCTGTAGTCCTACCTCCCTCCTTCACACCTGTAGTCCTCCCTCCCTCCTTCACCACACCTGTAGTCTTACTTCTGTGCTTCACACCTGTAGTCTTACCTCCCTCCTTCACCTGAGCTGTAGTCCTACCGACCTCCTTCTCCATCACCTTACCTGTAATCATCCCTGCTTCCTTATTAGACACCTCTTCTTTTCTAAGACATTTCACCCTTACCTCACCTTGCTGTCTCACTGACATCTCTGCTGTTTTAGGACCTTTCCTCACCCTCACCTCACCTGCACTCTGGTCTTGCTGCCTAGCTGTTACTGCCTCACTGATATGTGACCTACTTAGCTTTAATGTTTTCCCCTTTCACTTCCCTGCCTTCTCAGTAACAGCTCCTGACCCTCACAGCCTCTCACTCCAAACCACTCCATACGCCTTTGGGTAGCACAGCACCGAAGACTCATGGACGTGGTACACACTACCACCACTCAAGCCCTAAAATTAAATGACAGGTTTTTTTTATATTATACAATCCACATAAACGTAACATTGAGGAAATGTAATACAGATAATAGCACCGAACTGACGATCACTCAGATTGTTTTGCATTTTTTATTGTCTAATGCCAAAGAACATCAAATTTCTATTATTTATTTCTTAGCAGACACCCTTATCCAGGGCGACTTATAATGGTTACAAGATATCACATTATACATATATCACATTTATTTATTTTTTTTACATACAATTACCCATTTATACAGTTGGGTTTTTGCTGGCGCAATCTAGGTAACATACCTTGCTCAAGGGTACAGCAGCAGTGTCCCCCACCTGGGATTGAAACCCACGACCCTCTGGTCAGGAGTCCAGAGCCCTAACCACTACTCCACAGCTGCCACATTAAAACAACACAAATTAAGTTTTAATACTTACAGAGTCATCTCCCAAGAATAGCTCCTCCGCTGCCTTCTTGGTGGTACCGTGCTTCACCTCTGCCCACTGTAAGGATCAGCGCTGCTGATTACTGGTGCTATCCCTCTCACAACCAGACGTGGACTGAGGCCAGGTTTCTTGCTCTGCAAAACTGTTGTTGCTGGTTTGGTCTCTTGTGCAGCAAACAGTTGCTGGTAAGCTGCACACCACATGAGCTGTGCAAGGAGAGGCATGCCACTAAGATGTACACCATCAGTACACCACAGATCTGAGCATGTGATGGGGAAGTGATCGGATATTGAGAGGTATCGGACCTTCATTCGGGCTGCACAGCGATGGTATTCCTGACGAAACAGATCTTGAAGGCCAAGGTCAACGGTAAGCCGGGTCGGAAAATCTAATACTACCACCTACCAACAAGGAGCTTAAACAGGATTACAATAACATAAAAGGAATAAAAAATCCCTATTGTTTTCAGTTACAATCGTTATTCTTTTTTTTTTTTTTTGAGTGACAAATACATTTCACCCCCTTTTACTGAGTTACAATCCTTAATTTTTTCAGGACTTGCTGAAATACACAACCGAACAGCCAAAATGTCATGTTTTCAGCGCCCGGGCACTACTGAAACCCCAGCAACAATAGCAGTGACGTAAATCTGACACATCCAACCCTATATTCTAAAACCCCCAGCAACAATTGCAGTTGTTACTTTACATTACCTTATTCCACCTATGCTGTGCCGAGTGGATAAGGGTAGCAAATTCCTTGCCAGCTTGCTCAATGGTGTTGATCTTGGTGAGGTTATTACCAGGGGCTAAAATAACCACTAAATCTGGTTCTTCAGGTAAGGTTTCTCTCAGAATGTTCTTCCTCAATATTGCTGCACAGGCACCAGGAATGGAACTGAAACAAAATCTCAGGTTGCCGAGTGGCACTGTCACAAAACCATCGGCCAGACTTCTGAGATGTGAGTCGCCAAATACCATCACAAACTAAAAAGAGATATATACACATAGATAATACATTATTGCAATATATTTCTGAAGGTATGTAAGTCACATAGATTATTTTTGTGTTTTCATTTGAACAGCTATACTGTATGTTTGTACTCATTCACAACATTATTATTATTATTATTATTATTATTATTATTTATTTCTTAGCAGACGCCCTTATCCAGGGCGACATACAATCGTAAGCAAATACATTTCAAGTGTTACAGTACAAGTAATAATTCAATAAGAGCAAGATAAATACAATGACTTTGGTTCAAGCAAGTACAAGTGTGACAAAATACAATTCAATAATACAGCAGATAACAGTGATAGTTACATCAGGATATGATTAACTACAAAATACTACAGATTAAACACTTGGCAGATTACAGTACTCTGAAGTACAGGATTAAATGCAGTAAAATAGGGTGCAGATAAGAGCAAATAAAGCGCATTTAAGGAAGGGTGATAGTGTCCCAGGGGAAAAACAGAGGAGTTCTACAGGTGCTGTCTGAAGAGGTGAGTCTTAAGGAGGCGCCGGAATGTGGTCAGGGACTGGGCGGTCCTGACATCTGTAGGAAGGTCATTCCACTGCGGAGCAAGGGTGGAGAAGGAGCGGGTCTGGAGGCAGGGGAGCGTAGAGGAGGTAGAGCCAGTCTTCTAGTGCAGGCGGAGCGGAGAGGTCGAGTGGGGGTGTAGGGAGAGAGGAGGGTCTGGAGGTAGCTCGGTGCAGTCTGGTCAAGGCATCTGTAGGCTAGTACAAGAGTCTTGAACTGGATGCGAGCGGTGATCGGGAGCCACTGGAGTGAGTGGAGTAGTGGAGTTGCGTGGGAGAAGCGAGGCAGAGAGAACACCAGGCGGGCAGCGGAGTTCTGGATGAGCTGGAGCGGACGGGTGGCGGACGCAGGGAGGCCAGCCAGGAGGGAGTTGCAGTAGTCTAGGCGGGAGAGTCAAGGCCTGGACCAGGAGCTGGGTGGCGTAGTTGGTGAGGAAGGGTCGGATTCTTCGGATGTTGCTCAGGAAGAATCGGCAAGTACGTGCCAGAGTGGAGATGTGCTGGGAATAAGTGAGGCAGGGGTCCAGGGTGACTCGAGGTTCTTAGCAGAGGAAGAGGGAGAGAGTGTGGTAGATTCCAGAGGAACAGAGATAGAGAGATCAGAGGAGGGGGAGGAGGAGGGATACCTTAGTATGTGTTAACAGAATCCTATAAGACACAACTTATTTCCATTAGTATGGGGGTCTACACCAGCAGTCATTAAAAGGTACAAACTTGAATGAGATGGTTTAAAAAAAACATCAATACTAAAAAAAGATTACCTTTTTATTTGCTCCAGCATCACCAGCAAAAATAGTTTTGTGCTGGTACCCAGTGCATGATGTGGAGCACTTTCTTGGTCTGTGGCGTGAACCACTGCCGTATAATGCAGAATCCATTGCTGCACAACAGTACAATGAGTTACTACATTATTTTCTGAATGCACTTTTAATAACAAAGGACCCATCAAAAATGTTATAACTTTTTTTCTATTTCTGTATTTCTCTTTTTTCTATTCTGTATTCTGCTTGTAAAGTGCTTTCGGGTGCTTTTAATAATTGTACTTTTTGTTTCTGTATTTTACTCTGCCGTATTCTGCTTGTAAGCGCTTTGAGCCACTGTATTACACATTGATTGCACTATACAAATAAAGATTATTATTACATTGTTTAAGGCAGTGATTCCCAAATTATTCTTATTTCAGAAGTAGCCTATCTCCTTCCTACAGAGCAAAATCAATTAATAAATAATAAAATTACCTGGCTTTGAAGTGAAAGTCTTGGTCTCTGTTAATATACACTACCGGTCAAAAGTTTTAGAACACCCCCATTTTTCCAGTTTTTATTGAAATTTAAGCAGTTCAAGTCCAGTGAATAACCTGAAATGGTACAAAGGTAAGCAGTAAACTGCCAGAGGTTAAAAAAAAAAAAAAAGTTTAGGTTACCAAAAACTGAAAAATAATGTACATTTCAGAGTTATACAAAAAGGCCTTTTTCAGGGAACAAGTAATGGGTTAACAACTTACAGCTGTTCTGCAGCAATGGAAGAAAATTAAGCCTTGAAAGTTGATGCTAACAATTCCTACAGGTGTCCCAACTTTTGTTGATTACTTAAAAACCTGTGTAAAAGCAGTGTTGGAACAGACTGTGTTACTACACCCTCTTAAGCATTATTTGGACAGTATTGTACTGCAGGAAGTAGTATATTGCTCTCATAATGGCAAGACAAAGGCAATTAACAAAGGAAGACAGACAGACCATTATAACCCTTAAAAGTGTAGGTCTTTCCTTTAGAGAAATTGCAAAGAAAGCCAAGGTGTCAGTGAGTACAGTTTCCTACACCATCAAAAGGCACTTGGAAACTGGAGGAAACTCTGACAGGAAGAGGTCTGGCAGACCCAAAGCCACAATAGAATCAGAAGACAAGTTTCTGAGAGTCAACAGCTTGCGTGATAGGCGGCTCACAGGACAACAGCTTCAAGCACAGCTTAACACTGGTCGAAGTAAGCAAGTCTCAGTTTCAGCTGTGAAGAGAAGACTTCGAGCTGCAGGTTTGACAGTTCGAGTGGCAGTAAGAAAGCCATTGCTAAGATGGCAAAATAAGAAAAAGAGGCTTGCCTGGGCCATGAAGCACCGCCAGTGGACTACTGAAGACTGGAAGAAGGTCTTATGGACCGATTAATCAAAATTTGAAATCTTCGGTTTATCATGCAGGTTTTTTGTACGCCGTCGAGTAGGCGAAAGGATGGTTCCTCAGTGTGTGACACCAACTGTCAAACATGGAGGAGGAAACGTGATGGTCTGGGGCTCTTTTGCTGGATCCAGAGTCGGCGACTTGCACAGAGTGACTGGCACCCTGAACCAAAACTGCTACCACAGCATTTTGCAGCGCCATGCAATACCCTCTGGTATACGCCTAGTTGGTCAGGGGTTCATCCTACAGCAAGATAATGACCCAAAACATACCTCCAGGCTATGTCGAACTACCTTAGAAGAAAAGAACAAGACGGTAGGCTTCAAATCATGGAATGGCCAGCACAGTCTCCAGACTTAAACCCCATCGAGCTGGTTTGGGGTGAACTGGACAGAAGAGTGAAAGCAAAGCAACCTACAAGTGCAACACATTTGTGGGAACTTCTGCAACAGTGTTGGGAAGAACTTTCCGAACAATATTTGATTTCCATTGTAGAAAGAATGCCACGAGTGTGTTCGGCTGTTATATCTACAAAAGGTGGCTACTTTGATGAGTCAAAAATTTAGATTAAATTTTGTTAAACAAAACGATTCCATGATTTCTTTTTTATCTCCAATTGTTTATTTGTTCTATGCTTTAATTTCAGAGTACATTGAGACATTAAACTGCGTAAATTTCAATAAAAACTGGAAAAATGGAGGTGTTCTAAAACTTTTGACCGGTAGTGTATATTAAGCCTAATAAATAATCATTTATCGTCTTGCATTTATAGGTTACAGTAATTTACAGTACATGCAAAAACAACAATAATATATTAATACAGGAGAACGTTTTTAAAATAACTACGTGGTATAAAGTAACTAGACCTTGGTGATTAATAATATTAAAAATAATATTAATAATAAAATTAACAAGCAATTTATTAATGTACCTTCATGCTGCTGCTTTTACTGTCTATTCCAACCGTTATAGGAGAGTGACAGGATGGAGGGACTTTTAACTTGAAAAAAAAAAGGCGATTCCGACATTGAGATGCGGCAGTAGCATTCACCGGAAGTTACGCTGTAACTGAAATTGTTGCCAGCTTCACGGAGATCTGGAGTTCCGTGAAGCTAGCAACAATAAACAACAATAAGATGATTACTTCCGGTTTTCAAAACGGCTCAGCGCAGGCAAGGTATCAAAATAAAAGTCCCGTATCCAGCACAAAAATACAGTTTATATACATATAGAAAGTGGGGTGCGATGTAATGTAGACACACTGGGGGTACAGAAAATAAAGTTACTTACTTAAGATTTACGTCACTGTAATAGTAACACCACTTTTTATGTCAGGTGTCTAGTTAAAACAGCCGTTTTCCCTTCATTTTCGGGTGCTGGGCACACTCAAGACCCACTCCTGACAAAACTAAAGATTGTGCATCTTTGAAAGTGGAATGAAATGTAATGTAGACACACTGGGGGTACAGAAAATAAAGATGACGCCACACTTTGACATTGAATTACCTGTGCTTTAATTTGTAAAGTGAATTTTAAGCTCACTAGACACTGTTAACAGCACTGGGGGGAGAAAAAACCTCATTTCTAATTTGAGGAAATCTGCAGAAGTCCTCGGCTCTCAACAGCACCCTTCAGGGCATTCTAAAAATATATATATAAAAAAATATTTGCACAGGATCAAGCATAACACTGAAGAAGATCAGATCCACGATGTCCTAAAAAACAAAACACTATGAGAACTAGAAAAAACTAAGCACTTGAAATATTAATTTTGAGATATGGAACACAGAGGAACATAACTTTTGATTAATTTTAAATGTATTTATACAGGAATAATTCCTTAGAGGGCTAACTCATATATTAAAAGTTCCCTCATTCTATTGCAACACAGTGCAGTGTGATTACCACCAAATGGCAATGTTTTTGCAAACAAACATACATATACTCCACAACTACTACTGTCAGACTGCTTTTGAAAACAGAAACACCTATGACAAAATTCTAAAGAAAATGTTATGTTAGGAACAACACCATATAGCGCCAAGTATTGCATGGTGTCGTATCTTTGTAATGAGGGAAGTATATTTTGAATTTCCCTTTCATACGTCTTTAATGAGTCCATTATATATATTTTCAATGCCGTACATTTCGCCTTGTTTGCATCATGCTTCATATCGATTGCAATAAGTATCCAGTGGGATGACTTTATATTAACAGGAACAAGAACCATTTTGAAGCACCACCAATAACGCATAACTTCTGTTGGGCAATACTTCTGTATTTCTTCAGATGACATGAAATCATATGCAACTATTAGAAATGTGGATTTTGAAATCATTTTTTTCACTATTTCAAAAGAATAGGAAACATTATCAGTATTATTACAGTACCATTCCTGTTTCTGGTCTGTTTTAAATATTGTAACAAATGGATATTTATCAGAGCGTGACATAATAGTTGAAATATAATATGTTTGTTTTTTGAAAATAGAAGACAAAGAAATATTTGCAGGTAGTCTGGAAGTGGTTGTATTTAGAGTTATTATTAATGTTTTTGGGAGATGCAATACATGGAATGTTTTAAGATCAGCATTTACATTCCCACATTTTTGGCAGGCACCATGTTCTTGTTCAGATATATGGGATAATATATATGTATTTTAATCCCGTCTTCGGATATTTCTTTTGGTTGTATTAAAAGTAAAGATTTATATTTAACATGCGCAATGGGCTGCCCTTTACTTTTCTTGCAATTATACACAAGCAAAATGTTTATGTGAAGCAAGTCACTAGCTAAAAAGTTAGCCAAAAGGGTGTTATTTACAAAACATTCTATGAAATCTACTATTTCATCACAGGGGACATAGTTCAAGGATGATTTTGAAAAATGTTGAGCATTATTTTTTTCTAATTTAGAAATTGCATTTTTGAAATGATGAGATGCAAATGTTTTGTTTGCGGTTTATTAATAAACCGCGCTAAGATTCTTTAAAAGCTGTTGTAGAATTAAGACACTTTAGCAAAGGCACGTATTCATCTTCTCTAATGTTATGCATGCCCGGTAATTCAGCGTCAACATCGGCTACTTTATTAACATCTCCGTTACCAGAAACACTACTACTGAATTGAGATTATAATGTTCTCTCTTTCCATCACTTAAAACTATATGAATAATACCAGAAGCTAGACCCCGGGTGCGCAGTACATTTTCAGGCTGAGCTCGAGGGACATATACCACAATAATGTCGGGAGAAGTATTCCACACAGTTTCCCTTTTTAATTTCCCATTGCAGTTCATGCATGTTTGTGGTGCTTCCTCGTTCTCCATTTCCTGTTGGAATAATCTATATAGAGAAGTAGGTACGTCACCTAATGTGACCCTTACTAGGGAATTAAAAAAACGCTTTCCGTGCATAGTTTTGAATAACTACATGTTACACATTTATCAATGTATTTTACAGTAACATTGGTTTTTAGTTGCAGTGTGTTTGACTATTACATTAATGGAAAAATTAAATCCAAGGGATCGTTTTCTTTTTTAAATGTTAAAGATGAAATAGACGCGCTTACTCCTGTTAACACATTGTGTAGCACGCTGCTGGAGAAGGTACACCCTGGATTTAATGTTGCAAATTGTAATAAATATGCTAGATTACTTGTTAACTGTGTGGTACCAGTGACGTACGACTCAGCATATTTTTCCAGTTTTTTTCGTATTTTCTCAATGTTTAGAAAACATTGTATAGCTGAATTAAACCAACAATTAAGAAATTGATTTTGAAATTTCTAAACATCAGGTATGCGCTGGGAGTTTCATACGTTAATTGACCTACATTCTGTTAATTTTGTTTCCTCTTTAGAGCAGGTTGTTTGCTTATGAAATGTATTAGAAAATTGCCGAACTCTTTTAATTTGCGTTGGTCCTCCTCGTGAGGACGCGTCCCGCTTACATTGCGCATCTAACGCATTGTTACTGTTTTGTGTACCCCTTTCATTAAGGTTAAATATGTTCGGATTCTGAGAAGGTGGGTTTTGAAAGGAGCGTTTAAGTTTTTTTGGAATAGGTTTCTTTTTATTCCACTCCTCTTCTGCTTCTTTTGATACACGTTTTCTTTTACCTAATTTTAATCGCACTTTATCACAAAAGTCCCTTTCTCTAGCCTTATATAGAACTGAAAGTTTATCAACACATTCGTCAATTCTCAACTTTTCGTTATTTAAATACAATACTTTTGTGTTTTTGAAAGTTACCTCAGAAATGGCAGTTGTTTTATTTTGATAAACTTGTGTTTTGTAACAAAAATATCTGTTTAAAGTTCTAATCAGCATGTCTGACCAAATAACTAACGGGAAGGAAAAGACCGAAAAGTTTCTCTAAAAGAATTGTTCTGAAATACGCACTTCATTCGCCACATTCACACGTTTCTAAATTGCGTTGCGCTTTCAATTTAATGTTTTCAAAATGTTCAAGAAATGGAGATTTAATTTGTGAATTACATTCTAAATCCTCATCTAGAATGCTTCTATTAGAATCAATCACATGTTCTTGTCTGTTTATGTTTTTTACTGTATCTTTCAGCTTTAATAGACTTTCTGTGACTAGCGGGTTATTGTACCTACTTCCCAGGAGATACAGATTTCATAAACAACAGCAGAGATCTCAGAGACTACTGGAATTAGACAAAATGCTAAATATATACATTCCTGCTTCATAACGCCCATCTTTACCGCTCTTCTGTTTCTTGCATAATCCACTTGCTTGTCGCATTAAATGCCTTTTGCAAGACCTAATGACAGTAAATTTAAGATCGGTCTCATTTGCTGTTCCATTTACGATTTTTCCAACAGTGACGAAGGTAACTTTCCATATTTTCATTATTGAACACTTTAATTGATGCCTGAAGCAGTACAATTGACCTGTCGCTGTTCGTAAATTTTGATTTAAAAATGCCACCTGTGGCATCCCAGAAAGCAGGACTACTGCGTGTTAATTCATGCAATAACCGTATACCCCCTTCAGTAAAACATATAACTAAGTGGGACCGCTTGTATAATTTGTACAAAGTCTTTAAAACACATGCTACTTACATCACTATCCTCTTTTTTTTTTTTTTTTTTAGCATTGTAAGTGCTATTATTTCATCGTTATCAGTTAATGTGTTGCTACGATACTCTGATTTAATTTTTCTTAAGACAGCGGTATCTGAACCAATCCCTGTTCTATTTAATGCTGCTAAGGCGTTTGGGTCTGCGTTTCCTAGCAGCTCGTTATATAATTTGTAAGACTTTACATATTGTAAAGTGACAGCCAGGTTTTTTCTCTCGGGACCCCTGAATGGTCTCGCTTTCAAGGCATCTGAAGTGTGCAATACTGTGCCCCTGTACCGCACGTTAAAACGCAGTGTTTTAGGATGCGATAGTGTTATGGTGAAGTTCATTTTACACGATCTATGCTTGCAATATCCATTTATGTGAAGATAAGGTTTATTTGTCCTTCTCTTATGTGCAGTACTGAAACTGTGTTTTTTTAATATTAAGACACAGTAGGGGTTTGACTCTTTGATTTTATTCTCAAATAAACCTTCCCATGTATATTTTTTGAAATACCTTCCTTTTTTATTATTATTTTTTAAATTCAACCACACTTCTGCTGGCAATGTAAAATGTGCAGTTTCTGGAATCGAACATTTAAAATCAGAAAATGTTGCTTTATTTGATAAAATGCAATTGAAAGTATCCTTACTGATTAATGCATTATCTGGGTCATTTTCATCTGCATCTGAAAAATCGAATTCAGAGTCAACAGCATTATGCTCGCTGTCCAGATCAGTGTCAGTGCGATCATATCGGTTGATTCCTGTGTTGCTGTACTGTTTTTAAAACTTGGTACAGCTATAAAAGAGTTTAACTCAACAACATCAAATGCCCCGGAAAGCGATTTTTCTATTTTATCTTCTACCTCTGTTTGTACACCTCTACTTATTTTTGAAGAGCTTAATTCTTTAACTAGATTGTGACTCTGTTTAATTTGAGTGCAATCGTGAATATTCCTTTTCTTATGTGCTGTCAGTTTTAAAGGATACTCTTTGTTTTCCTGTGACACTGGTTCTGGGACCCACTCATCACTATCAAAGTCTTTTTTTTATAAATTTTTCTTTTACCTTTTTGGTTTCTTTGACATTTCTCTTCAGTTTCTTCATAAAATAAAACTTTTGTATCAATTTCTACATGTACTAGTGTACTAACATTGTCTACATTATTTTCTGATTTTAAAATATTCACACCTCCTCTACAAGTGTGTGTATGTTGTTTCTGTTTTCTTCCCATATTCTAGACAGCAGTACCTGACTCCTTCTGCAAGCTGCAGGTTGTGTGTGTGGCCAATTCATAGATTTTGCTAATGATTGCCAAAATTCCTTGTTATTTGTGCCTCTATCAGTAGTTTCCTTTACGTAATGTATTGCATTTGCTATTTGTTTGTAATCCAAATTATTTTTCTTCCCTTTACATTTCTTATGTTTAATACCACTGCCTCCTTTTAGTTTCAGACAAAGTCTAGAACAAAAATCTGGATTATTAATAGAATTATAGTTTGTTTTACCATCACATCTTGCCTCACTTTCTCTCTCTCCTGCATCACCTCCTCTTTGTCCTGCCTCGCCTCTCCTTCCTAACTCACCTTCTCTCTGTCCTGCCACACCTCCTCTCTGTGCTCCCTCACCTCTGCATCCTGCCCCACCTCTCCTTCCTACCTCACTTCCTCTCCATCCTGCCTCACCTTCTCTGCCTCCTGCCCCACCTCCTCTCTGTGCTGCCTCACCTCTCCGTCCTGCCTCACCTCTGCCTCCTGCCCCACCTCCTCTCTGTGCTGCCTCACCTCTCCGTCCTGCCTCACCTCTCCTTCCTACCTCACTTCCTCTCCATCCTGCCTCACCTCTCCTTCCTACCTCACTTCCTCTCCATCCTGCCTCACCTTTTCTGCCTCCTGCCCCACCTCCTCTCTGTGCTGCCTCACCTCTCCGTCCTGCCTCACCTCTGCATCCTGCCCCACCTCTCCCTACCTCACTTCCTCTCCATCCTGCCTCACCTTCTCTGCCTCCTGCCCCACCTCCTCTCTGTGCTGCCTCACCTCTCCGTCCTGCCTCACCTCTGCATCCTGCCACACCTCTCCTTCCTACCTCACTTCCTCTCCATCCTGCCTCACCTCTCCTTCCTACCGCACTTCCTCTGCATCCTGCCTCACCTTCTCTCCATCCTGCCTCACCTTCTCTGTCTCCTGCCCCACCTCCTCTCTGTGCTGCCTCACCTCTCCGTCCTGCCTCACCTCTGCATCCTGCCACACCTCTCCTTCCTACCTCACTTCCTCTCCATCCTGCCTCACCTCTCCTTCCTACCGCACTTCCTCTGCATCCTGCCTCACCTTCTCTCCATCCTGCCTCACCTTCTCTGTCTCCTGCCTCACCTCCTGTCCATCCTGACTCGCCTCTCCTTGCCATGTTACCTGCTACTATCCCTTCACATCTACCTGCCTTTCTCTGAACTGTCACACTTATCTTGTTCTCCTTTCTCTTTTGCTGATTTCCCTTCTTTCCCTTCCTCTCCCCTCTCTCCTGCTCTGGCACCTCTCTCTGACCTGGCCTGTATGCCTTAGGGTAGCACACGACATCTACGTCAAGGATGCGGCAAACATTGCCACCATTCACATCCTGAAAGTGGATGAAAATCAGAACTCTCGATGGTAAAAACAAAAAATAGCTATAACACACTTTAAATAAAGTGAGATTTATATCAGACACACTTTTAATTAAAAAAAGACAATAAAAATATATTACTGATAAGCATTTTTATTGATGGCATTTACCATGAAAAACATAACAAGAAAAACAAATAGCACAACAAATGTACAAGCTGTAGAATTAAAGGATGATAAAATATATTTCCTGTTATTGTTAAGTATTGGATTTTTTTTCCGATGAAACGAATGTGTGCAGTTTAACTTTTGTATCACAAAAACACAAGTTAACATTAATGTTTTTATTATAAAAAATATATAGTAATCCAATCAATTAATTTATTTTAGCATGTGGTATGGGTTAAAATGATTAATTATAATTAACGACATTTCAACTGACATAAATCTTTGTTAATACAATATCTTAGTGCAAAGAATTTAAAAAAATGTATGTTATACTTACAGAGTGGAACCGTCTGCAATTACTATTCGACATCTTCTTACTGTGTCCTCTTGCCACCTCAGCCCATGAGTAAGGATCTCGTCTCTGTGGTGGTGCAGCTGGTGTCCCTCTCACCACCAGCCGTGGGGTCACTCTGTGGAATGCACGTCTGGGTGCAGCAGGGTGGTCTTGATCCCCTGTGGAACGTTCAGCTGAAAGTAAGCTGCACACCAGATCAGTTGGGCAAAGATGAGCATTCCATGGTCATCACTTAGATGCACCCCGTCACGGCACCACAGGTCAGAGCTCCTTGCAGGGAAGTGATCTACAGCGGAGAGGTACCTGTAGGAAGAGTCAAACAGGTTTTAATGGACAGTACTAATATCATGCTAATATCAGAGCTGTCACAAAAAAGCATGATCTAGTGATTGAACCGATAAACCACCAAGAGAAAGTGGGTAGCTGGGTATAATCCAAACAACAAAGCCATGAAGAAAAAAAAATTATTATCAATAATAACCATAATTGCTAATTGGTGTGGGTTATTTAAAACGTCCAAAATATTGACATTGCAATAATAATAATTATAATAATAACAACAACAACAACATTTACCAGGCTTATGGTAATGTACAAGGTCATATTATGCCCCTCACCAAAATGGCGTCTGAGTACCTTTACCTAATGCCCCACAACATGGCGCCTCCCAGACACTGCTCTCACAAACGCAATTGTGCTGTGCTGAGAATATACATACTTCCAAAATAACAAACATATGTCTCTTCCTTACCGTTATGTTCTAACCCTTATCTAGAATAGATGAGATCTAAAGGTAAGTAACATCTTTGTTAAGCTTTTTTTAATTTACTTTATTTGCCGTCCGTGCATCTTTTTCAAAATGTGCATGTATATATACAGCCTGGCCGACCTTTTGTTGCCTTATAGCCTGGAATTAAAATGCATTAAAATATATTTTTTTTCATTTATCTACACATCCTACCCCACAACTTCCAAGTGAAAAAAAAAATTCTAGAAATTTGTAGAAAACTCATTAAAAATAAAAACTGAAATAGCTTGGTTGGATAAGAACATAAGAAAGTTTACAAACGAGAGGAGGCTCTTCAGCCCATCTTGCTCGTTTGGTTGTTAGTAGCTTATTGATCCCAGAATCTCATCAAGCAGCTTCTTGAAGGATCCCAGGGTGTCAGCTTCAACAACATTACTGGGGAGTTGGTTCCAGACCCTCACAATTCTCTGTGTAAAAAAGTCCCTCCTATTTTTTGTTCTGAATGCCCCTTTATCTAATCTCCATTTGTGACCCCTGGTCCTTGTTTCTTTTTTCAGGTCAAAAGTGTCCCCTGGGTCGACATTGTCTATACCTTTTAGGATTTTGAATGTTTGAATCAGATCACCGCGTAGTCTTCTTTGTTCAAGACTGAATAGATTCAATTCTTTTAGCCTGTCTGCATACGACATGCCTTTTAAACCCGGGATAATTCTGGTTGCTCTTCTTTGCACTCTTTCTAGAGCAGCAATATCCTTTTTGTTACGAGGTGACCAGAACTGAACACAATATTGTAGGTGAGGTCTTACTAATGCATTGTAAAGTTTTAACATTACTTCCCTTGATTTAAATTCAACACTTCTCACAATATATCCGAACATCTTGTTGGCCTTTTTTTATAGCTTCCCCACATTGTCTAGATGAAGACATTTGTGAGTCAACATAAACTCCTAGGTCTTTTTTTTTTTTATAGATTCCGTCTTCAATTTCAGTACCTTCCCTATGATATTTATAATGCACATTTTTATTGCCTGCGTGCAGTACCGTACACTTCATTCTATTAAATGTTAACCCTTGGGTGTAATTTGGGGGATGGTAACCAGGGCTCCACCTTCTCCTATCAGACAATCTAGACTCATTATTTAAACCCCTCACAGCCTATGCTCTCTCTGTTGTGTTTGCTTTTTTTGCATACACTGCGACCCGTTCTACATCCCTGCCGGATTCTCCTCAAAATATCTCATCAGTTTCGATGGAAGCTCAGTACTAATGCAGACCTCTACCCAGCAACCAGACCTGCTCCCCTGGCACTACAGAGATGAAACCCCCCTGCCTCCTGAGCAGCTATAAGGTTTGGCCACTCGCCAAACTCTTAAAAACCCTGCACATCAACAATATCAACATGTCGGCTGGAAGCGAGCGTATAGCGTTGTTCAATAATAATTGTACCTTTGCTTTAAGTCCAGTATTCACCACTTCAATCATGGCCACTGTCTTTGGGTTCAGCACTTCCAGTCCCCACAATTGAAGTTCCCATGTACAACCAGGACATCAGCCGCCCTCAATGGTCCACAGCAAGCGCCTGTAGTCAGAAATCAAGTACAGCGACCACATATGGTTTCTCTGATTTGTGCAATGTTAAGGGTTATTTTCTAAGCTCACTTAATTTTGTATTTCTCATATCACTGTGGTACACCTTGCTGCAACACTAGAACAATCAACAAATGAAGTTCCAGCAGCTCATCGTAATTTCATCATCCAGGCTCTCCATCTTCCAAGTTAACACCCGTCTGGACGGCATAGATGGCCGATTCGCTTCAGGAGGAACATCAGCTTCCACTGCAGCTTCTTCTGCATCCACCCTCCGTTCTCCTCAAGCATTGAAGTCTACCCCCCATCATAGCAACCCAGCCAGCCACTGTTTCAATTTCAATTCCAACCATAAATATTCCAGAATTCAACCTTGCTTCAGCTTCAACTCAGTCTGCAGCAGCTATCCGCCACCACGCTCTTTCACCTCAATTACACTGCCAAATAACTGAAGATCACTAAGTTTTGCAGTCTGGCTCATTCAGCAGCTCCAAACCCTCTTCAGGTCCTCCTATGCTACTGTGCACCTCCCACTCGGAGGAATTTCCAAGAGCCTTCCACCTTCATCTCCATCCCGGCTACACATATCTACAGATGTCCTTTCCCAATTAATTTCAATTTTGCGCTCAGGACGTTTTAATCCATTTGACGACCTGGTAAATGGAAGCTATGTGCCTGTCAGCTTTCTTTGGATTTATAAGAAGTGCAGAACTCACAGGACCATCACTATCCAGTTTCTGCTCCAGAAATATCATCACCAGGCACTGGCACAACCTCCTCAACAGCTCACGCAAACATTAATCAAAACCTAATTAAGTCTATGGGTTGCTGGTCCTCCTCAGCAGTTAATTCATACACCCGATCTTTCCCTTCTGACATCGCAGCAGCACAACAGTATCGCTAGCATGCCCGGAGTGGGGGCACCCTCTCCGCCACGACTACCAGAGGTTTCCCCCTAATAGAGGGGGTTTTTCCTCTCCGCCGAGCAGATGGCCTACACATAGCTTTTCCCCATAACCAGTCTTTCTGTTTCTGTTTGTCTCTTCTTCCTTGTTTTATGTGGTCTTTGTTTGTCTTCACAGGTGCAGGTTCTGTGGGGAGCCGGTGGTCCTTCTTCTGGGGAGACAGTGAATCTCACTTCCCCGGCCAGCAGTCGGTAATACGTTCTTCGAATGGTCAGAGGGGACCACCGGCCAAACTATTTCACAGCTCATGTGCTATATCTTGCCTCAAGACGAGAAGGCTCTCTCTATCCTCCTGGGACGTGGCCCTCTTACCTCAGTGCTCGAGTCCCTCAACTAACAGTCTTCTATATTTTCAGACTGTTTTCTTTCAAGGTTCTGAAACCATTCCATCCTCTGAGGGAAATCCAGCTGCAGGGCATTAACAGCTCTCTCGAGTACCCAGCTTCGGGGCAATGCCTATTAACAGCTATCAAGTACCCAGCTGCAGGGCAATGCCTATTAACAGCTATCAAGTACCCAGCTGCAGGGCAATGCCTATTAACAGCTATCAAGTACCCAGCTGCAGGGCAATGCCTATTAACAGCTATCAAGTACCCAGCTGCAGGGCAATGCCTATTAACAGCTATCAAGTACCCAGCTGCGGGGCAACGCCTATTAACAGCTATCAAGTACCCAGCTGCAGGGCAATGCCTATTAACAGCTATCAAGTACCCAGCTGCAGGGCAATGCCTATTAACAGCTATCAAGTACCCAGCTGCAGGGCAATGCCTATTAACAGCTATCAAGTACCCAGCTGCAGGGCAATGCCTATTAACAGCTATCAAGTACCCAGCTGCAGGGCAATGCCTATTAACAGCTATCAAGTACCCAGCTGCGGGGCAATGCCTATTAACAGCTATCAAGTACCCAGCTGCAGGGCAATGCCTATTAACAGCTATCAAGTACCCAGCTGCAGGGCAATGCCTATTAACAGCTATCAAGTACCCAGCTGCAGGGCAATGCCTATTAACAGCTATCAAGTACCCAGCTGCAGGGCAATGCCTATTAACAGCTATCAAGTACCCAGCTGCGGGGCAGCGCTCATTAACAGCTCTCTCAAGAACCAGCTGCAGGGCAATGCCTATTAACAGCTCTCTCAAGAACCACTCCCTAATCCATATGCATGCATTTCCTTGAATCCATTGGATACAAATGTCACATGACCCTCCCCTGACTTTCATTGCACATTCCACAGTACTAGCACTGCCTTAGAGAATGAAATCTGAAATGCTAGACTGAGAAACCGCTCATAGAATAGAATGAGAAACTTGACGTACGCACGTACGGCATGGTACTGTAAGTGGGTTTTCATTTGACTTACTTGCGTCCTAGTCCCTTTTAACACTTCTGCCTCTGCTATGCTAAAGTTATTTAAAATTGGAGAGGAACAAGTCCACATGTGGGGCATGTTGTCCGTATCCTCCTTTGTAAAAACTTGTGAAAAGTAATCATTTAATATATTTGTTATTTTTTTCTCTTCGACTATGATTTTGCCATTTGTATCTCTGAGACATTTTACTCCTTGAATGTTACTTTGCTATTGTAATATTGGAAAAAGTTTTTGGAATTGGTTTTAGCCCCCTTGGCAATGTTAATTTCTATCTCTCTCTTGGCCTTTATAATTTCCTTTTTGACTTGCGTTTGCAGTTCCAAGTACTCTTTCTGTGTACTTTGTTTTTGGTCCCTTTTAAATGCTCTGTAAAGTGCCTTTTTTCACTGAATATTTTTTTTAAATTGATCAATTAAACCATTTTGGCCATTTTGTTTAGATTTTGATTTGTCTACTTTTGGGATGCAATTGTTTTGCACCTCTACTACTACATTTTTGAAAGATAGCCATGCTTTTTACATTTACCTCCTCTTTTTAATGTTCTTTTGCTGTTCTAATATTGGAAAAAACTTTCTGGAATTGGTTTTAGCCCCCTTAGCAATGCAATTCTATTTCTCTCTGGCCAGGCAGCAAAAAGAAGTGAGGTCATGATTGTTGGGGACTCCATATTATTATTATTATTATTATTATTATTATTTTTATTATTATTATTATTATTACTATTATTATTTATTTATTTATTTATTTCTTAGCAGATGCCCTTATCCAGGGTGACTTACAATTGTTACAAGATATCACATTATTTTTACATACAATTCCCCATTTATACAGTTGGGTTTTTACTGGAGTAATCTAGGTAAAGTACCTTGCTCAAGGGTACAGCAGCAGTGTCCCCCACCTGGGATTGAACCCATGACCCTCCGGTCAAGAGTCCAGAGCCCTAACCACTACCCCATTTTGAGAAACACAGCAAGTTCAGTTCGCAGTTTGGACCCCCTTACTACAACAGAGTGCTGCCTTCCAGGAGCCTCTGTCACGCACATCACTGAGAACGTGGACAGGCTCCTAAACGAACAAGAGACGGCCCTGTAGTAGTCGTCCACATCTGTACAACATTGGAAGAAATAGGTCAAAATCCCTGCAAAACAAATTCAGAGAGCTAGGAAGGAAATTAAAAGAAAATACCAAAACTGTAGTATATTCTGGGATGCTGCCGGCACCTTGCAAAAAGGACCATACAGACAGCTGGAAATAAATAATCTAAATGCATGGCTGAAATCGTGGTGCACACAGGAAGGCTTCAAAAACACAAAAAAACAGAAGGGAGACCACATCAAAACAAGGGTAACAACTCAGGTAAGACAGCCATTAAATGTATTTATCTAAATGGTAGAAGTCTCAGAAACAAAATGTTAGAACTTGAAGCTACTGCACTAACAAGTAACTACGATGTGATAGGTGTTACAGAAACTTGGTTGTCCGAGAGTGATGGAGACGAATATAATATTAGTGGGCATACACTGTATAGGAAAGACAGGCAGGACAGAAGAGGCGGAGGGGTAGCGCTATACATAAGAAATAGTCTTGAAGCCCAAATGTTAAATCTGGACGAAGAAAACAACACTGAATCAATATGGGTCAGAATAATGGACAAAAATTCAAATGGCATAATAGGGGCATGCTATAGACCGCCAAACAATCTGTTATACAAGGACATTTGAAATGTGTGCAGCAAAGGAGAAGCCATATTAATGGGGGATTTAAACTTCCCCCATATAAAATGGGAAAACCTGGTTGGGAGCACGACGGACGAAATTGAAATACTAGAAATGACTGCTTCCTAACGGAATTTGTCAAGGCACCGACTAGAGGGGAGGCATGCCTTGATTTAGTCTTTTCAAATAACAAAGACAGAATAACTAAAACAGAGGTCAGAGAGCCATTGGCAAACTCAGACCACAACATGATCTCATTTGAATTGTTTTTTAAAACCCCAAAAAGTAAGGACTAAAGCTAAGGTTTACAATTTTAAAAAGGCAAACTATGAAGGTATGAAACAGACACTAACAGAAGTAGATTGGAGTAAAATAGAGAAAACATCCACAGAAAACAGATGGCTATTTTTCAAAACAGCCATCCTTACGCAAAACAATTGCATCCCAAAGTAGACAAATCAAAATCTAAACGAAATGGTCTCAATATTTTTTTTAATCAATTAAACCATTCAGAGAGAAAAAAAGCACTTTACAGAGCATTTAAAAGGGACCAAGAACAAAGTACACAGAAAGAGTACCTGGAACTGCAAACACAAGTCAAAAAGGAAATTAGAAAGGCCAAGAGAGAGATAGAAATGAGCATTGCTAAGGGGGCTAACACCAATTCCAAAAAGTTTTCCAATATTATAACATCAAGAGAACATTCAAAGAGGGGGTAAAATGTCTAAGAGATACAAATGGCAAAATCACAGACGAACAAAAAAAATAGCAAATATACTAAATGATTACTTTTCAAAAGTTTTTACAAAGGATACGGACAACATGCCCCACATGTCGACCTGTTCCTATCCGGTTTAAAATAACTTTAGCATAACAGAGGCAGAAGTGTTAAAGGAACTAGGAGCTCTTAAAATAAACAAATCCCCTGGGCCAGATGAGATCCTCCCAATAGTACTCAAAGAAATGAAAGAAGTTATTTACAAACCGCTAACCAAGATCATGCAACAGTCTCTTGACACAGGGGTTGTACCGACAGACTGGAAAATTGCAAACGTAATACCAATCCACAAAAAAGGGAGACAAAACCGAACCACGTAACTACAGACCAATAAGCCTGACTTCTATTATATGTAAACTTATGGAAACTATAATAAGATCCAAAATGGAAAATGACCTATATAGTAACAGTATCCTGGGAGGCAGTCAGCATGGTTTTAGGAAAGGGAGATTGTGTCTTAACCTGCTTGATTTTGAGGATGCAACATCGACAATGGATAATTGCAAAGCATACGACATGGTTTATTTAGATTTCCAGAAAGCTTTTGACAAAGTCCCGCATAAAAGATTAATTCTCAAACTGAACGCAGTAGCGATTCAAGGAAATGCATGCACATGGATTAGGGAGTGGTTAACATGTAGAAAACAGAAAGTACTGATTAGAGGAGAAACCTCAAAATGGAGCGAGGTAACCAGTGGAGTACCACAGGGATCAGTATTAGGTCCTCTGCTTTTCCTAATATACATTAATGACTTGGATTCTGGTATAGTAAGCAAACTTGTTAAATTTGCAGACGACACAAAAATAGGAGGAGTGGCAAACACTGTTGCAACAGCAAAGGTCATTCAAAATGATCTAGACAGCATTCAGAACTGGGCAGACACATGGCAAATGACATTTAATAGAGAATTTAAGGTACTGCACAGAGGCAATAAAAATGTGCATTATAAATATCATATGGGAGATACTGAAATTGAAGAAGGAATCTATGAAAAAGATCTAGGAGTTTATGTTGACTCAGAAATGAGACTTCTATGCGAGGTGCTCGTTAAACCCCGATAAATAAACAAAATGATAATAATCCCAAACAGTCAGAACAAAACAGATAATCCAGCAGCGAAAAAAATAAGATTCCTCCCCATTAGGGGATCTCACCCAGTTCTTCCTTGGTCCTGTCGAGCTTGGAGTTTCCAACCAGGTAAGGAGACAAAAAGTGATGATTTGGGTAATAAATGTATTAGTCACCGTTGTTGCTCTTAGGATAAAAAAATAAACAATTTGAATGATGTAAATAGCTTCCATTGGGCAGGAGATTTGATAACTGGTTACTTTCCAACTGGAAAATGGCAGATTAGTAAAAAATACACTGTTTCTAACAACCAACCAATCATTGCTTCCCAATCTCTCTTTTATAGACAGTAACCTTCTTCAAAAAACCCTGCTCTTTCCTCCAAACACTCTGCATCCACACAAATCCACACCCGAAAAAGAATCACCCCAGAAAAGGAACCACCCCCTTCCCAGGAAGTAATAGCCATATTTAAAGGGTTCCCAATTAAGATACTTAGACAATGATAAATCAAGCTCAATAAGCCCTTTGCCAAGGCAATTAGCAACACCTGACTCTAATTAGAACTTCCATGTGGAAATTTAGGAAAAGATCATTCAGTTAAAACAAGAGACCAGTGCAGAGATAAACCCCTTACCAAAAACTGACAGTAAATTGATATAGCTTCACCTAAGTTTTACCTTATTAATCTGAAAAGCCCACTTTTAGAAAAACGAGGACAAAATTACTTATTTAGCAATTTAATAGAGAATTAACTTAACCTGGCCAGGTATTCTGATACTCAATTAAGAGCAGCAGGCAGCAAATTACTTATGCTGCATTCATGTAGCTAGTGCTACAATACATACAGGCTAAAAGAACTGAATCTGTTCAGTCTTGTACAAAGTAGACTACGCGGCAATCTGATTCAAGCATTCAAAATTCTAAAAGGTATAGACAATGTCGACTCAAGGAACTTTTTTCAACCTGAAAAAAGAAACAAGGACCAGGGGTCACAAATGGAGATTAGATAAAGGGGCATTCAAAACAGAAAATAGGAGGCACTTTTTTACACAGAGAATTGTGAGGGTCTGGAACCAACTCCCCAGTAATGTTGTTGAAGCTGAAACCCTGGGATCCTTCAAGAAGCTGCTTGATGAGATTCTGGGATCAATAAGCTACTAACAACCAAACGAGCAAGATGGGCTGAATGGCCTCCTCTTGTTTTGTAAATTTTCTTATGTTATTAATAGATTGTCTTTATTTAGTCGATCTAATATGATAATGGTCATATAGAATTCATTCATGTTAATGTATGAAAATGTAAGCTATTTAAATTAGTGAAATTAATGAATTGTTTAAATTAATTATTAAACAAACTAATGTCCTCAAACTCATGTCATTAAGTCCTGGGATTAGCTCAGTTGCATAACCTCTCTAGACTTGTATTCCACGCAGTTTGCAATATAGCCTAACATTCTATTATTTTGATCTGAACCTAAAAAAAATGGGCTATTCCAAACTGGGGAGAAAATGATAAAAACAATTGGCGACTACTAAATAAAAAAAATAAATAAATAATAAAAAAAAAGGTTACCAAGAGTTACCAAGGTTACCAGGGGCTACCAAGAGTTACCAAAGGTTACCAAGGGTTATCAAAGGCTACCAAAGGTTATCTAGCCATACTGTTCATATTTGTTTATTAATAGATACATTTATTTCTGTAGATGAAATAAAATGACCAGCAGGTGTTATTTTGGAATCGCTCTTCCTTCTCTACTCCACCTGTTCCATCATGTCTTTCATATTCTCCTCCCTCTCCTCTCTCCAGACATCCCTCTGTTTGTTCAGACACACTCTGAGAGAAAGAGGAGGAGGAGATGAGAGTATAGAGGAGATTATAGAGGGTAGTGTAGAGGAGAGTGTAGAGGAGAGAGGAGAATGGAGAGGAGTGTAGAGGAGAGTGTAGAGTGTAGAGGAGAGTGCAGAGGAGAGGAGAGTGTAGAGGAGAGTATAGAGGAGAGTAGAGGAGAGTGTAGAGAAAAGTAGAGGAGCGTGTAGAGTATAAATTGTAGAGGAGAGTGTAGAGTGTAGAGTGTAGAGGTGAGTATTGATTGTAGAGGAGAGTGTAGAGGAGAGTATAGAGGACAGTGTAGAGGAGTGTGTAGAGGACAGTATACAGTGTAGAGGAGAGTAGAGTGTAGAGGACAGTATAGAGGAGAGAAGAGTGCAGAGGACAGTGTAGAGTGTAGAGAAGAGTGTAGAGGACAGTAGAGTGTAGAGGAGAGCACAGAGGAGAGTGCAGAGGAGAGTGAGGAGAGCATAGAGTGTAGAGGAGAGTGGAGAGGAGAGTGTAGAGTGTAGAGAGGAGAGTATAGAGGACAGTGTACAGTAGTGGAGAGCAGAGAAGAGTGTAGAGGAGAGTGTAGAGTGAAGAGGAGAGTATAGATTAGTTTAGAGGAGTGTGTAGAGAATTGTATAAAGGAATTTAAAGGATAGTGTAGAGGAGTTTAGAGGAGAGTATAGAGCACAGTGTAAAGCGCTCCTCACATGAAGCAGGTCAGTGTCACCACGCAGCTCAGCAGTGACAGAGTTGTGGCCCCGATCACGAAGTTCTTGGCTTTTCTCAGGTTGAGCGCGACGGGGGACGGGGAAGAGAGAGAAGCGTTTTGAGGGGGGGGAGGGGGGGAGACTGTCTGATTACTCTGTGCCTTTGGGCTGGTGGGAGGAGAGGGGGTGACTGGGAGAAAGAGGGAGAGAGAGAGATAAATACATAACTAGTGACAGCTGGTATAATCGGCTGCATTAATTTGCATGATTTGTCATTTCAAACTGATTGAGGAGAGAGAGGGAGGGTGTTATTGAAACTAGAAGAAACTAAGTCAAACAGACATGCATTTGGGCTCTAGTGCCTTCATCAGTGTTATTGAAACTAAACTGAGCAGAACAGCAATAATACACAGACCGTCCATCAGACACATATGAGGCGCCGTTCAGGAAACAAATTACTCGTTGTATCCAAAACTACATTGGAATATTGGCATATGAATTGGAATTATATTACAACTATATTGGTTTTCTTGCATATGTATTGGAATTGTATTACAGTTGTATTAGAACATAAGACAGTTTACAAACAAGAGGAGGCCATTTAGCCCATCTTGCTCATTTGGTTGTTAGTAGCTTATTGATCCCAGAATCTCATCAAGCAGCTTCTTGAAGGATCCCAGGGTGTCAGCTTCAACAACATTACTGGGGAGTTGGTTCCAGACCCTCACAATTCTCTGTGTAAAAAATTGCCTCCTATTTTCTGTTCTGAATGCCCCTTTACCTAATCTCCATTTGTGACCCCTGGTCCTGGTTTCGTTTTTCAGGTCAAAAAAGTCCCCTGGGTCGACATTGTCTATACCTTTTAGGATTTTGAATGTTTGAATCAGATCACCGCGTAGTCTTCTTTGGCCGTGTCTATTGATTTATGTACAACTCTATTGGTTGCGCGCTGTGTGTATTGATTTATGTACAACTCTATTGGTTAGGGGTCGTGTGTATTGATTTATGTACAATTCTATTGGTTAGCGGTCGTGTGTATTGGTATCCATGACAACTGTAGTGACGTACTGGGGCATGCACCGGTTTGTTGCCACGTGTATTGGGTTGAGTGAAAATGTAGTGGGGTCAGTGAAAACGTATTGGAAATAAGCAGGTAGGATTTAGACAGCCTCGGGTCCTTCAGTTATCGACACAATTGAAAATATTACATATATATATATATATATATTGTTTCTTCTAACTTAGCTTGTGTTTTTGAAACAATTGATGCAACCTTGGCCCCCATCGGTTTTACAGTTGTGCCTATTTGCTTTGTGCTGGGCAAGGTTGCCCCAATGGTTTCTTGAAACTTGGCTTGTGTTTTTGATATCTCTACTTTAAATGGCTGGGCACTTTTGATAACTTGGCGTTTTTTCACATTTCCAATGTGTTTTTGTTTCCGATACCAATACACATGACCACTAACCAATTATTAAAGCTATAATGACAAAATAAGGTATTTTATGCTGGACAGTTTATTACAATCGTAATGCATAACTGTATATACATTAATAAAGATTAGTTGCTTCTGCTTTTAATTGAAAAGTAAGACTTATGATTTAAAAGCCCATTTTGTTATTTCCCAGAAAAAACACACATATTAAATGAGTGCTACTATTAACATGTTTCTCAGTTATGATTGAGATGCAGGCTTACAGGTATCAATTGCATTTCAAAGGACAGTAGAAAAACAGAAGCCCTAGCCTAGCTATGTATAAGAAGACAATCTTTACTTCAGGCATAAAACGACCACTGAAAATAGTGGGCGTAAAACAGTACAATTAAAATCAAAATTACCTATTTTTTTTAAATCTGACCTGATAACATGTGTAACATGTGAAAGAACATTATTAGCAAAGACTGGCATGTAACAGAGGGCATCCTTTTTTAAAGGATGCTACGCTTTCACAATTGAAAGAGTTTGATGTGTGATTATTTTTTAGATTTAGATAGGTGTGTTTCATGAGGTAATGTGCACTCTTTGGACTTGACTCAATTCAAAGTTACATCAAGACACCTAGAGAATAAGAAACTGATAGTTTCTTCTTATGGCATGCGAAAATATTAAGGTACTACTAGGGCGATTCTGTTTTACACCGGCAATTTTGGGTGGTCTTTTTTTTTTTTTTTTTAATATTTGAGAAAATGTAATTGCAATGTATTTATTATACAGAACATTGGTACTTTTGGTGTACTAAAAGTAGACAAATCTAAATCTAAAACAAAATGGCCAAAATGGTTTAATAGATCAATTAAAAAAAAATATTCAGCGAAAAAAGGCACTTCACAGAGCGTTTAAAAGGGACCAAAAACAAAGTACACAGAAAGAGTACTTGCAACTGCAAACACAAGTCAAAAAGAAAGTTAGAAAGGCCAAGAGAGTGATAGAAATCAATATTGCTAAGGGGGCTAAAACCAATTCCAAAATGTTTTTCCAATATTATAACAGCAAGAGAACATTCAAAGGAGGCGGTTAAATGTCTAAGAGACACAAATGGCAAAATCATAGACAAAGAAAAAAAATAGCAAATATATTAAATGATCTGAACGCAGTAGGGATTCAAGGAAATGCATGCACATGGATTAGGGAGTGGTTAACATGGATTAGGGAGTGGTTGTAGAAAACAGAAAGTACTGATTAGAGGAGAAACCTCAAAATGGAGAAACCTCAAAGTGGTGTACCACAGGGATCAGTATTAGGTCCTCTGCCATTCCTAATCTACATTAATGATTTAGATTCTAGTACAGCAAGCAAACTTGTTAAATTTGCAGACGACACAAAAATAGGAGGAGTGGCAAACACTGTTGCAGCAGCAAAGGTCATTCAAAATGATCCAGACAGCATTCAGAACTGGGCAGACACATGGCAAATGACATTTAATAGAGAAAAGTGTAAAGTATTGCATGCAGGCAATAAAAATGTACATTATAAATATCATATGGGAGATACTGAAATTGAAGAAGGGAACTATGAAAAAGACCTAGGAGTTTATGTTGACTCAGAAATGTCTTCATCTAGACAATGTGGGCTGCTATAAAAAAGGCCAACAAGATGCTCGGATATATTGTGAGAAGTGTTGAATTTAAATCAAGGGAAGTAATGTTAAAACTTTACAATGCATTAGTAAGACCTGCAAAGAAGTGCAACCAGAACTAGAGTTGCGAGCAACTTTACGGCTTCCAAGCACTTATCGTGAAATTTAAGTGCACTGGTTAGCGCACTATGAACAAAATTTCTCACAGCTGTGCTATTTACCGTTCATGAGAAGACTTTTGAAAATTGCTCAAAATTTTCATTAAATCCAAGATGGCTGCCACACCATGTGACCAAAGGCCGCCTTATTGACCACGACACAACATCCCATATTCCTCAACATCCGTGTCAAATTTTGTGCGTTTTGGTGCAGCCGATAAGAAGTTATACGCAGTTTTATAGCCAGTTGCGTATGTTGATGATGTCATGCAGCGTGGACGCCATGATTTTCACAGTAGCAACTTCCCTTGAACAAGCGTAACAGATGGCCATACTGAGATGTTTTATTCCAATTTTTGTTTCAATCGGATAAGCGGTTTCAGAGAAAAAGATGTTTGAATTTTGATGATTTTATATTTTTATGGTAATTTTATGACATTAATCAATGTAGTTGCCAAACCACAGAACCAATCAGCTTCATATTAACAACAGTTAATCATGGACTATCCCTCAACATGTATAGCAATTTTCAGAGCTCTGCAGTAAGCGGTTTCAGATACATAGGCGTTTTAACAAATTCCGCAAAATCCAATATGGCTACCAAACCATGTGACTTGCGCAAATTTGCTGAATATCACCGACTATCATCCATAGGCATCTACCAGTGTACAGAATTTCGTGAGTTTTTGAGCATGTTCTGGCAGAAATAATAATAATAATAATAATAATAACTTATTGTGAAATTTAAGCGCATTGGTTATTATAAATGAAACATCACAACTGTAACGTATACCCAAGATTCACGTAAATCGGCCAAAGGGTTCATGAGGAGTTGTTGTTTAAGCGTTTTTCGTAAAATCCAACATAGCTGCCACACCATATGACTGATCCATTTTTCCTGAAGTAGAATCAACCGAGTAGAATCAACATGAGCGCACTATGTACAACATTTTTCACAGCTGTGCTATTTACCGTTCATGAGAACAAGACTTTTGAAAATTGTCCAAACTTTTCATTAAATCCAAGATGGCTGCCACACCATGTGACCAAAGGCCGCCATATTGACCATGACACAACATCCCATAGTCCTCTACATTCGTGTCAAAGTTCGTGCATTTTGGTGCAGCAGAGGCAGTTTTATAGCCAGTTGTGTATGTTGATGATGTCATGCAGCGTGGACGCCATGATTTTCACAGCAGCTACTTCCCTTCAACAAGCGTAAGAGATGACCATACTGAGATGTTTTATTCCAGTTTTTGTTTCAATCGGATAAGCGGTTTCAGAGAAGATGATGTGACCAAATTGTGTCATTTTCATATCACCAGTACTTCACGTGAGTCTCTATGGCCATATAAAGTTTCATGACTGTAGTGTATTGCACCTTGGATTTATGCACGAATGTATGAAAATAGAGCCATCGTGAAACGGTTATTTGCGTGCCGCGGCCATGTTTTGTAACAAAAAAGCGTGGATTTTACAAACGGTAGAAAGGACCTGGTCATGAACATGCGGGCCAATTTAGGTGTCGATTGACTTTGTGGTTTAAGACAAGAAGATTGTTGAATATTTGGCGCCAATCCAGCTTAGCGGGCAAAGTAATTGTTCAATCGACCTCGATTGAACATATGTTTTTTATAGGCCATTGCTGCACTATCTGCTGCCATTGTCATAGTTCCACCTTAAGTTGTTTTTAATCCCCCAAAATTTCCACGAGATCCAAGATGGCGGTCAAACCATGTGACTTTTTCATTCAGGGACGCCAGTCTGGTTGTCCAGCCATAGGCATCTACTTACGTATGCGTTTTCATAACTCTGTGATGTTGTTTGGGAAGAAAAATAATAATAATAATAATAATAATAATAATAATAAACACAGCAATAACAATAGGCTTCCCAGCCTTTCGCTTGGAAGCCTAATAATAATACTACTACTAATAATAATAATAATAATAATAATAAACTAGAGTTGTGAGCAACTTTACGGCTTCCAAGCAGTTATCGTGAAATTTAAGTGCATTGGTTATTATAAATGAAGCGTTATCATCACAACTGTGCTAACTGTGTCAATTTTGGCCCACATATTGGAATTATTGCTTAGTAGTCTATTTAAATTGTATTTGGATGCACACAAAATTCTAAATAGTATGCAGTCATATAGACTTTGAAAATAATGCATATAAGAGGCTAACATTGTTCTAAATTCTAGATCTTGAGTTTGTGTGCGTGTGTGTGAGCGTGTGGTGCCCTATTCTTCATTTTGCAATATAAAATAAAGTCTACAGCATGTATTGCTTTTTGTATATTTTAATGCCACTATCATTTAATGTGCATTTTTTTTAAAGCAATAGAAAGTGATAATAGTGTAACGATTGGCTATCGGGGGTGTCTGGCAAATACACAATTCATCATATTTAATTGTGACCAAACCGCTACTAGAACATAACATGTGCACGATTTATGAGTAACACCACTCGACTCCTATGCCGAGGAATTATAAACAGGACAGAGGAGAGAAGAAGCTGGAACAGAACCCAGAGAGACAGTACAAATTGAGCAGTTATTGTGCTCTGCAGGTAATAGACCTTTTGGAGAGTTGGTTCAAATATGGAACAAATTATTTCAAAATAAATCACATCCAAAGTTATATGATAGCACTCAATAGTTAACCATCTGGTCCAACAAACATTATATCCGGCTGAATGAAAAACATCATATTGCACACTCGATAAACTCATTATAGTTTGCACATAAATAGTAATTATTGCACATCAATAGTAGCCCAGTTATATTGCACACCTTAACCATGTATATTACACAAGTTATTTATATTGCACACCTTGGTTAATCATGTATATTGTGATCAGTGAAAAAAAAAAAGAACTTTTAAATACACTGGCTGCTTCGTTGCCACCTATTGAGGATTTGCGATTGTGGTTTTTATCAGTTTAGTCTTAATTTTAACTATGAATGTAGTTATGAAATAAAAAAAATAACATAGACGGCGTATCAGTACAGTATACCCATTCACTTGAATTCCATACGTAGATACTACTGAATCAGAGACTATTTATTTGTAAACACAGCCCTATAAATACAACTTAATATAATTAAAAGAAAAGTTAGAACGTAACTGACGCCTGTCATATGTTAACATTCTGCAGAAATTATACTCATGGTAGCTTTAATAAAACAAATTTGTTCATAAGTTTTACAAACTACGCATAACTTTTATTTCGAGACTTTGAATTTTCCCATTGACTTGTCAACACATTGTGGCGGTAGGTTTATACTAGAAACACTTTAAAACATACAAATAACCAAACGAATATCATATTAAACATCATTTATATATTGATATGAGTAGTCTGTCAGCCTACCTAAGAGTAGATCCTGTAGCTGCTTTAAAAAAAAAAAAGGTGTGCTTTTTATTCTCCTTGAAAAACTACGCAATCTTTACGGTTACAATGCTATTTCATACAGCAAACAATTCTGAACAGTTTTGTGTATACATTTCTTACCAAAAATAACTGGTTTAATTAAAGATACGGCCCCAATGTGCCCCCCCCCCCCCCGCCCCGCCCCGCCCCGCCCCGCCCCGCCCCGCCCCGCATCTTTTAAATGGGTTACACGCGCGGGTTTGTTGGAACAGATTCAGGATCTGTGACTGTGTTTGACCACAGTTCAGTCGTAAAAATAATTATATAATGATTTTTAAGCAAACTGTATTCATGTGGCTTGTAAAGCTCATGTATTATGTATTTTTTTTTTGTTTGTTTCGATTGTCTTCTGGTTTAAAAAGCATAGTGCAAGTTATTTTTTTATTTTTATTTTTTTGCGTGGATGCAGCTGCAACAGTAGTTTACAGTATGTGTCTTTATATACTGTATACTGTCCGTACGTGTGAATTAATATCATCCTTTCCACTGTTAAGTTACATGAGTTAGTTAAACACCAGCAAAAAAAATGTCCGTTTTAAGAAAGATTTTTTCTCTAGCTTGTTGACTGTACCATGTTAACAGCTGTCCCCAGTGGTGGGAATGTGTCATTTCAGGGTAAAATTTGGTCAAAACTGGCATGTCACCCATATTGATTGGCTCATGGTGGTCATGTTTGTTGATGTAGGAACTTTTTCCTGACTATTTTTTTTAGAGGACAGTACAAAGATAACGTATAACCAAGATTCACATCAATCGGCCAAAGGGCTCATGAGGAGTTGTTGTTTAAGCGTTTCACGCAAAATCCAACATAGCTGCCACACCATGTGACCGATCCATTTTTCCTTAAGTAGAACCAGTCGTGGACATGAGCGCACTGTGTACAAAATTTTTCAGAGCTGTACTATTTACCGTTCATGAGAAGAAGATTTTTTAATATTGTCCAAACTTTTCATTAAATCCAAGATGGCTGCCACACCATGTGACCAAAGGCCGCACACAGGAAGGCTTCACCTTTCTTGAACATTGAAGCACTTTCTACAACAAGGACTATCTATACAAGTGGGACGGACTGCACTTAAACAGAAAGGGAACCAATCTACTCGGAGAAAGGATCCTTCAGGCGGTACAGAAGCATTTAAACTAGAAAGGAAGGGGGTAGAAAACAAAAAAACAGAAGGGAGACTACATCAAAACAAGGGCAACAACTCAGGTAAGACCACTATTAAATGTATTTATCTTAATGCTAGAAGTCTCAGAAACAAAATGTTAGAACTTGAAGCTACTGCACTAACAAGTAACTACGATGTGATAGGTGTTACAGAAACTTGGTTCTCTGAGTGATGGAGACGAATATAATATTAGTGGGTACACACTGTATAGGAAAGACAGGCAGGACAGAAGAGGCGGAGGGGTAGCACTATCCATAAGAAATAGTCTTGAAGCCCAGGTGTTAAATCAGGACAAAGAAAACAATGCAGAATCAATATGGGTCAGAATAATGGACACAAATTCAAAGGGCATAATAATAGGAGCATGCTATAGACCGCCAAATTCAGACGCTGAGCAAAATAATCTGTTGTACAATGACATTCGAAATGCGTGTAGAAAAGGAGAAGCCATACTAACGGGGGATTTCAACTTCCCCTGTATAAAATGGGAAAACCCAATGGGGGGCACGACGGACGAAATTGAAATGGTGGAAATGACAAATGACTGCTTCCTAACGCAATTTGTCAAGGCACCGACTAGAGGGGAGGCATGCCTTGATTTAGTCTTTTCAAATAATAAAGACAGAATAACTAAAACAGAGGTCAGAGAGCCATTGGCAAACTCAGACCACAACATGGTCTCATTTGAAATATTTTTTAAAACCCCAAAAGTAATGACTAAAGCTAAGGTTTACAATTTTAGAAAAGCAAACTATGAAGGTATGAAACAGAGTAACAGAAGTAGATTGGAGTAAAATAGAGAAAACATCCACAGAAAAAGGGTGGCTGTTTTTTAAAAATGTAGTACTAGAGGCACAAAACAATTACATCCCAAAAGTAGACAAATCTAAATCTAAAACAAAATGGCCCAAATGGTTTAATAGATCAATTAAAAAAAATATTCAGCGAAAAAAGGCACTTTACAGAGCGTTTAAAAGGGACCAAAAACAAAGTACACAGAAAGAGTACTTGGAACTGCAAACACAAGTCAAAAAGGAAGTTAGAAAGGCCAAGAGAGAGATAGAAATCAATATTGCTAAGGGGGCTAAAACCAATTCCAAAATGTTTTTCCAATATTATAACAGCAAGAGAACATTCAAAGAGGAGGTTAAATGTCTAAGAGACACAAATGGCAAAATCATAGATGAAGAAAAAAAAATAGCAAATATATTAAATGATTACTTTTCACAGGTTTTTACAAAGGAGGACACAGACAACATGCCCCACATGTCGACCTGTTCCTATCCAATTTTAAATAACTTTAGCATAACAGAGGCAGAAGTGTTAAAGGGACTAGGAGCTCTTAAAATAAACAAATCCCCTGGGCCAGATGAGATCCTCCCAATAGTACTCAAAGAAATGAAAGAAGTTATTTACAAACCGCTAACCGAGATCATGCAACAGTCTCTTGACACAGGGGTTGTACCGACAGACTGGAAAATAGCAAACGTAATACCGATCCACAAAAAGGGAGACAAAACCGAACCAGGTAACTACAGACCAATAAGCCTGACTTCTATTACATTTAAACTTATGGAAACTATAATAAGATCCAAAATGGAAAATTACCTATATGGTAACAATATCCTGGGAGACAGCCAGCATGGTTTTAGGAAAGGGAGATCGTGTCTAACTAACCTACTTGACTTTTTTGAGGATGCAACATTGAAAATGGATAATTGCAAAGCATACGACATGGTTTATTTAGATTTCCAGAAAGCTTTGACAAAGTCCCGCATAAAAGATTAATTCTCAAACTGAACGCAGTAGGGATTCAAGGAAATGCATGCACATGGATTAGGGAGTGGTTAACAGGTAGAAAACAGAAAGTACTGATTAGAGGAGAAACCTCAAAATGGAGTGAGGTAACCAGTGGTGTACCACAGGGATCAGTATTAGGTCCTCTGCTATTCCTAATCTACATTAATGATTTAGACTCTGATATAGTAAGCAAACTCGTTAAATTTGCAGACGACACAAAAATAGGAGTGGCAAACACTGTTGCAGCAGCAAAGGTCATTCAAAATGATCTAGACAGCATTCAAAATTGGGCAGACACATGGCAAATGAAATTTAATAGATTAAAGTGTAAAGTATTGCATGCAGGAAATAAAAATGTGCATTATAAATATCATATGGGAGATAGTGAAATTGAAGAAGGGAACTATGAAAAAGACCTAGGAGTTTATGTTGACTCAGAAATGTCTTCATCTAGACAATGTGGGGAAGCTATAAAAAAGGCTAACAAGATGCTTGGATATATTGTGAGAAGTGTTGAATTTAAATCAAGGGAAGTAATGTTAAAACTCTACAATGCATTAGTAAGACCTCACCTAGAATATTGTGTTCATTTCTGGTCACCTCGTTACAAAAAGGATATTGCTGCTCTAGAAAGAGTGCAAAGAAGAGCAACCAGAATTATCCCGGGTTTAAAAGGCATGTCGTATGCAGACAGGCTAAAAGAATTGAATCTATTCAGTCTTGAACAAAGAAGACTACGCGGCGATCTGATTCAAACATTCAAAATCCTAAAAGGTATAGACAATGTCAACCCAGGGGACTTCTTTGACTTGAAAAAAGAAAAAAGGACCAGGGGTCATAAATGGAGATTAGATAAAGGGGCATTCAGAACAGAAAAGAGGAGGCACTTTTTTACACAGAGAATTGTGAGGGTCTGGAACCAACTCCCCAGTAATGTTGTTGAAGCTGACACCCTGGGATCCTTCAATAAGCTGCTTGATGAGATTCTGGGATCAATAAGCTACTAACAACCAAACGAGCAAGATGGACTGAATGGCCTCCTCTCGTTTGTAAACTTTCTTATGTTATGTATTAGAACATTAGAAAGTTTACAAACGAGAGGAGGCCATTCAGCCCATCTTGCTCGTTTGATATTTTATTTTAAAACGCTGAAACTCAATCAATTATTGTAAGGTGACATTGGTTTTACGTTGGGAAATATTTTTAAGAAAAATAAAAAGCTGAAATATCTTGCTTGCATAAGTATTCAACCCCCACACATTAATATTTGGTAGAGCCACCTTTCACAGCTTTAAGTCTTTTGGTGTAAGTATGTACCAGCTTTGAACACAGTGTCGGAGTGATTTTGGCCCATTCTTCTTGGCAGATTTGCTCCAGGTTGCTCAGGTTGGTTGGACGACGCTTGTGGACCGCAATTTTCAAATAGTGCCACAGATTCTCAATGGGATTGAGATCAGGACTTTGACTGGGCCACTGTAGGACATTCACCTTTTTGTTCTTGAGCCACTCCAATGTTGCTTTGGCCTTGTGCTTGGGATCATTATCCTGCTGAAAGGTGAATTTCCTCCCAAGCTTCAGTTTTTTAGCGGACTGAAGCAGGTTCTCTTGCAGTATTTCCCTGTATTTTGCTCCATCCATTCTTCCTTCAATTTTAACAAGATGCCCAGTCCCTGCTGATGAGAAGCATCCCCACAGCATGATGCTGCCGCCACCATACTTCACTGTAGGGATGGTGTGTCTTGAGGCATGGGCAGTGTTAGGTTTGCGCCACACAAAGCACTTTGATTTTTGGCCAAAAAGCTCTATCTTGGTCTCATCTGACCACAAAACCTTTTCCCACATCGCAGCTGGGTCACTCTCATGCTTTCTGGCAAACTCCAGACGTGCTTTCAAATGGTACTTTTTGAGTAACTGCTTCTTTCTTGCCACCCTCCCATACAGGCCAGTGTTATGCAGAGCTCTTGATATGCATTTGTATTACTTTATCTCTAACTTCTGTAGAATGCTCTTTGGTCTTCATTTTCCTTCAGATTCACAGCCTGACAAATGATCGCTCAAAAGTGGGGTTTTTATCCAGAAAATGTGACAGCAACTTTAATGGTTCACAGGTGGAGGCCAATGGTAAGGTAATTGTGTCCTCGTTAGGGCAATTTCTTTCATCGGTGTAAACTGGGAGCTTCCACAGCACAGGGGTTGAATACTTATGCAAACAAGATATTTCAGTTTTTTATTTTTCTTAAAAATATTTCCCAACATAAAACCAATGTCACCTTACAATAATTGATTTTGAGTTTCAGTGTTTTAAAATAAAATATCAAACAGAACGAAATTTTAATGTACCATTTGTAATTCAGTAATATGAGAGAATTAGTCAGGGGTCTGGATACTTTTGCAAGGCACTGTATATACACACACACAGTGCCTTGAAAAAGTCTTCACACCCTTGAACATTTTTCACATTCTGCTGCCTAAAAAATACAAATTCAAAATGCATTAAAGTAGGAGTTTGTTTCACTGATCTACACAACATCATCTACACTTTCAACGTGAAAGAACAATTATAGAAATATTCAAAAAGTAATTAAAAAATAAAAAACCAAAAAGTCTTGATTGCATAAGTCTTCACACCCCTTGAGTCAATACTTGGTGCAAGCCCCTTTTGCAGCAATAACAGCCATGAGTCGTTTTGGATACGTGTCTACCAGCTCAAGGGTGTGAAGACTTTTTCAAGAACTATATATTTGTATATATGTAATATTTTCACGATAATTGTGTCGATAACTGAAGGACCTGAGGCTGTCTAAATCCTACCTGCTTATTTCCAATACGTTTTCACTGACCCCACTACATTTTCACTCAACCCAATACACGTGGCAACAAACCGGTGCATGCCCCAGTACGTCACTACAGTTGTCATGGATACCAATACACACGACCGCTAACCAATAGAGTTGTACATAATTCAATACACACGACCGCTAACCAATAGAGTTGTAATAAAATTCCAATACATATGCCAGCAGTCCAATGGAGTTGTGGATATAACGAGTGATTTTTTTTTCCTGAACGGTGTCTCAGACACACACACACTAACACATACTGAGACGAATGCACACACGCACCCACTGTGACATACAGTGCCAATAGAAAGTCTACACCCCCTTGAACTTTTTTCACATTTTGTTGTGTCAGTGCCTCAGAGTTTCATGCATTTAAATGAGGATTTTTTTCCTCTTATCTACACACCATACTCCACACTTAAGGAAAAAAAAAAAGTTTTTATTGAGAAAAAAAATTATATATTAAATACAAAACTGAAACGATCATAATTGAATAAGTCTCCACCCACCTGAGTTAATACTTGGTGGATGCACCTTTGTCAGCAATTACAGCTGTGAGTCTGTTGGGATAGGTCTCTACCAACTTTGCACACCTAGATTTGGCAATATTTGACCATTCTTCTTTACAAAACTGTTCAAGCTCTGTCAAGTTCCTTGGGGAGTTTTGATGGACAGCAATCTTCAAGTCATGCCACAAATTTTCGATTGGATTTAGGTCGGGGCTCTGACTGGGCCACTCAAGGACATTTACCTTTTTGTTCCTTAGCCTCTCCAGTGTAGCTTTGGCTGTATGCTTTGGGTCGTTGTCATGCTGAAAGGTGAACTTCCGTCTCAGTTTTAGCTTTCTTGCAGAGGGCAGCAGGTTTTCCTCAAGGACTTCTCTGTACTTTGCTCCATTAATTTTCCCTTCTACCCTGACAAGTGTCCCAGTCCCTGCCGATGAGAAACATCCCCATAACATGATGCTGCCACCACCATGCTTCACAGTAGGGATGGTGTTCTTTGGGTGATGCGCCGTGTTGAGTTTGCACCAAACATAACGCTTTGCATTTAGGCCAAAAAGTTCCATTTTAGTTTCGTCTGACTAAATTGTAATCTCCTGAGTGTTTTTTTGCATACTTCAAAACGGGATTCAAGGTGGGCTTTCTTGAGCAATGGCTTCCTTCTTGCAGGCCAGATTTGTGGAGTGCTTGGGATATTGTTGTCACATGCACACTTTGACCACTCTTGGCCATAAAAGCCTGTAGCTCTTGCAAAGTTGCCATTGGCCTCTTGGTAGCCTCTCTGATCAGTCTCCTTCTTGCTCGGTCATCCAGTTTGGAGGGCTGGCCTGATCTAGGCAGGGTCTTGGTGGTGCCATACACCTTCCACTTCTTAATAATCATCTTGACCGTGCTCAAGGGATATTCAAGGCCTTTGATATTTTTTTATACCCATCCCCTGATCTTTTCAACAACTTTGTCCCGGAGTTCTTTTGAAAGTGCCTTGGTTCTCATGGTTGAGTCTTTGCTTTAAAATGCACTACCCAGCAGAGGGAACCTACAGGAACTGCTGAATTTATCCTGAAATCAGGTGAATCACTACAATTTAACACAGGTGGAGGCCACTTAACTTCGTGTGTGATTTTGAAGGCGATTAGTTACACCTGAGCTAATTGAGGATTGCTATTACAACAGGGTGGACACTTATCCAACCAAGCTATTTCAGTTTTTATTTTTAATTAATTTTCTACAAATTTCTAGAATATTTTTTTCACTTGGAAGTTGTGGGGTAGGATGTGTAGTAATGCATTTTAAAGGCAAGAAAAGGTGAACATTTTGAAAGGGGATGTAGACTTTCTATAGGCACTGTACATGCACACACACACACACACACTGACCTATGAGCCGGAAGTAGATGGTGGTGAGGACGACTCCGCTCACAGAGACGAGCGCACAGCGATACGCTCGCTGATCAGCCAGAGAAATCTGATTGAGAACCAGCTGAGGCAGCTTAGAGACAGCAAGCGTGCGGAAATCCATATCGTTGCTAGAGAACTGGAGAGAGAGAGAGAGAGAGAGAGAGAGAGGGAGAGACTGAAGACTGAAGTCACTCATTTAATAGCTCCCGTGCTGATTTCAGACTGACTGACTGACTAACCCAAACCCAAACACAAACCCTAAAACTAACCCTAACATAAAAGTGACACTAACTGCTTGACTCACCAGATTAGGAGCCTTCGCGAACTCATAGTCCTTAATCCCTATTGCCAGACTGTGCCAGGGCAGGTAGCAATCGAGAACCGCCTGCTCTCCTTCGACTGCTATGACAGACACATCTGAGAGAGGAGAGAGAAGAGAAGGGAGAGGAGAGAGGAGTGGAGAGGAGAGAAGATAAGAGAGTGAGGAGTGCCTCGGTGTGTCGCAGTGGCTCACTGTATTTCAGTGTACATCAGTGTCTCAGTGTGTGTGTATCTCAATATGTATCTCATTGTATCTCAGTGTGTATCAGTATCTTTGTGTCTATTTCAATATGTATTTCAGTGCATGTCAGTGTCTATCTCAATATGTATTTCAGTGTATGTCAGTGTGTCTCAGTGTGTATCAGTATCTCAGTGTGTCTCGGTGCGTATGTCATTGTGTCTCTGTCTAGCTCAGTGCAGGGTTAGAAACTCCCGCTCGCCCGAGGCGAATTAAATCTGATGAGGACTAGTTGAGGTCTGTGTCTCAGTAGTCCTCTGGGTGAGGCTGTGTGGTCCAGTGGTTAAAGAAAAGGGCTTGTAACCAGGAGGTCCCCGGTTCAAATCCCACCTCAGCCACTGACTCATTGTGTGACCCTGAGCAAGTCACTTAACCTCCTTGTGCTCCGTCTTTCGGGTGAGACATAATTGTAAGTGACTCTGCAGCTGATGCATAGTTCACACACGCTAGTCTCTGTAAGTCGCCTTGGATAAATTATTAAATAAGCAAATAATAATAATGTTCAGTCTTGCATTAAAAATGCAGGCAATTTTCTAACAGGATGTAGCAATGGTGAATAAGCATTCACAAATAATGATTAGAACTGAAACCACTCGGAACTGAAACCTCCCTTCATCTCTCCTGCAACCTCACTGAATGACGTTTTACGTTTGTGTTCTCCCTCTGTGCGGGATGCTAAGTTTATCATTTGAATTTACTGAAACACGCTGCATCTTCTGAAGTAAGTGTAAAGTAATTTTACATTAACATGTTGATTTATACTGGGTTAAGACCCGGTTGTACTAACGAGGTCAAACAATAGGCCACGATTTACTAAACATTTTAAAACTAATAAACAAACAATTACTATCATGAACATTATCGCAGAATGTTATTTAAAACATAAGAACACAATATATTCATAATAAAGTTGATAAAAACAGTAACACGTTTAAAGCTTGGGACTCGCTGTCTGTAGCTTGGTGTTTACATTATCGTCAGCATATTTTAAGTGTTTGGAAGCTGAAATTACTTTTTTAAAACACACTTTTATTATACCAATGCAGTACTGGTGAGCGATAATCCGTTCGTTTGAAAATCAGGCTTTAATCACTGATAACAGGTGCACAGGCGGTGCTCCGTCAGCGCTCCGGGGCTCAAGCACCAATGGGGGAAAATAAGGTCCCGCACAGTACAAATAAATCACCTGTTCTGTCAAATTACAGTGTGGATGCTTCACAACAGAACTGTTATTGCAGCGTTTAAAAATATAAAATCCATTAATACAAAGTCTCCCAGTTTTCTTGAAATGATCTGCGTTTTCCTCGTTTTTCTTTTGTATTTGTTATGCTCTCATTTGTAGCTAAATCTAGTAGATACAGCGTCCGTCAGTTCTGGCAGATTCTACTGTACTTGCTGAAGCGGTTTTCTCCCACTGCTAATTAAAAAAATAAATTCAATAATAATAATAATAATAATAATATTAAATAAAATAGCCACCTAACAATTTCATCCTGAAGGCTACAGTGAAACGAACTGTCCCTGATTCTCAAACACAAACCCATTCATTATGTACTGAACAAGGAGCATTGTGACAGGAGCAGAACTGTCCCTGATTCTCAAACACAAAGTCAGCAGCCATTATTATGGTTTGTAAAGAAATGGTTAAACGTTGAATATGCTAGACATGTAACCGGTCATGTGACAAATTTCACCAAACGCATATTTCTTCATGTATTCATTTTAGTAACTTCTCATCATATACAGCAGTCCGTCGCGTATCCGGCTGCTGTGCTGTCACAGTAAGGGCGGATATTCTAAAAAGGAAGGGGTTTGGCAATTGCCTCCAAGTAGTTTTTCTAATTGGTGCAACAGAAAGATTGACACTGGGGCAGGTTTTATTCTCAGTCGATCTGGAGCTTCATTGGTGCACTCTGTGTTCATGCTGTAGTAGGCGTGGTCTGGGATCCAGTCCACATGGTGAGGGTTATTGACAAGCGGTTTTTCTGACGTGTTCAATGTTTAGGAGGTTTACGTACATTAGTATATAGAGGAGAGGGGCGTTATATTTGAGTACTCAGGAAATTGTAGCTCAAGAACTCAAGCAATATATTTCTTGAAAATCCCACCCCTACTATCAGACCGCAAACTTTTTAATCTCTGAGGCAGACTTTAATATCAGTCACAGTGCTCTTTCCAATTCCAAAATCTTGTGCTATTTTATCCCTGGTAATTACCTTTTCCAGAAGTGAAAGTATGTCCAACTTTTTTTCAATTGTAACTCGCTTTTGCTTTCCTGTAGTCATTTTGCATTAATGTTGTACAGTAGGTGACGTTGCTGAAGAGCTTGATCATGTTCATCTTTTATTGATTTACGTTTTTTTTAGGTTCCTGGTTTTTATTGTTAAATGAACCTTTAGGGCTCCTGAGTGATGCATCCAGTAAAGGCACTCTGTCCGGAGTGCAGGATGCGGGCTATAGCTTGAAGCGTGTCAGTTCGAGTACAGGCTATGCCACTGCTGACTGTGGCCGGGAGTTCCCAGGGGGCGGCGCACCATTGGCCAAGCGCTGCCCGGGCAGGGAGGGTTAGGTCGGCTGGGGAATCCTTGGCTCACCACGCACCAGCGACCCCTGTGGCTGGCAGAGCCTGCAATTCAGACCTGCGTGGTCCTCCAACACTGCAGTTCTGTGATGGCTTCACGGTGGGCTTGCACTGAGGACGGGAGTGCTCGTCTTCGTCTCTGCTGAGTTTAGTGCCATGGCACAAATTTTACCCCGTCCTGAATGTATTAACTGCTTCTGCATTTAAGAACATCAGAAGAACATAAAGTTTGCAAAACGAGAGGAGGCCATTCAGCCCATCTTGCTTGTTTGGTTGTTAGTAGCTTATTGATCCCAGAATCTCATCAAGCAGCTTCTTGAAGGATCCCAGGGTGTCAGCTTCATTTTTTTTTTAAATGTAGTCGTCGCCAATTTTTTTTTACCCCGGTTTTCTCCCCAATTTAGTATGCCCAATTATTATCTGTATCCTCGACTCACCACTCGCAACCCCCCCGCCGACTCGGGAAACACGCGTCCTCCGAAACGTGCTCCTGCCAAGCCGTCATTTTTCGCACTGCAGATCCACAGCAATGCCGCCAGACCTATAGTGCCGGAGGACAACACAGATCTGGCGGCTCCACTGCAGAACCACAGGCGCCCTATCGGCCACAGGGGTCGCTGATGCGCGGTGAGCCGTGGATTCCTCTGTCGACCTAAGCCCTCCGTACCCGGGCAGCGCTCAGCCAATTGTGCGCTGCCCCCTAGGAACTCCCGGTCACGGTCGGCTGTGACATAGCCTGGATTCGAACCTGCGATCTCCAGGCTATAAGGCACATCCTGCACTCCGCGGGGAGCGCCTTTACTAGATGCGCCACTCGGGAGCCCCCCAGGGTGTCAGCTTCAACAACATTACTGGGGAGTTGGTTCCAGACTCCCACAATTCTCTGTGTAAAAAAGTGCCTCCTATTTTCTGTTCTGAATGCCCCTTTATCTAATCTCCATTTGTGACCCCTGGTCCTTGTTTCATTTTTGAGGTCAAAAAAGTCCCCTGGGTCAACATTGTCGATACCTTTTAGGATTTTGAATGTCTGAATCAGATCGCTGCTTAGTCTTCTTTGTTCAAGACTGAATAGATTCAATTCTTTTAGCCTGTCTGCATACGACATGCCTTTTAAACCCGGGATAATTAGGATAATTCTGGTCGCTCTTCTTTGCACTCTTTCTAGAGCAACAATATCCTATTTGTAACAAAGTGACCAGAACTGAACACAATATTCTAGGGGAGGTCTTACTAATGCATTGTAAAGTTTTAACATTACTTCCCTTGATTTCAATTCAACACTTCTCACAATATATCCAAGCATCTTGTTGGCCTTTTTTATAGCTTCCCCACATTGTCTAGATGAAGACATTTCTGAGTCCACATAAACGCCTAGGTCTTTTTCATAGATTCCTTCTTCAATTTCATTAATCTCCCATATGATATTTATAATGCACATTTTTATTGCCTGCATGCAATACTTTACACTCTTCTCTATTAAATGTAATTTGCCATGTGTCTGCCCAGTTCTGAATGCTGTCTAGATAATTTTGAATAACCTTTGCTGCTGCAACAATGTTTCCATGTAGATTAGGAATAGCAGAGGACCTAATACTGATCCCTGTGGTACACCACTGGTTACCTCGTTCCATTTTGAGGTTTCCCCTCTAATCAGTACTTTGATTAGAAGAGAATCCATATGCATGCATTTCCTTGAATCCCTACTGCGTTCAGTTTGAGAATTAATCTTTTATGCGGGACTTTGTCGAAAGCTTTCTGGAAATCTAAATAAACCATGTCGTATGCTTTGCAGTTATCCATTTTCAAAGTTGCATCCTCAAAAAAGTCAAGTAGGTTAGTTAGACACGATCTCCCTTTCCTAAAACCATGCTGGCTGTCTCCCAGGATATTGTTACCATATCGGTAATTTTCCATTTTGGATCTTATTATAGTTTCCATAAGTTTACATATAATAGAAGTCAGGCTTATTGGTCTGTAGTTACCTGGTTCGGTTTTGTCTCCCTTTTTGTGGATCGGTATTATGTGTGCAATTTTCCAGTCTGTCGGTACAACCCGTGTCAAGGGACTGTTGCATGATCTTGGTTAGCGGCTTGTAAATAACTTCTTTCATTTCTTTGAGTACTATTGGGAGGATCTCATCCGGCCCAGGGGATTTGTTTATTTTAAGAGCTCCTAGTCCCTTTAACACTTCTGCCTTTGTTATGCTAAAGTTATTTTAAACTGGATAGGAACAGGTCGACATGTGGGGCATGTTGTCCGTGTCCTCCTTTGTAAAAACTTGTTAAAAGTAATCATTTAATATATTTGCTATTTTTTTTTTCTTTGTCTATGATTTTGCCATTTGTATCTCTTAAACATTTTACCTCCTCTTTGAACATTTTCTTGATGTTATAATATTGGAAAAAAAACTTGTAATTGTTTTTAGCCCCCTTAGCAATGCTCATTTCTATCTCTCTTTTGGCCTTTCTAACTTCCTTTTTGACTTGTGTTTGCAGTTCCAAGTACTCTTTCTGTGTACTTTGTTCTTGGTCCCTTTTAAAAGCTCTGTAAAGTGCCCTTTTTCTCCTGAATATTTGTTTTAACTGATTTTTTTTAATTAATCAATTAAACCATTTTGTTTAGATTTTGATTTATCTACTTTTGGGATACAATTATTTTGCGCCTTACAGAGATCAAGCATGGGATGTTCCAGAACTTTCTAATGTTGAATTCAGATAAAACAAAGGTTATGCTAGTGGGCCCACAGAACCAACTAAAAGGAAATGTGGGATTACATGAGCTCGACCCTTTGGGGATCATCTTTGATCCTGATCTATCATTTGAGACTCATATTAGGGAAGTTAATAAAGTATATTTTTACCATTTGAGAAAAATAGCCAAATCTAGACCAATTATTTCCGTTTCTGATGCAGAGAGACTAATGCATGCCTTTGTTTCATCTATTAATTATTGTGATGCACGTCTCTCTGGTGTCCCAAAACGTGTGGTATCCCGCTTGCATTTGTTCAGAATAAATCGTTGCAAGAATTCTGACTAAAACCAGGAAAAGTGAACATATTACCCCTGTTTTTGGCCTCTTTACACTGGTTCCCTGTCCAGTACAGAACTGATTAAGATGTTGCTGTTAACTTACAAAGGCCCTGAATGGACTAGCACCTAGTTATTTGCAGGTGTTACTGACCCCATATCTTCCAAACCAAACTCTGAGATCACAGGATGCGGGGCTGCTGGTTATTCCGAGGGTCAACAAAAGCAACACGGGAGGAAGGGCTTTTTCTTGTAGTGCTCCGAAATTATGGAATGCTCTGCCTTTGTTTGTCAGGGAAGCTGGGACCGTTTTCAAGTCAAGACTAAAAACACACTTTTATAAAATGGCTTTCTTAGTGGATTTTAATGTAACTAAAATTTCTGCTTTTATATTATTATTATTATTATTATTATTATTATTATTATTATTATGTGTATACTGTTATTTAAGTCTGTTATTTAAATTATGTATTTGTTTATTTAGCACATGCCTTTATCCAAGGTGACTTCCAGAGACTAGGGTGTGTGAACTATGCATCAGTTGCAGAGTCACTTATAACACTGTCTCACCCGAAAGGGGTTGACACAGGGGTTGTACCGACAGACTGGAGAATTGCAAACATAATACCGATCCACAAAAAGGGAGACAAAAACGAACGAGGTAACTACAGACCAATAAGCCTGACGGCTTTGAGGATGCGACACCGACAATGGATAATTGCAAAGCATACGACATGGTTTATTTAGATTTCCAGAAATCTTTTGACAAAGTCCCACATAAAAGATTAATTCTCAAACTGAACGCAGTAGGGATTCAAGGATATGCATACACATGGATTAAGGAGTGAACATGTAGAAAACAGAAAGTACTGATTAAAGATTTAGATTCTTTATTAATGATTTAGATTCTGGTATAGTAAGCAAACTTGTTAAATTTGCAGACGACACAAAAATAGGCAGCGTGGCAAACACTGTTGCAGCAGCAAAGGTCATTCAAAATGATCTAGACAGCATTCAGAACTGGGCAGACACATAGCAAATTACATTTAATAGAGAAAAGGTACTGCACGCAGGCAATAATGTGCATTATAAATACCATATGGGAGATACGGACATTGAAGAAGGAATCTATGAAAAAGACCTAGGAGTTTATGTTGACTCAGATTTCTTCATCTAGACAATGTGGGGAAGCTATAAAAAAAAAAGCCAACAAAATGCTTGGATATATTGTCAAAGGTGTTGAATTTAAATCAAGGGAAGTAACGTTAAAACTTTACAATGCATTAGTAACACCTCATCTAGAATATTATGTTCAGTTCTGGTCAACTCGCTACATAAAGGATATTGCTGCTCTAGAGAGAGTTCAAAGAAGAGCAACCAGAATTATTCCGAGTTTAAAAGGCATGTCGTATGCAGACAGGCTAAAAGAAATGAATCTATTCAATCTTGAAAAAAAGAAGACTACGCGTCGATCTGATTCAAGCATTCAAAATCCTAAAAAGGTATAGATAATGTCGACCCAGGGGACATTTTCGACCTGAAAAAAGAAACAAGGACCAGGGGTCACAAATGGAGATTAGATAAAGGGGCATTCAGAACAGAAAATAGGAGGTACTTTTTTTACACAAAGAATTGTGGGAGTCTGGAACCAACTCCCCAGTAAATGTTGAAGCCGACACCCTGGGATCCTTGAAGCTGCTTGATGAGATTCTGGGATCAATAAGCTACTAACAACCAAACAAGCAAGATGGGCTGAATGGCCTCCTCTTGTTTGTAACCTCTCTTATGTTCTAAATACTGCCTCCTCCAGACCCCCAGCCAGCAACGGCAACACTACAAGCGGCAATGCTGACAGCAGTGCGGCGCACTGCAGCCCTGGCTATGCTGTCAGTGGCAATGCTGACAGCGGAAATGCTGGCAGCTCCGGACGTGCAGCCAGTAGAGGAGCTGATGCTGATAGTGGAGCTTCTCCCTTAGCGCTGGCAGCAGCAATGCTGGCTTCAGTGCGGTGCCCTACAGCAGTGGTGGTCGCGTAGCATACTCTGGCTGTGGTGGCGCGGTCAGTGGCAATGCTGGCCTTAGCGCTGGGCCCTCCCACAGTTGTTCCTTCTCCTGGAGGAGGGGACAGTTGACCGGGAAGTGCCCCCCCCCCCCTTCCTGCAGACGGGGAACCCACTCGAGTAGGCATCCTAGCTGCCCTCCGGCTAGGATTCCTCCTCCTCAAGGGGGCAGTTGACCACAAAGTGCCACCACTCCCCGTACCAACTCGAAACCTCGAGAACGCAGGGTGTTCAGAGTGCTCGTGGCGAGTAGGTTAAAGGTGAACTTGGCCTACTTTAACTTGGTTAATAATGCAGAAGGCTTTCAGGAGAGCTGGTGTGTGTGGGAGACATACTGTGCTCTGTGAGTGCGGAGGGAGAGCTTACCGGGCTCTTTTAAAAATCCTCACCCTGAATTATTAAATCAATTTTATTGTCTGCTTTTTAATTTCTAGAAATTTTTAATTTTTTTTTTTGCTTTGGTTTTGTATTGTTTAGTAAAAGTACTGTTTTTAGTTATTTTACTGTGGTTGCTGGGTAGGCTTCAGTTGATCCCAGAGTCACTGGGATCCCAAGTGCCTTTACCATTGCAATAAAGAACTGTTAACCCTTTGCGGTCCATTTATTAAGTGCGCATCAGGTCCAATTTATTTTCACATGCGCAGTTTATTTTAGACGCGCTGTTTAAAAGTATTTTTTTTTCACAGTAAAACAGGTTTAAAAGGCACTGCATATCAACAGGACACTCAGTACTGCATCTCCAGCCCCGCCCCACCCCTTGTTCACTATATTTATCACATACCTCTTCATAGTCATGCATACTGATAAATCATCTCCTGATCACTCGTTTTAAATCACCAAACTCCTCAATAATGCGATCCAAGTGATTATTAGGCTTCCAAGCCGTAGGCTGGGGAAGCCTATTGTTATTGCTGTGTTTATTATTATTATTATTATTATTATTAATATTGTTATTATTATTATTATTATTCCCAAACATCATCGCAGAGTTATGAAAACGCATACGTATGTAGATGCCTATGGGTGGACAACAAGACTGGCGTCTCCGAAAGAAAAAGTCACATGGTTCGACCGCCATATTGGATCTTGTGGAAATTTTGGGAATTTTTCAAAACTCTTGCCTTTAAAAACAACTTACGGTGGAACTGTGACAATGGCAGCAGATAGTGCAGCAATGGCCTATAAAAAACATATGTTCAATCGAGATCGATTGAACAATTACTTTGCCCGCTACGCTGGATTGGCGCCAAATATTCAACAATCTTCTTGTCTTAAACCGCAATGTCAATTGACACGTAAATTGGCACGCATGTTCATGACTAGGTCCTTTGTACTGTTTGTAAAATACACGCTTTTTCGTTACAAAACATGGCCGCGGCACACAAATAACCGTTTCACGACAGCTCTATTTTCATACATTTGTGCATAAATCCAAGGTGCAATACACTACAGTCATGAAACTTTATATGACCATAGAGACTCACGTGAAGTACTGGTGATATGAAAATGACACATTTTGGTCACATGGTTTGGCGGCCATATTGATAATTGTAAAAAAACTTTTGCAACCCATAACAAGAACACTGTTGCACTTATGCTCTTCAGTGTCAACACAATTGTACAGACCGTTGGAAAGTAATAACTGCTGAAGATTGAAACCAATTGCTCACACGGCGCGGCGGCCATATTGGAATTTACGTTGAAATTTTAACTCCTAGGGTGTGCCGACAGGGTCAAAGTTATAATGGAACACGTATAGTGGTCAATATGGCAGCCTTTGGTCACATGGTGTGGCAGCCATCTTAGATTTAATGACAATTTCGGGGAATTTTCAAAAGTCTCATATTTGTGCCAAAATTTACACAGTTAGTACAGTTGTGATGATAACGTTTCATCTATAATAACCAATGCGCTTAAATTTCACGATAACTGCTTGGAAGCCTTTATAGTTGCTAGCAACTCTAGTTATTATTATTATTTTTCTTCTTTCTTCCGAGACCTCATCGCAGGCTTATGAAATCGAGTGTGTAGGTTGGTGGCTATGTGCAGATAACAGGTCAGGTGTCCAAACTTGCGCAAGTGACATGGTTCGGCAGCCATATTGGATTTTGTGGAATTTGTTAAAACGCCTATGTATCGGAAACCGCTTACTGCAGAGCTCTGAAAATTGCTATACATGTTGAGGGATAGTCCATGATTAACTGTTGTTAATACGAAGCTGATTGGTTATGTGGTTTGGCAACCACATCGATTAACCCTTTGCAGTCCATTCATTAAGTGCGTGTCAGGCGCGTCGGGTCCAATTTATTTTCACATGCGCAGTTAATTTTAGACGCGCTGTTTAAAAGTATTTTTTTTCCCCACAGTCAAACGGGTTTAAAAGGCCCGGCATATCAACGAAGCACTCACTAGGCATCTCCAGCCCCGCCCCACCCTTTCGTTCGCTATCGCTTTCACATATGCTAATAAATAAATAATAATAATAATAATAATAATAATAATAATAATAATAATAGTCGTACATACCGATCAATCATCTCCTGATCACTCGTTTTAATCACCAAACTCCTCAATAATGCGATCCAAGTCATTATTTTATTAATATAACATCTCAAAAAAGCTCTGCAAATGTCCGTGATATTCTCTGTGCGCTGATTCAGTAACAGCCAGCTTGTTTCCTTATGGCCACCCCATCTGAACCCCGGGGCAAGTATGAGTATTCATGAGATACGCCTTTTTTTGTTTTTTTTGTTTTTTTTTTATCAGCTTGTCTCGGCTCCTGTCGCTCCCACTCGACCATTGAATGGTTTTCTCGGCTTTCTCCGGAGAAAAAACGACTAGAAACCCGTTTTTTGTGCTTTTTTTGATGATGTCGGACAGGGTCTGACAATGGACCGGATAGGAATAATTGCAATGTTGGACCAGGTCCGACAATGGACCGCAAAGGGTTAAGGCGCAAGTCATATCGGCAGCCATATTGGATTTTGTGGAATTTGTTAAAACGCCTATGTATCGGAAACCACTTACTGCAGAGTTCTGAAAATTGCTATACATGTTGAGGGATAGTCCATGATTAACTGTTGTTAATATGAAGCTGATTGGTTCTGTGGTTTGGCAACCACATTGATTAATGACATAAAATTACCATAAAAATATAAAATCATCAAAATTCAAACATCTTCTTCTCTGAAACCGCTTATCCGATTGAAACAAAAATTGGAATAAAACATCTCAGCATGGTCATCTGTTACGCTTGTTCAAGGGAAGTTGCTACTGTGAAAATCATGGCGTCCACGCTGCATGACATCATCAACATACGCAATTGGCTATAAAACTGCCTATGCTTCACCAAAATGCACAAAATTTGACACGGATGTTGAGGATTATGTGATGTTGTGTCATGGTCAATATGGCGGCCTTTGGTCACATGGTGTGGCAGCCATCTTAGATTTAATTACATTTTTTGTGCAATTTTCAAAAGTCTTGTTCTCATGAACGGTAAAATAGAACAGCTGTGAAAAATGTTGTACATAGTGCGCTCATGTCCACGAATGATTCTACTTAAGGAAAAATGGATCGGTCACATGGTGTGGCAGCTATGTTCGATTTTGTGTAAAATGCTTAAACAACAACTCCTCATGAGCCCTTTGGCTGATTGACATTAATCTTGGGTATAAGTTATCTTTGTACTGTCCTCTAAAAAAGTTAGTCAGGAAAAGTTCCTACATCAACAAACATGGCTGCCATGAGCCAATCAATATGGGTGACATGCCAAATTATACCCTGAAATGACACATTCCCACCATTGGGGACAGCTTACCATGGAAATTGAGCAAAAAAAATCTTAAAAGCAGCCATTCTTTTGGTGGTGTCTGTCAAGAACTGTTTCACTAACTCATGTAACTTAAAACACAGTAATTACACTGGAAAGGCTGGCGTTACAAAACTACACACTCACACACACACCAAGTATTACAAAAAATGACTGAGCTCGGGTAGTACAAGAATGTGTTGTTAACCGATTTTTTTTCTTTAGAACACGACTGCACAGAAGGTACTCGAAAAAAACATCTTAAAGCAGAACACAATCGAAACAATTACATGTTTAATACATCAGCTTTACAAGTCACAAGTCGATTTTTAAGTTTGTTTAAAAATCATCATACAATTATTTTTACGACTGAACTGTGGTCAAACAGTCACAAATCCTGCAACCGCAGCGCACATAACATTTAAAAGCGTATCTTTCATTAACTATTCATTTTAGATAAAGAATAGTACAGACAGAACTATTCAGATTCCCTTGCTCTATAAAATACCATTGTAACTGTGAAGATCGCATAGTTATTCACGGAGAATCACCCCAAAAACTGACATTTTAGTATATCTGTAGCTGACCAAATTCTCTGCTGTAATGTTTGTTTTCTAAAAGTAAACTCATGGACATGCAGGCAGACCTGTACACATTGTAAGTATTTAAAAAAAAAAATACCATGATCTCGGGCTGTACATAGATGTTAGGTAATCATTTTTTTAAACCCTGTTGTAAGTATACAGAAGCCAAATAAAATAAAAAAATAAAAACGGCACTATTCTTTTTAAACCACAACACAATCGAAACACTTACATGTTTAATACATGAGCTTTACAAGTCACACGAATACAGTTTGCTTAAAAATCGTCATATAATTATTTTTACGACTGAACTGTGGTCAAACAGTCACAAATCCTGCATCTGCCGCGCACGAAACTCATTTAAAAAGAGGCATGGGGGGGGGGGGGGCGACTTTGCAAGCGAATCTTTCATTAACTATTCATTTTAGATAAAGAATAGGATAGACAGAACTTTTCAGAATCACTTGCTTTATAAAATACCATTGTAACTGTGAAGATCGCATAGATATTAACGTAGAATCACCCCCAAAAGCGGACATTTTAGTAAATTTGTAGCTGAGCATATTGGCTAAGTCAGGCTATAGCCCCACTAAATATTTTGACTTTTTTCAATTGCATGCTTTTTTTATGATGTCTACAGTCTTTTAGAAAAACGTGCATTTTCAAAATTCAACATACAAGCATTGTCAGTGTATGTAGAGTGTTATATGTATGGTGACTGACTTGTGAATGCTTTCTAGCTAAAGCATTTAACTGTAGTAATTTCTTAAAAGCCACGACTAATGTGGTGTTATATACTGTCCCTGGTAAACGTTACATAAAAGCAGTTTAGTAATACTACTTTTAAATTGCAGTATATATCAGTGTTACAATGCAGTAGACTTATGAAGCTTTGTATAATAGTAGAGGACTATGAGAAGTTGATGTTTGCCACATTTTGCGCGTTTCATAACACGAACACTAATACAGAAACTGCAAAAGGGACAGAAAGTTACACAGCCCTTTAGATAACTATGCTGGCTTTAATAATAAAAAGTATATCATTGTTGGGTATTATAGTATTTAAGTAAATGGAGCTGCGTCAGCAGCTTTTCTGTCGTACTGCTGTTTGAGTAGCAGCTATTTACAAAAGCAAGTGATAGTTATAATTAAGACTAAACTAACAAAACAGTCGCCAATCCTGAATATATGGCAACGAATCTCCCAGTGCATTATTTAAAAGACGTCTGGAGGTTTTTTTTTTCACTGATCACAATATAATCATTAACCAAGGTGTGCAATATAACTAGCTTATGTGTAATATACATGATTAAGGTGTGCAATATAACTGGGCAACTATTGATGTGCAATAATTACTATTTATGCGCAAACTATAATGAGTTTATCAAGTGTGCAATATGATGTTTTTGATTCAGCTGGATATGATGTTTGGGCCAGATGGTTAACTATTGAGTGCCATAATATAACTTTGGATGTGATTTATTATGAAATAATTTGTCTTGGATTTGAGCCAATTGCACCCCTGATAGCCAATCGTTACACTATTATCACTTTCTATTACTTTAAAAAATGCACATTAAATGATAGAGGCATTAAAATATACAAGAACCAATACATGCTGTAGACTTTATTTTATATTGCAAAATTAAGAATAGGGCACCACACGCTCACACACACGCACACAAACTCAAACAAAGAGTGATCTAGAATTGAGAACAATGTTAGCCTCTTATATGCATTATTTTCAAAGTATATATGACTGCATACTATTTAGGATTTTGTGTGCATCCAAATAAAATTTAAATTGCCTACTAACCAATAATTCCAATATCTGTGCCAAAATCGACACAGTTAGCACAGTTGTGATGATAACGCTTCATCTATAATAACCAATGCGCTTAAATGTCATGATAACTGCTTGGAAGCCGTAAAGTTGCTCGCAACTCTAGTTATTATTATTTTTCTTCCCAAACATCATCGTAGAGTTATGAAAACGTATACGTAAGTAGATGCCTATGGCTGGACAACCAGACTGGCATCCCCAAATGAAAAAGTCACATGGTTCGACCGCCATACTGGATCGCGTGGAAATTTGGGGAATTTTTCAAAACTCTTGCAGTTAAAAACAACTTAAGGTGGAACTGTGACAATGGCAGCAGATAGTGCAGCAATGGCCTATAAAAAACATATGTTCAATCAAGGTCGATTGAACATTTACTTTGCCCGCTACGCTGGATTGGCGCCAAATATTCAACAATCTTCTTGTCTTAAACCGCAAAGTCAATCCACACCTAAATTGGCCCGCATGTTCATGACCAGGTCCTTTCTACCATTAGTAAAATCCACGCTTTATCGCTAAAAAACATGGCCGCAGCGTGCAAATAACCGTTTCACGATGGCTCTATTTTCATACATTCGTGCATAAATCAAAGGTGCAATACACTACAGTCGTGAAACTTTATATGACCATAGAGACTCACGTGAAGTACTGGTGATATGAAAATTACACATTTTGGTCACATGGTTTGGCGGCCATATTGATAATTGTAAAAAAACTTTTGCAACCCATAACAAGAACACCGTTGCACTTATACTCTTCAGTTGCAACACAATTGTACAGACCGTTGGAAAGTAATAACTGCTGAAGATTGAAACCGATTGCTCACACGGCGCGGCGGCCATATTGGAATTTACGTTGAAATAGGGCGTGCCGACAGGGTCATAGTTATAATGGAACACGTATAGGAAGTCATATGTGCTCTATGAAAAAATGTCATCGTCCACGACCTCTGACCTCTCCTAAAGGTCAAACGTGATGCATGACATCATCAACATATGCAACTAGCTATAAAACTGCCTAACTTCTTATCGGCTGCACCAAAATGCACGAAATTTGACAAGGATGAAGAGGACTATGGGATGTTGTGCCGTGGTCAATATGGCGGCCTTTGGTCACATGGTGTGGCAGCCATCTTAGATTTAATGAAAATTGAGCAATTTTCAAAAGTCTTTTCATATTTGTGCCAAAATTGACACAGTTAGCACAGTTGTGATGATAACGTTTCATCTATAATAACCAATGCGCATAAATTTCACGATAACTGCTTGGAAGCCTTTATAGTTGCTAACAACTCTAGTTATTAGAACATAAGAAAGTTTACAAAACGAGAGGAGGCCATTCAGCCCATCTTGCTCGTTTGGTTGTTAGTAGCTTATTGATCCCAGAATCTCATCAAGCAGCTTCTTGAAGGATCCCAGGGTGTCAGCTTCAACAACATTACTGGGGAGTTGGTTCCAGACCCTCACAATTCTCTGTGTAAAAAAGTGCCTCCTATTTTCTGTTCTGAATGCCCCGTTATCTAATCTCCATTTGTGACCCCTGGTCCTTGTTTCTTTTTTCAGGTCAAAAGAAATCCCCTGGGTCGACATTGTCTATACCTATTAGGATTTTGAATGTTTGAATCAGATCGCCGCGTAGTCTTCTTTGTTCAAGACTGAATAGATTCAATTCTTTTAGCCTGTCTGCATACGACATGCCTTTTAAGCCCAGGATAATTCTGGTTGCTCTTCTTTGCACTCTTTCTAGAGCAGCAATATCTCTTTTTTTTGTAACAAGGTGACCAGAACTGAACACAATATCCTAGGTGAGGTCTTACTAATGCATTGTAAAGTTTTAACATTACTTCCCTTGATTTAAATTCAACACTTCTCACAATATATCTGAGCATCTTGTTGGCCTTTTTTTTATAGCTTCCCCACATTGTCTAGATGAAGACATTTCTGAGTCAACATAAACTCCTAAGTCTTTTTTATAGTTCCCTTCTTCAATTTCAGTGTCTCCCATATGATATTTATAATGCACATTTTTATTGCCTGCATGCAATACTTTACATTTTTCTCTATTAAATTTCATTTGCCATGTGTCTGCAAAGTTTTGAATGCTGTCTAGATCATTTTGAATGACCTTTGCTGCTGCAACAGTGTTTGCCACTCCTCCTGTTTTTGCAGTGTTGTCTGCAAATTTAACAAGTTTGCTTAATATACCATAATCTAAATCATTAATGTAGATTAGGAATAGCAGAAGACCTACTACTGATCCCTGTGGTACACCACTGGTTACCTCGCTCCATTTTGAGGTTTCTCCTCTAATCAGTACTTAATGTTTTCTTTATGTTAACCACTCCCTAATCCATGTGCATGCATTTCCTTGAATCCCTACTGCGTTCAGTTTGAGAATTTAGGTTAGTTAGACACAATCTCCCTTTCCTAAAACCATGCTGACTGTCTCCCAGGATATTGTTACCATATAGATAATTTTCCATTTTGGATCTTATTATAGTTTCCATAAGATTACATATAATAGAAGTCAGGCTTATTGGTCTGTAGTTACGTGGTTCGGTTTTGTCTCCCTTTTTGTGGATCGGTATTACGTTTGCTATTTTCCAGTCTGTCGGTACAACCCCTGTGTCAAGAGACTGTTGTCATACATCAGGAAATGGTTGGGAGTTCCACGCTGCCTCAGCAGAGTGGGACTTTATGGTAAAGGAATACTGCAGCTACCAGTCTCCGCTCTAACCGAGGAGTTTAAGTGCGCCAAGGTCAGACTGGAAATGACATTTGTAGAGTCACGCGACAAATGCGTAAGGGAGGCAGCACCTGTGTTGAAAACTGGAAGAAAGTGGGCAGCAAAGAAAGCTGTGGAAGATGCAAAGGCTGCCCTTCGAATTGGTGATATCATGGGGCAAGTTCAGCATGGAAGAGGGGGTCTTGGTCTCAGTTCAGCTCCTCCTACATGGCACAAGGCAGCCCCAGCTCAAAGGAGGAAGCTGGTAGTCAATGAGATGCAAAAGCAGGAGGAGAGGATGAGGTGTATAAAGGCCATTTCCCAGGCCAAGCAGGGAGAATGGATGAGATGGGAGAGTGTGGAACAACGCAAGATTGGCTGGCAAGACCTATGGTCAATGGAACAGAGCAGGATCAGTTTCCTCATCAGGTCAACATATGATGTTCTCCAATCACCACAGAACCTAAACCTCTGGGTAGGAGAGGATCCCCCATTAAGGCACATTTTGACAGGATGCAAGGTGGCTCTTAGCCAAGGACGGTTTACTTGGCGCCATGACCAGGTGCTGCGATGTTTGGCCTTAGCATTGGAAGACAAGCGTAACATGACCAATAAGTTGCCACCTGTTCCATCAAAACATTACACACAAAAGACAACATTCCTCCGCCCAGGAGAGCAACCACCAAGAAAAGGAAGCTGATAGAGACTGGAAAATGCTGGCAGATGTTGGTCAACGGCTTATTTTTCCACCTGAGATTGCCACCACTAACCTTCGACCAGATATTGTCTTGTGGTCTGGATCAGCACGCCTTATTCACCTGGTAGAGTTAACAGTGCCATGGGAGGATGCTGTAGATGAGGCGTATGAGAGGAAGAAACTGCGGTATGCTCAACTAGCCACTGAAGCGGAACAGCGAGGATGGAGAGTCCGGGTTTACCCAGTGGAAGTGGGTTGTCGAGGATTTGTGGCACACTCTACAACCTGGTTTCTTAGAGACGTTGGATTCAGTGGCCAAGAGTTGCGTCGCACAGTGAAGAACTTATCTGAAGCAGCAGAAAGGAGCAGCAACTGGCTGTGGTTGAGACGGAAAGATTCTGGCTGGATCTCAAGCACAATAGAAAGAAAGAAATGCCGATGTACAAGTAAGTAAGCTGGGCTGAGTTGAGTGTGGGGCCGGAGGGGGGTGATGCTGGGATGCCAGAATTACCGTCGAGCCCTCTTGAGGTGTCGTGGGCTAGTCGACGAAACACTGAGGATGGAAGGTGCCCACTTGAAGACCCCAGAGATGTACCCTACTTAGCTCAATCCAGACGGTTGTCATGCTGATGCGCTGGGGAGGCCGCACTGTGGTTGATCCCCGGAGCTAGCATCGCAGCCGTTGTGTGTGCTGATGCGCCAGGGAGGCAAAATAAGCTGATCCCTGGAGCCAGCATTACACTTCAGCCATCAACACCAGACAGAAGGATATCTACATCATCATACGGAAGGAAACGTAAATGGATGGAGACACATATGGATCACATTAGTTTACTGTAAAGCTACGTCTTAGTTGGTGCTTATCTTGGCGAGAGCCGAGTTCAAATCAGCATGAAGTTTTAACATCTACTCTCGTGTAATGGAAATCTTGTTGCATGATCTTGGTTAGCGGTTTGTAAATAACTTTTCATTTCTTTGAGTACTATTGGGAGGATCTCATTCGGCCCAGGGATTTGTTTATTTTAAGAGCTCCTAGTCCCTTTTTATTGGGCTTCCAAGCCATAGGCTGGGGAAGCCTATTGTTTTTGTTAGGATTATTATTATTATTTCTTTTCTGCCAAAACATGCTCAAAAACTCACAAAATTCTGTACACTGGTAGATGCCTATGGATGATAGTCGGTGATATTCAGCAAATTTGCGCAAGTCACATGGTTTGGTAGCCATATTGGATTTTGCGGAATTTGTTGAAATGCCTATGCATCTGAAACCGCTTATTGCAGAGTTCTGAAAATTGCTATACATGTTGAGGAATAGTCCATGATTAACTGCTGTTAATATGAAGCTGATTGATTGGTTCTGTGGTTTGGCAACAAAATTGATTAATGTCATAAAATTACCATTAAAATATAAAATCAAACTTCAAACATCTTCTTCTCTGAAACCGCTTATCCGATTGAAACAAAAATTGGAATAAAACATCTCAGCATGGTCATCTGTTACGCTTGTTCAAGGGAAGTTGCTACTGTGAAAATCATGGCGTCCACGCTGCATGACATCATCAACATACGCAACTGGCTATAAAACTGCCTATAACTTATCGGCTGCACCAAAACGCACAATATTTGACACGGATGTTGAGGACTATGATGTTGTGTCGTGGTCAATATGGCGGCCTTTGGTCACATGATGTGGCAGCCATCTTGGATTTAATGAAAAGTTTGGACAATATTCAAAAGTCTTCTTCTCATGAACGGAAATTAGTACAGCTGTGAAAAATTCTGTACATAGTGCGCTCATGTCCACGGTTGATTCTACTTAAGGAAAAATGGATCGGTCACATGGTGCGGCAGCTATGTTGGATTTTGCATAAAACACTTAAATAACAACTCCTCATGAGCCCTTTGGCTGATTGACGTGAATCTTGGGTATATGTTATCTTTGTACTGTCCTCTAAAAAAAGCTAGTCAGGAACAGTTCCTACTGAACAAACATGACCGCCATGAGCCAATCAATATGGGTGAAATGGCAGTTTTGCTCTTTTCTCAGCCTGAAATAACACATTCCCATCACTGGGGTCAGCTGTGGCCATTAAACTGAGCAGTCTTTGAAAAAATATTTCTAAAAGCAGACATGTTTTTTGTATTTCTTGCATAACAAAAACGAAGGAGAAAATACAAACTGCAAAGGGACAGAAAGTTATATACTGCCCTTTTGGATGACTGTGCTGGCTTTAATAATAATAATAAAGTTTCCCATTGTTGGGTATTATAGATTTTGATGCTGCAAACGTTTTAAATGGCACATATAATTATGCTGAGGTGGAAAGTAAATGAAGCTGCATCAGCAGCTTTTCTGTCAATGTTGTTTGAGTAGCAGCTACTTAAAAAATCTACAAATTATAATAATAATTAAATGTGCTGCACAACAAAACAAAGTACACATTTATAAATATAATAAATCTAAAAAACATAATACACACACTAATAATAATAATAATTAGGGCTGTCAATTAATCACAATTAACTTCTGCGATTAACGCGTAAATGTATTTAGAGATTAATTATTTTAACACGCGTTAATCGCATTGCTGTGTATTGAGCCTTTCAGCACACTGTACTTCAATCCAGGCTGCAGCAACATTGTATTGAGTGTCTGAGTGCAGTTATTGTTTAAATAGAAAGTTAGTCACTGAACCTCTTCATGGAGCAAAGCACTAAAAATGAATAGGATTTTTTTTTTTTTTTTTTTTTTTTTTTGACGGCTCACTGGACAGAAAGACGCTTACTTGGATACTGTCAAAGTGAGTTCCAGTATCAAACATGAGTACATCAAGTCTGCTGCGTGCTGAAAACGTCTTCATGTCTCAAAATACACTAGCAGCTCTTTAACAATAACAAATTAAACCCACCAGTCTCGACAGAAATGCAGGATCGCTGCAAGCCCTTATCAAGCTAAGTATAATACTTTATTTTATTTCAGTTCACAATCACATTTAAAAATATACAGTATATCTTATGTATTATATTTTCTGATCTCTGTATGCTGCTGATCAAGCTTGAACCGCACACTTTATTGTGTTGGTTGTACTTGTAATTTCTGAATTATTGCCCCTTGTAAATTTGGGTGGTGGTTAAATAAATACATAAATAAATACATTTGAAACAATTTTATTTACAGTTAAGGATAATAAAAACAATAGCATCAGTAATAAAACAAATTTAAACTAGATGGACATAGTAATTGTAACAATTTAATATGCGATTAAAACCGAGATTAACTAAGATTAATGTTGTAAGATTAATGTTAATTTTTTAAATCGCTTGTTTTATATAGTATGGTTAAGCTCTGCTAAAGGTCAAATTTAAAGCTGGCTGTAAAACTTCCCATAATTTCTTATTGACTGCAGATAGTTGTTATATAACATGCAGAGTTCTGACTGAAGCCAAAATGAGCATAGATGATCTAAGTATGATTATCTTTTACTCTTGTTCAAGGGAGGTTGCTACAGCAAAAAACATGGCTGCTGTGGACCAATGAAATTTCAGCATTAATCTTTTTGCACATATTGCAGTATATGTCAGTGGTACAACGTAGTAGTATGAAGCTTTGTATAATAGTACAGAACTATGAAAAGTTGATGTTTTGGCCACATTTTCGCGTTTCATAACAGGAACACTGTTGCACGTAAACACTTCAAATTACATAGAGTTGTACAACCCTACGTGAAGTAATGCTCACAGTTGAATGAAGATGATTGATCACATGGATTTCACAATAACTGCTTGGAAACCGTAAAGTTGTTCGCAACTCTAGTTATTATTATTATTATTTTTCTTTCTTCCGAAACCTCATCGCAGGCTTATGAAATCGGGTGTGTAGGTAGGTGGCTATGTGCAGATAGGAGGTCAGGTGTCCAAACTTGCGCAAGTCACATGGTTTGGCAGCCATATTGGATTTTGCAGAATTTGTTAAAACGCCTATGTAATCGGAAACCGCTTACTGCAGAGCTCTGAAAATTGCTATACATGTTGAGGGATAGTCCATGATTAACTGCTGTTAATATGAAGCTGATTGGTTATGTGGTTTGGCAACCACGTCGATTAATGACAAATATGAAATTATCAAAATTCAAACATCATCTTCTGTGAAACCGCTTATCCGATTGAAACAAAAATTGGAATAAAACATCTCAGTATGGCCATCTGTTACGCTTGTTCAAGGGAAGTTGCTACTGTGAGAATCATGGCGTCCACGCTGCATGACATCATCAACATACGCAACTGGCTATAAAACTGCCTATGCTGCACCAAAATGCACGAAATTTGACACAGATGTAGAGGACTATGAGATGTTGTGCCATGGTCAATATGGCGGCCTTAGGTCACATGGTGTGGCAGCCATCTTAGATTTAATGACATTTTTTGTGCAATTTTCAAAAGTCTTGTTCTCATGAACGGTAAAATAGAACAGCTGTGAAAAATTTTGTACATAGTGCGCTCATGTCCACGATTGATTATACTTAAGGAAAAATGGATCGGTCAGATGTTGGATTTTCCGTAAAACACTTAAACAACAACTCCTCATGAGCCCTTTGGCTGATTTACGTGAATCTTGGGTATACGTTATCTTTGTACTGTCCTCTAAAAAAGTTAGTCAGGAAAAGTTCCAACATAAACAAACATGGCTGCCAATATGGGTGACATGCCAAATTATACCCTGAAATGACACATACCCACCACTGGGGACAGCTTACCATGGAAATTGAGCAAAAAAAAATCTTAAAAGCAGCCATTTTTTTTGGCGGTGTCTGTCAAGAACCGTTTCACTAACTCATGTAACTTAAAACACAGTAATTACACTGGAAAGGCTGGCGTTACAAAACTACACATTCTCTCTCACACACACACCAAGTATTACAAAAAATGACTGAGCTCGGGTAGTACAAGAATGTGTTTGTAACAGGGCGAGGTGCCCTGTACATTTGATTTGTTTATTTATTTTTAGAACGGGGTACCCCTCCGCCCCTGTGTTATTTTGTATTAGTATTATGATTTAGTTGTATTTATATGACGGCGAAGCGCCGGTTGTTTTGTTGTATTTGTTTTGTTTAGTAACGTGGATGGAAAGCCCCATCCACATGGTATTTTAAAACTCGTGCAGAAGGTGGCCATCTCCCGAATTAATTAGGTGATTTAATTTGTTTCTAATCGGGAGATGGTCACCTGTTATAAAAGCCTGCAGCTCTCCATGTTCCAGGTGGGTGTTAGAGAGGAGAGAGCGAGTAGAGAGACGGCGAGTGGAAAAAAGAAAACGAAACTAAAAGAAAACTTAAGTGATCAGTGACGGCTATAGCCCAGCCTGATCGCCTTATTTGTGTTCGTGATTTGTTTTGTTTACCTGTTTTATTTTGCTCTACGAGCAAGTGTGTTTTTGTTTAAATATTTTATTTATCTTTGTTTTTGTAAATAAAAACGACGCGAGCGCCTTTACCTGCAGTACGTGACGTCAGACCACTCAGTCACCCTGTCACATGTGGTGTCCAGCGTGGGATCACCAGCGCCTCCTAGACGCAGGCAGAAGAGGGTACTGCAGCTTTTTTTTTTTTTTTTTTTTTTTTTCTAATTGTGTTTGGAGGAAGAAAAGGAGTGTGAAGATGGGAGGAAGAAGAGGAAGGAGGAAGGGCTGCCAGAAGCAGCAGCAGGAGAGAGGTGAGAGGAGATGGTGGTCACGGGACCCCACCCAACTGGGACCCCCTTACTGGGACACGGAACAGGAGCAGTGGAGAGCTGAAGGGGCCCCCCTGTGTGTCATCTGCAGGGAGTTTGGGCATGACCAGGGGGACTGCCCCTATGAAGACCCCTGCTTCTGGGAAGCCTACACCATGGGGAGGGTGTCCTGTGCATTAGGGTGGTTTTGGCTGCTGGAGCAGCAGACCCCATCACCTCCACAGGCCAAGGGAGAAAAGGTGAGAAGGAAGCAGAGAGGGGACACTGACCTGGAGAGGGAGTCGGTGCGTCAACAGCCCAAGAGGGAGGAGACTGAGCGTCCACAGCCCAAAAGGGGGAAGGTCGAACATCCACAGCCCAGGTACCTGCCAGCAGAGGGTGAGTTCCTGCTGGTGCCACCTCCACCTCCATGGGAGGATGACGTGTCGCTCCCGCCGCCACCAGCAGAGAGAGCATGCCTGCTGGTTCCGCCTCCATCCCGCCACCAGCAGAGGGAGCATGCCTGCTGGTTTCACGGCTGCAGCCAGAAGGGGAGGAGCCCCTGCCGCCAGAAGGGGAGGAGCCCCTGCCGCCTTCGCCGCCAGAAGGGGAGGAGCCCCTGCCGCCTTCGCCGCCAGAAGGGGAGGAGCCCCTGCCGCCTTCGCCGCCAGAAGGGGAGGAGCCCCTGCCGCCTTCGCCAGGAGCAGAGGAGCAGGAGCTGCCTCTGCCTCCACCATCACCACCTGGGGGAGAGGAGCAGGAGCTGCCTCTGCCTCCACCATCACCACCTGAGGGAGAGGAGCAGGAGCTACCTCTCCCTTCACGACAGGATGGACCGGGACAGGAGGCTGGCGGTCCGCAGCTGCCCTTGCACAGGCTGCTAAGACGAGCAAGGGGGAAAACCGCTGGGGCGCAGCGGCTTAGAAGAGGGCCAACCCAAGCACCGCCGCTGGTCCTGGCTCCCCTCCTGCCGTCGCCTCCCGAGGGTCCGCTGCCGCCCTGTCATGCATTGCCTGGGGATGCCAGTGCGCCACCGCCCGGGGCTGCCTGTTGCTCTGCATCGCCCGGGGCTGCCTGTTGCTCTGCATCGCCCGGGGCTGCCTGTTGCTCCGCATCGCCCGGGGCTGCCTGTTGCTCCGCACAGGGTACAGGATACGAGGGAGAAGTGGAGCTCCCGCTGCCGCCTCCATGGCCAGGGGCTCCCCTCCCGAGGGTCCGCTGCTGTATTAGTATTATGATTTAGTTGTACTTATATGACGGCGAAGTGCCGGTTGTTTTGTTGTATTTGTTTTGTTTAGTAACGTGGATGGGAAGCCCCATCCACATGGTATTTTAAAACTCGTGCAGAAGGTGGCCATCTCCCGAATTAGGTGATTTAATTTGTTGCTAATCGGGAGATGGTCACCTGTTATAAAAGCCTGCAGCTCTCCATGTTCCAGGTGGGTGTTAGAGAGGAGAGAGCGAGTAGAGAGACGGCGAGTGGAAAAAAGAAAACGAAACTAAAAGAAAACCTAAGTGATCAGTGACGGCTATAGCCCAGCCTGATCGCCTTATTTGTGTTCGTGATTTGTTTTGTTTACCTGTTTTATTTTGCTCTACGAGCAAGTGTGTTTTTGTTTAAATATTTTATTTATTTTTGTTTTTGTAAATAAAAACGGTGCGAGCGCCTTTACCTGCAGTACGTCCCTGGTGTCAGTTTTTGTTCCTGCTTCTGCCATGACGTCAGACCACTCAGTCACCCTGTCACAGTGTTGTTAACCGATTTTTTTTCTTTAGAACACGACTGCACAGAAGGTACTCGAAAAAAACATCTTAAAGCAGAACACAATCGAAACAATTACACGTGTAATACATCAGCTTTACAAGTCACACGAATACAGTTTGCTTAAAAATCGTCATATAATTATTTTTACGACTGAACTGGTCAAACAGTCACAAATCCTGCATCCGCCGCACACGAAACTCATTTAAAAAGAGGCATGGGGGGGGGGGGGGGGGGGGGGGGGGCAACTTTGCAAGCGTATCTTTCATTAACTATTCATTTTAGATAAAGAATAGGATAGACAGAACTTTTCAGAATCGCTTGCTTTATAAAATACCATTGTAACTGTTCGCATAGATATTAATGGAGAATCACCCCCAAAAGCGGACATTTTAGTATATTTGTAGCTGAGCAGCTGATCCATGATCTCGGGCTGTACATAGATGTTATGTAATTTTTTTTTTTTTTTTAAACGAACGCTGTTGTAAGTGAACAGAAGCCAAATAAAATAAAATAAAATAACTGCACTATTATTTTTAAACCACAACACAATCAAAACAAATGTTTAATACATGAACTTTACAAGTCACACGAATACAGTTTGCTTAAAAATCGTCATATAATTATTTTTACCATAGGCGTAGGAACATATTGGCTAAGTCGGGCTATAGCCCCACTAAATATTTTGACTTTTTTCAATTGCACGCTTTTGTATGATGTCTACGGTCTTTTAGAAAAACGTGCATTTTCAAAACTCAACATACAAGCATTGTCAGTGTATGTAGAGTGTTATATGTATGGTGACTGATTTGTGAATACTTTCTAGCTAAAGCATTTAACTGTAGTAATTTCTTAAAAGCCACGACTAATGTGGTGTTATATACTGCCCCTGGTAAATGTTACATAAAAGCAGTTTAGTAATACTACTTTTAAATTGCAGTATATGTCAGTGTTACAATGCAGTAGACTTATGAAGCTTTGTATAATAGTAGAGGACTATGAGATGTTTTCGCCACATTTTGCACGTTTCATAACACGAACACTAATACAGAAACTGCAAAGGGACAGAAAGTTATACACAGCCCTTTAGATAACTATGCTGGCTTTAATAATAAAAAGTATATCATTGTTGGGTATTATAGTATTTAAGTAAATGGAGCTGCGTCAGCAGCTTTTCTGTCGTACTGTTGTTTGAGTAGCAGCTATTTACAAAAGCAAGTGATAGTTATAATTAAGACCAAACTAACAAAACGACAGTCGCCAATCCTGAATATATGGCAACGAATCTCCCAGTGCATTATTTAAAAGACGTATGGAGGTTTTTTTTTCACTGATCACAATATAACCATTAACCAAGGTGTGCAATATAACTAGCTTATGTGTAATATACATGATTAAGATGTGCAATATAACTGGGCTACTATTGATGTGCAATAATTACTATTTATGCGCAAACTATAATGAGTTTATCAAGTGTGCAATATGATGTTTTTGATTCAGCTGGATATGATGTTTGGGCCAGATGGTTAACTATTGAGTGCTATAATATAACTTTGGATGTGATTTATTATGAAATAATTTGTCTTGGATTTGAGCCAATTGCACCCCTGATATCCAATCGTTACACTATTATCACTTTCTATTACTTTACAAAATGCACATTAAATGATAGTGACATTAAAATATACAAGAACCAATACATGCTGTAGACTATTTTATATTGCAAAATGAAGAATAGGGCACCACACGCTCACACACACACACGCAAACTCCACCAGAGAGCGATTTAGAATTGAGAACAATGTTAGCCTCTTATATGCATTATTTTAAAAGTATATATGACTGCATACTATTTAGGATTTTGTGTGCATCCAAATAAAATTTAAATTGCCTACTAACCAATAATTCCAATATCTGTGCCAAAATCGACACAGTTAGCACAGTTGTGATAATAACGCTTCATCTATAATAACCAATGCGCTTAAATTTCACGATAACTGCTTGGAAGCCGTACAGTTGCTCGCAACTCTAGTTATTATTATTTTTCTTCTCAAACATCATCGCAGAGTTATGAAAACGTATACGTAAGTAGATGCCTATGGCTGGACAACCAGACTGGCATCCCCAAATGAAAAAGTCACATGGTTCGACTGCCATATTGGATCTCGTGGAAATTTTGGGAATTTTTCAAAACTCTTGCAGTTAAAAACAACTTAAGAAGGAACTATGACAATGGCAGCAGATAGTGCAGCAATGGCCTATAAAAAACATATGTTCAATCGAGGTCGATTGAAGAATTACTTTGCCCGCTACGCTGGATTGGCGCCAAATATTCAACAATCTTCTTGTCTTAAACCGCAACGTCAATCGACACCTAAATTGGCACGCATGTTCATGACCAGGTCCTTTCTACCGTTAGTAAAATCCATGGTTTTTCACTAAAAAACATGGCCGCAGCGCGCAAATAACCGTTTCACGACGGCTCTATTTTCATACATTCCTGCATAAATCCAAGGTGCAATACACTACAGTCATGAAACTTTATATGACCATAGAGACTCACGTGAAGTACTGGTGATATGAAAATGACACATTTTGGTCACATGGTTTGGCGGCCATATTGATAATTGTAAAAAAAACTTTTGCAACCCATAACAAGAACACTGTTGCACTTATGCTCTTCAGTGTCAACACAATTGTACAGACCGTTGGAAAGTAATAACTGCTGAAGATTGAAACCAATTGCTCACACGGCGCGGCGGCCATATTGGAATTTACGTTGAAATTTTAACTCCTAGGGTGTGCCGACAGGGTCAAAGTTATAATGGAACATGTATAGGAAGTCATATGTGCTCTATGAAAAACTGTCATTGCCAGGTGACCTCTGACCTCTCCTTAAGGTCAAACGGTGATGTATGACATCAACATACGCACCTGACTATAAAACTGCCTATAACTTCTGATCGGCTGCACTATAATGTATGAAATTTGACATGGATGTAGAGGACTATGGGATGCTGTGTCATGGTCAATATGGCGGCCTTTGGTCACATGGTGTGCCAGCCATCTTGGATTTAATGAAAATTGAGCAATTTTCAAAAGTCTTCTTCTGATGAATTATAAATAGCACAGCTGTGAAAAATTTTGTACATAGTGCGCTAACCAATGCGCTTAAATTTCAAGATAACTGCTTGGAATCCGTAAAGTTGCTCGCAGCTCTAGGGGGAAGGCTATTGTTTCTGTTAGGATTATTATTCTTATTCTTATTATCATTTCTTTCTTCCGAGACCTCATCGCAAGCTAATGAAATCGGGTGTGTAGGTTGGTGGCTATGTGCAGATAACAGGTCAGGTGTCCAAACTTGCGCAAGTCACATGGTTTGGCAGCCATATTGGATTTTGCGGAATTTGTTAAAACGCCTATGTAATTGGAAACCGCTTACTGCAGAGCTCTGAAGATTGCTATACATGTTGAGAGATAGTCCATGATTAACTGTTGTTAATATGAAGCTGATTGGTTCTGTGGTTTGGCAACCACATTGATTAATGACAAAATTACCATAAAAATATAAAATCATCAAAATTCAAACATCATCTTCTCTGAAACCGCTTATCCGATTGAAGCAAAAATTGGAATAAAACATCTCAGTATGGTCATCTGTTACGCTTGTTCAAGGGAAGTTGCTGCTGTGAAAATCATGGCGTCCACGCTGCATGACATCATCAACATACGCAACTGGCTATAAAACTGCCTATGACTTCTTATCGGCTGCACCAAAACGCACAAAATTTGACATGGATGTAGAGGACTATGGGATGTTGTGTCGTGGTCAATATGGCGGCCTTTGGTCACATGGTGTGGCAGCCATCTTGGATTTAATGAAAATTTTGAGCAATTTTCAAAAGTCTTCTCATGAACGGTAAATAGCACAGCTGTGAGAAATTTTGTTCATAGTGCGCTGTGACGGAGTACACCCCGCCCTGAATTATTATTTGTATATATATATATATATGTTTGTATTATTATTATTATTTATTATTATTATTGTATTTGTAGGCAGGCGAACAAAGCCGTCCATCCTATTCATTATTGTGTTTATGTGCGGGCAGTCGAGCACCGTCCGTCTTATTATTTACTGTCTGAGACCAGCGAGAGAGCCGGTCTTGTAATGTGTAGTTGTGGGGATGGGGTTAAAACACCACACCTATAACTCTCGTGGGAATGTGTTTGGAGCCTTAATAAGGTAATTTATTAATAGGTAATTAAGGCTCCAGCCACGAATACAAAAGACCCACTCTCGGCTCAGAGGGGGGGTTGGATGTTCAGAGGAGGAGCGAGAGCGAAAGCGGAAAATAAACAAAACGAAACTAAACAGACATATAGGATCAGTGAAGGCATTTGCCCAGCCTGACCTGTATTGGCTGTTTGATTTTTGTGTTTGTGATTTGTGTTTTGTTTAAGTATTTATTTTACTCTGCGAGCACAGTGTTTTGTTGTTTAAATCTTTTACTTTATTTTTGTATTTAAAATAAAGACTGCGCAAAAGCCACTGCACCCTACCAGCAGTATCTGTTTCAGTTCCTGCTTCTGGCCTGACGTCATCACACACGCTATCCTGTCACATGCGCTAACCAATGCGCTTCAATTTCACGATAACTGCTTGGAAGTCGTAAAGTTGCTAGCAACTCTAGTTTTATTAGTATAACTTCTCAAAAAGCTTGGCAAATGTCTGTGATATTCTTTGAGTGCTGGATGCGGAAGCAGCTATATTGTTTGTTTATGTCCATATTATGTCTGTGGTGAAGGGACTATGCGTATTGCTCAGATCCAACCCCCTTCCCCCCCCCCACCCAGCTTCTCTTGGCTCCTATCGGTCTCATTCGGCCATTGAAAGCTTTTCTCTGCTTTTTCCGGAGAAAAAACGACTAGAGACTTGTGCGTTACGTCTTTTTGATGGACCGGAAAGGGAAAATTGTAATGTCGGACCTGGTCTGACATAGGACCGCAAAGGGTTAAGTTAAAAAGTATCTCTTACCTTTGCAGGGTTCGAATGGGTGTTTAGTTTGACACGGATAAACCACCAGCTCACACGAGTCACAGCTCAATACCTGCTGATGCATCGTACCTGAGAGACAGAGAGAATCATAGAATACAGCTCTGTACTGAGCAAGAGAGAGAGAGACAGAGAGAGAGCAGAGTAGATGCCTTCAATACATCTGCTCCGTTTAGACTGGGAGTTCTAGTACAGATGGGAATGTTCGATATTTCTGTACGTTTGCTGCATTGGCAACAATGCAAGACTGTTTGAAATTAAGAGGAGGACAGAGTGAGAGGATGTGTGAGAGAGCGAGACAATGAGTTTTACAATTTTGTTTTTTTAATACTCACCACACTTATTGGGACATATTCCTAAAAAAAAAAAAAAAAAAAAAAAAAAAACAGAAATCAGATTAATCTTTTCTAGTAATAAAAAAAATCATGAGAGCTGTAATCATTGCTCTGTGTGCTGGATCACACTGCTTTATACAGAAGAGAGCTGTAATCATTGCTCTGTGTGCTGGATCACACTGCTTTATACAGAAGAGAGCTGTAATCATTGCTCTGTGTGCTGGATCACACTGCTTTATACAGAAGAGAGCTGTAATCATTGCTCTGTGTGCTGGATCACACTGCTTTATACAGAAGAGAGCTGTAATCATTGCTCTGTGTGCTGGATCACACTGCTTTATACAGAAGAGAGCTGTAATCATTGCTCTGTGTGCTGGATCACACTGCTTTATACAGAAGAGAGCTGTAATCATTGCTCTGTGTGCTGGATCACACTGCTTTATACAGAAGAGAGCTGTAATCATTGCTCTGTGTGCTGGATCACACTGCTTTATACAGAAGAGAGCTGTAATCATTGCTCTGTGTGCTGGATCACACTGCTTTATACAGAAGAGAGCTGTAATCATTGCTCTGTGTGCTGGATCACACTGCTTTATACATGAGAGCTGTAATCATTGCTCTGTGTGCTGGATCACACTGCTTTATACAGAAGAGAGCTGTAATCATTGCTCTGTGTGCTGGATCACACTGCTTTATACAGAAGAGAGCTGTAATCATTGCTCTGTGTGCTGGATCACACTGCTTTATACATGAGAGCTGTAATCATTGCTCTGTGTGCTGGATCACACTGCTTTATACAGAAGAGAGCTGTAATCATTGCTCTGTGTGCTGGATCACACTGCTTTATACAGAAGAGAGCTGTAATCATTGCTCTGTGTGCTGGATCACACTGCTTTATACAGAAGAGAGCTGTAATCATTGCTCTGTGTGCTGGATCACACTGCTTTATACAGAAGAGAGCTGTAATCATTGCTCTGTGTGCTGGATCACACTGCTTTATACAGAAGAGAGCTGTAATCATTGCTCTGTGTGCTGGATCACACTGCTTTATACAGAAGAGATATGTAATCATTGCTCTGTGTGCTGGATTGCAGGGATATGCTTTCAGTACATTTTTATGATTATTTAAATGCTATGCAGGTGTCAGCGTTTAAACATTTAAACCATATCTACATACACTCTTTATATTACATTCTGATGTATAACGACAGCCCTGGTTAGTATTTCTAAGCAAATTAACCCTAAATAAACAAACAACATTTCAACATCACAAAGATTTAACTACAAAGTAAAAAAAAAAAAAAAATGTACACACCAAAGGATATACTGAAATATTTTATATTTAAATGTCCAACGGTTGTAATTAAAATGGTCATTGCAGATAGAAAAATGGGATAGTATAATGTTTTTAGAATAGTCTTGACACTTTTGGCAAGTTAAGGTCGTTTTAGCACTGCCATCGTGCAATGCACTAAGCCGCTCATTAGCCATGCATTTGAAGGCGTGTCAAGCCTTAATTATATGCATGGGCAAATTGTAGGTGGGGCTCATTTGTAAATGAAGTCTGTGATAATTAAAATGAGATTTACGCAGCTGGGCCAGCTCTAAAAGGGTCCACAAATAAGTCCAATTTTTTATTGGTCTTACTTGAGTGCAAAGAAAAAGTCAGAAAGCAGCCGATAGGAAAGAGAATTATGGCAGCAGTCAAAGTATTTCTTACGTCAGAGTGCAGGCTCCTAACCTTCCTGAACAACCCAGGGACAGGGAGAGTACCGAGAAGGGGGAGAGTATTTAGGGTCCGCATTAACCTTTCTGATCTCCCTGAGGATTAAATTATAGCTCCATACCGGCTAAGCAGCGGCGTTATTTGGGATTTGTTGGATGAAAGTCAGGGCTGACAGAGCCAGGCACCGCTCGCACGCAGCAGTGCCGGTGTTCTGAAAATCCAAGCCTCCCCCTCCAAACGGGCCTGCTGTTGCACAGATTTTCAGACTTGTCTGATAAATAGCACATCCCCTCCAAATGAGCAACCTAAATTTAACAATGCGAGGAAGCTCATTTGGAGAAGCAGAAATACGTACATACAAAGCAGGATACATACGACAAAGGAGGACACGGACAACATGCCCGACATGTCGACCCGTTCCTATCCAAATTTAAATAACTTTAGCATAACAGAGGCAGAAGTGTTAAAGGGACTAGGAGCTCTTAAAATAAACAAATCCCCTGGGCCAGATGAGATTCTCCCAACAGTACTCAAAGAAATGAAAGAAGTTATTTACAAACCGCTAACCAAGATCATGCAACAGTCTCTTGACACAGGGGTTGTACCGAAAGACTGGAAAATTGCAAACGCAAAGCGATCCACAAAAAGGGAGACAAAACCGAACCAGGTAACTAAATACCAGTAAGTCTGACTTCTATTATATGTAAACTATAATAAGATCCAAAATGGAAAATTACCTATCTGATAACAGTATCCTGGGAGACAGTCAGCATCGTTTTAGTAAAGGGAGATCGTGTTTAACTAACCTGCTTGATTTTTTTGAGAATGCAACATCGACAATGGATAATTAAAAAGCATATGACATGGTTTATTTAGAGTTCCAGAAAGCTTTTGTCAAAGTCCTGCATAAAAGATTCTGAACGCAGGTTGAGAATGCATGCACATGGATGAGGGAGTGGTTAATATGTACAAAACAGAAAGTACGGATTAGAGGAGAGCGAGGTAACCAGTGGAGTACCACAGGGATCAGTATTAGGTCCTCTGCTATTCCTAATCTACATTAATGATTTAGATTCTGGTACAGTAAGAAAACTTGTTAAATTTGCAGACGACACAAAAATAACATGAGTGGCAAACACCACTGCAGCAGCAAAGGTCATTCAAAGTGAACTAGACAGCATTCAGGACTGGGCAGACACATGACAAATGACATTTAATAGAGAAAAGTGTAAAGTACTGCATGCAGGCAATAAAAATGTGCATTATAAATACCATATGGGGGATACTAAAATTGAAGAAGGAATCTATGAAAAAGACCTAGGAGTTTATGTTGACCCAGAAATGTCTTAATCTAGACAATGTAGGGAAGCTATAAAAAAAGGCCAACAAGATGCTCATATATAATAAAGTGTTGAATTTAAAATCAAGAGAAGTAATGTTACAGAAAATAGGAGGCACTTTTTTTACACAGAGAATTGTGAGGGTCTGGAAGCAACTCCCCAACCAACTCCCCAGTAATGTTGTTGAAGCTGACACCCTGGGGTCCTTCAAGAAGCTTCTTGATGAGATTCTGGGATCAATAAGCTACTAACAAACGAGCAAGATGGGCCGAATGGCCTCCTCTCGTTTGTAAACTTTATGTTCTTTTGATGTTCTTAAATGCAGAAGCAGTTAATACATTCAGGACTGGGTAAAATTTGTGCCATGGCAGAGCGCTACTGTACACTCCGCCAATTTAGCGCTGCATCGGTCGAGCTTGATAGATGACCCCGCTGTTTCTTGAAGGTTCTTTTTTTTTTAAAATTTGGAATGCCCAATTATTCAACCTGGTTCACCACTGCAACCCCCCCACCCCCGCACTAAACTCAGCAGAGACGAAGACGAGCACTCCCGTCCTCAGTGCAAGCCCACCGTGAAGCCATCACAGAACTGCAGTGTTGGAAGACCACGCAGGTCTGAATTGCAGGCTCTGCCAGCCACAGGGGTCGCTGGTGCGTGGTGAGCCAAGGATTCCCCAGCCGACCTAACCCTCCCTGCCCGGGCAGCGCTTGGCCAATGGTGCGCCGCCCCCTGGGAACTCCCGGCCACAGTCAGCAGTGGCATAGCCTGTACTCGAACTGACACGCTTCAAGCTATAGCACGTATCCTCCACTCCGGACAGAGTGCCTTTACTGGATGCATCACTCAGGAGCCCTAAAGATTCATTTAACAATAAAAACCAGGAACCTAAAAAAAACGTAAATCAATAAAAGATGAACATGATCAAGCTCTTCAGCAACGTCACCCACTGTACAACATTAATGCAAAATGACTACAGGAAAGCAAAAGAGAGTTTCAATTGAAACAAAGTTGGAAATACTTTCACTTCTGGAAAAGGTAATTACCAGGGATAAAATAGATTTTGGAATTGGAAAGAGTACTGTCACGGATATTAAAGTCTGCCTCAGAGATTAAAAAGTTTGCGGTCTGATAGTAGGGGTGGGATTTTCAAGAAATATATTGCTTGAGTTCTTGAGCTACAATTTCCTGAGTACTCAAATCTAACGCCCCTCTCCTCTATATACTAATGTACGTAAACCTCCTAAACATTGAAAACGTCAGAAAAACCGCTTGTCAATAACCCTCACCATGTGGACTGGATCCCATACCACGCCTACTACAGCATGAACACAGAGTGCACCAATGAAGCTCCAGATCGACTGAGAATAAAACCCGCCCCAGTGTCAATCTTTCTGTTGCACCAATTAGAAAAACTACTTGGGAGGCAATTGCCAAACCCCTTCCTTTTTAGAATATCCGCCCTTACTGTGACAGCACAGCAGCCGGATACGCGACGGACTGCTGTATATGATGAGAAGTTGCTAAAATGAATACATGAAGAAAAATGCGTTTGGTGAAATTTGTCACATGACCGGTTACATGTCTAGCATATTCAACGTTTAACCATTTCTTTAGAGTTTATATGTTTAAATGTTTAAAATTCCCATCCTTATTGGATTGCATTATGTCGAACATTTCACTAATGCAGTCATTATAGCAATAATACAAATATAATAAATACAATGCAACAAATAAGTGAATTTTATAATAGTCTACTATAACTATAATAGTCTGGAAAATCACGCTTAACAATGGCTGCTGACTTTGTGTTTGAGAATCAGGGACAGTTCTGCTCCTGTCACAATGCCCCTTGTTCAGTACATAATGAATGGGTTTGTGTTTGAGAATCAGGGACAGTTCTGCTCCTGTCACATTGCCCCTTGGTCAGTACATAGTGAATGGGTTTGTGTTTGAGAATCAGGGACAGTTCTGCTCCTGTCACATTGCTCCTTGTTCAGTACATAATGAATGGGTTTGTGTTTGAGATTCAGGGACAGTTCTGCTCCTGTCACATTGCCCCTTGTTCAGTACATAATGAATGGGTTTGTGTTTAAGAAGGGGGGGGGGGGGGGGGGTGATTGTGTAAAGGTTGCCCCCTCCCTCCCCTCCTAGCTGTTTGTATTGTATTGTGTTACACCTCTCAGCAGTGTGGAGTAGTGGTTAGGGTTCTGGACTCTTGACCGGAGGGTCGTGGGTTCAATCCCCGGTGGGGACACTGCTGCTGTACCCTTGAGCAAGGTACTTTACCTAGATTGCTCCAGTAAAAACCCAACTGTATAAATGGGAAATTGTATGTAAAAATAATGTGATATCTTGTAACAATTGTAAGTCGCCCTGGATAAGGGCATCTGCGAAGAAATAAATTATATATATATATATATATATATATATATATATAATTTCTTACCTGTTTGGATGAACTCCGAGAGGTATTTCTCTAGAATCCGCTTCCCCTTCTCCAGAATCTGAATCAACTCAAACACAACATCCTCCTCTGAGAGACAGAGAGAGAGAGAGAGAGAGAGAGAGAGAGAGGAGTTGGGGAGAGGGGTAGCAGGGTACACATAGTAGGTAATTAAAGTCTCACCATTGTATTTCATGTCAAATAGGGAGACAGGAGGAAGGAAGGAGAGAGAGGGGAGATAGAGGAGGGAGGGGATGAGAGAGGAGGTAGTAGGGGAGGGAGGGGAGAGAGGAAAGAGGAGGTAGAGGAGGGAAGGAGAGAGGAGGGAGGTAGGGAAGGGAAAGGGGAGGTAGAGGAGGGGAGGAGAGGAGGGAGGTAGGGAAGGGAAAGGGGAGGTAGAGGAGGGGAGGAGAGGAGGGAGGTAGGGAAGGGAGAGGGGAGGTAGAGGAGGGGAGGAGAGGAAGGGAGGAGGGAAGAGAGAGTGGAGGCAAGGTTGTTATTGAATTCTCTCACTCTTGTATTTCATGTCGATGAATTTCTGAAACTCGCTCTGGTATTCTGTACGAACTCGATACAGTCCGTCACGATCTAGAGAGGGGCAGAGAGGTCAGGGGTCAGACAGGGGGCACAGAGAGGTCAGGGGGTCAAATACGGGTCACTGCTTTATAAAAGTTCACCACACTAAAATTTGCACAGTACAGTTTCCACCATGCTCTCCCCATGGTTATGATCTGCATTTACCACCGTTTACATTGACACGCCTCCCCGGTAATGTTGTTGAAGCTGACACCCTGGGATCCTTCAAGAAGCTGCTTGATGAGATTCTGGGATCAATAAGTTACTAACAACCAAGCGAGCAAGATGGGCTGAATGGCCTCCTCTCGTTTGTAAACTTTCTTATGTTCTTATGTTCCACTCTCTCCTCTTCCCTTTCTCTCCCCTCCCTCTCTCCTCTCACCTATGATTCCCTTGTATTTCTTACTGATCTCTTTGCACATTTCGTTAGCTCCCTCGAAGATCAGTCTCAGCTCAGTCAGGTCCGTGTGCTGGTCAGTGAATTCTGCGTGCATCTGCCCGATCATGGGATCACACTGCAGACAGGCGTGCGAGAGAGGGAGAGAGAGGAGGAGGAGGAGGAATAGAGGGGGGAGGGAGGGGAGAGGAGAGGACGTCCGATTTATCATTATCTCACTGTAGTTGCGTGTATCACAACAGAGAGACAGACAGACAGAGAGCAAGGGAGGGAGAGGGAGGTATTGTGACATCACCATGATGTCAGAGCATGGAGATGATATCACAAAGTCAACCAGTCATCAAATCAAAATCTTTCAAAGAAAAAACTTTAGAAAAGTTCTTCAGAAGGTTGGAAACACTTTAAAACAACGGTCGCAAAGTCCTAAAAATTTCGTCTGATCTTGACATTTCTATTGATCGATGAATCGATTGATCATGCCTGATTGGTCATGATATGAAAATTGTATCAAAAGACAATTCCAAGCAATACAGAGTACTGTAACGTGACCCAGGGCCAACAGTTCAATGATGTTGCAACCACCAGGGAATGGAGAGCAGGAAGCCCTGTCTGCTTCGGACTGGTGGCTGGAGCACCGGGGGGGGGGGGGGGGTGCCCTGGATGCAGAAATAACTAGCGGGCTGCTGGGAGACAAGCTGGGAGTGAAAGAAAGAGCACAGAAGCAACACCCAAAGAGAGCAGAAGAGAAGCAGGACTAAACGAGAGAGAAACCAGAGACTGCACCTAGTGGCTGCAGCACACAACCAAAACAGTGTGTTTGTGGACTTTCTTCTCTTTTCTTTTATTATTGTCACAGTCTGAGTAGCACTACGCTGCTCAGCTATAGTTGTACCACTGGCTGGTATAGCAGCACGCTTCTACCTGTTCAGTGTAAAGTCTTGGCTAAATAAACTGTGAATTCGAGAAATTGCAAATCCTGTGTGAGCCTCCTTCATTTCCACGCAAACACTACAGTATTGGAACATAAGAACATAAGGTTTACAAACGAGAGGAGGCCATTCGGCCCATCTTGCTCGTTTGGTTGTTAGTAGCTTGGCTCAAAGCGCACCAGCGACCCCTGTAGTTTTGCGCCTCTAGTACTACATTTTAAAAAAACAACCATCTTCTGGGCGTCGTGAGTTCGAGTCCAGGCTATTCCTTTGCTGACCGAGGACGGGAGCTCCGAGGGGGCGGCGCTCAATTGGCCGCGCGCCGCCCGGGGGGAGGGAGGGTTAGGTCGGCCAGGGTGTCCTTGGCTCAAAGCGCACCAGCGACCCCTGTAGTCTGGCCGGGCGCCTGCGGGCTTGCCTGTAAACTGCCTGAGAGCTGCGTTGTCCTCCGACGCTGTAGCTCTTGGGTGGCTGCATGGTGAGTCCCGAGTCAGCGTAGGGGTGGTAGCGGTGAGCTGAGCCTAAAAATAATAATTGGCCATTCCAAATTGGGAGAAAATAATAAAAATAATTGGCAACGACTAAATTTATAAAAAAAAAAAAAAAAAAAATAGCCACCCTTTTCTGTGGATGTTTTCTCTATTTTACTCCAATCTTCTTGTATTAGTCTCTGTTTCATACCTTCATAGTTTCCTTTTCTAAAATTGTAAACCGCTTTAGTCATAACTTTTTGGTTTTAAAAATCACTTCAAATGAAACCATGTTGTGTTCTGAGTTTGCCAAATAATTCAAGGCATGCTTCCCCTCTGGTTGGTGCCTTGACAAATTGCAATCATTTGTCATTTCTACCATTTCAATTTCTTCCGTCGTGCTCCCCATTGGGTTTTCCCATTTTATATGGGGGAAGTTGAAATCCCCCATTAGTATGGCTTCTCCTTTGCTACATGCATTTCTAATGTCATTGTATAACAGATTATTTTGCTCAGAGTCTGAATTTGGCGGTCTATAGCATGCTCCTATTATGCCCTTTGAATTTTTGTCCATTATTCTGACCCATATTGATTCTGCATTGTTTTCTTTGTCCTGATTTAACACCTGGGCTTCAAGACTATTTCTTATGTATAGCGTTACCCCTCCGCCTCTTCTGTCCTGCCTGTCTTTCCAATACAGTGTATACCCACTAATATTATATTTGTCTCCATCACTCTCAGACAACCAAGTTTCTGTAACACCTATCACATCATAGTTACTTGTTAGTGCAGTAGCTTCAAGTTCTAACATTTTGTTTCTAAGACTTCTATCATTTAGATAAATACATTTAATAGCTGTCTTACCCGAGTTTGTTTGCCCTTGTTTTGATGTGGTCTCCTGTTCGTTCTAAGATCCTGTCCACGTTCTCAGTGATGTGCTTGACAGAGGCTCCTGGAAGGCAGCACACTGTTGTAGTAAGGGGGACCAAACTGTGAACTGAACTTGCTGTGTTTCTCAATATGGAGTCCCCAACAATAATGACCTTCCTTCTTTTTGCTGCCTGGCCAGCACTGTTTATAGGGCCCTGGATGTTGTTCCTTTCATTTTCTTGATGTTGGTTTTGGTCATCTAAATGTTGAAGTGGCTCAAATTTGTTGGATGTCTGGATTTCTGGTGGTTGTGTTTGACAAAGTTTCTTTTGGCTTTCAGTCTGCTAGGGGTGCAGACTTCCATGAATTGTGGGTTTGTCAGCTCCTCAAGCTCCTGTTGCGGTCTCATTTCCTCCAGCTCCTTTTCTAGCAGGCTTAATCGCTGAAGTAAGTCCTGGATCATGCGACACTTTACACAAACTTGATTGAGCTCTGTTGGGTTTTCTCGGATTTCCCATATCATGCAGGTGTCACAGATTACTGGCTTGAAGACCATGTTAATTTTTAAATTTTTTTGGAAAATTTAGTTTGGCTTCTGAAGCTATCAATGTGATTTCAAACTGCTTCTAACTGCTCTGTACTTTTCCATGACTGTACTTCTCCCACGCTGACGCTTCCACTTGTACATGTAATTGGATGCGAGTCATTTCAAATATGAAGTCAGTTTTGAATTGCTGTTTGTGTTTTATGGGTTGGGAGGGTCACTCCGCTCTGTTTACGGGTTGGGAGGGTCACTCCGCAGGTTTATGTGTTGGGAGGGTCACTCTGCTCTGTTTATGGGAGGGTCACTCCGCTGTGTTTATGTGTTGGGTCTCGCCTGGGGTTGCCTGCTGCTCCTTCATCGCCTGTGGAGCTACCTGTTGCAGGATACAAGGGAGAAGTGGAGCTCCCGCTGTCGCCTGGCCAGGGGCTCCCCTCCCGAGTTTGTCTCCCGAGGGTCCGCTGCTGCCGTCGCCTCCCGAGGGTCCGCTGCTGCTGCCGTCGCCTCCTGGGGTCACCGCCGTTTAGCTTCTGCAGCTATCAATGTGATTTCAAACTGCTTCTAACTGCTCTGTACTTTTCATGACTGTACTTCTCCCACGCTGACGCTTCCACTTGTACATGTAATTGGATGTTAGCCAAAGCAAGTCATTTCAAATACGAAGTCAGTTTTGGATTGCTGTTTGTGTTTTATGTGTTGGGAGGGTCACTCTGCTCTGTTTACGGGTTGGGAGGGTCACTCTGCTCTGTTTACAGGTCGGGAGGGTCACTCCGCTCTGTTTACGGGTCGGGAGGGTCACTCCGCTCTGTTCATGGGTTGGGAGGGTCACTCTGCTCTGTTTATGGGTTGGGAGGGTCACTCCGCTCTGTTTACGGGTTGGGAGGGTCACTCCAAAGGTTTATGTGTTGGGAGGGTCACTCCGCTGTGTTTATGTGTTGGGTCTCGCCTGGGGTTGCCTGCTGCTCCTTCATCGCCTGTGGAGCTACCTGTTGCAGGATACAAGGGAGAAGTGGAGCTCCCACTGCCGCCTGGCCAGGGGCTCCCCTCCCGAGTTTGCCTCCCGAGGGTCCGCTGCTGCTGTCGCCTCCCGAGGGTCCGCTGCTGCCGTCGCCTCCTGGGGTCACCGCCGGCTCTGCTTTGCCTGGGAAGCTGCCGGCCATGAAGAAGGTGGGGGGAGGTCAGGAGACCAGCTCCCCCCGCAGCAGTTTCGCTGCAGGGAATTGGGTGGCCGGAGCCCTAGAAGAGGGAGCTGCCGGCTATGAAGATGGGGGGGGAGAGGTCAGGAGACCACCTTCCCCCGCAGCACTTTCGCTGCAGGAAATTTGGTGGCCAGAGCTACAGAAGAGGGAGCTGCTGGCTACAGAGAGTGGAAGAGGAGGTCAGGAGACCACCCCCACAGGCCACCGGGCGGCCGCAAGATTGCTTTGGCCGGAGGAGCCGGCCTGTGTGCGGTCAGCCTGGCCACTACAGCTGTTGGGGTGGGAGGAGGACCTCCCACCGTGGCCCATTACTACCCCTGTTCCTGGGCCGGGACTCAAAACTGGGACTTTGGGGACTAAGGGGGACTAAGGGGGGAAGTGGCCGAAAAGGCCATGTGTGGCGGGGGGGGGGGGGGGGTGCCCCTTATTAATTTATTTTTGTACTGTTATGATTTATTACTGTTTTTATGTATATATGTATTTGTTCATTTTATTATTAATATGAGTTTGCGTTTTGTGCGTTTTGGATCAGCAGGGAGGGGGTTAAATTTCTCCTTGCCAAAATACATGTGAGAATGTGGCTGGAGCCTTGATTGAGTAATTGTTAATTATTGATTAATTGGGCTCCAGCCACAAACTATAAAAGTCAGGAGAGAGCATTTGTCAGGGGAGAGAGCTAAGAGGAGGAAGGTGAAACAATACTGTGAGTACAAGAAAGACGATTACTCGTTCTAGAAGATTACTTGTGTTTTGTTCTGTTTTACTTTGGCCCCCGTGCCATTTGTTGTTTTGCTTAAACTGTTTGTTTTGTTTAATAAAGCACTGACCGCTATAGCGTTTCAGTTTGCCCCGCCATTACTTGTTTTGAGTCTGTGTTTCTGGTCTGACGTCACCCCTGCAAAGCCCTCTGTTCACAGAGGGTCACTCCGCAGTGTTTATGGGTTGGGAGGGTGTGACAGAAATACAACGATTCTTGGTCGAAAATCTCCCTCCCTCCAGCCAGAGACTCTGTTGCAATAATGCATTGACCCGGAAGGGAAACGATGTGGCAGCCACAGATTGGAGAGGCGGTTGCACTCGTTTACCAAGGGGTCATGTATGACAGCATAAAAGAGGACGGAGAATCGTAATCTGTTCCTTCGCTTTGGTTTGTGTTTATTGAACCGAGAAGGACTGTAAGAGACCCTGTGAGAAACAGTTTCGTGAGTGTTTTGTTTGTTTTGTAACTGCCTTGTTTGTGAATCACTAGACAGCTAACACGTTTCCGGAGCTGTCGCCTTGGGCCAGCACAAAGCCGGAACAGCACTTCACAACTGTCATGAAATAAACTTGTATCACCCACCACAAGCACTGCTGCACACACCCAGGACTGGTGACCGTGTTTGTATTATTGTGGGGCGGATATTATTGTTTATTATTTGGGACTGCAATACCCTTGTTATTTACCCCGTGCAGTACACATTGTGTGTATGCCGGGGGATTACTGTTTGGTCGCCAGACCTGGAAATTATAAATAAAACCTTTTCCAAACCGGATTACAATTATCTCTGTCTGCTTCAATCACACACTGCATCACTCCTGCACCTGTATCCACTCAGCCACTTTGCCACACTTGGTGTCAGACACGGGACATGGATCGTCATGCATTGGCGCTGGACAGCAGACGGGAGACAGAGGAGAGAAGGAGGGAGGAGCGCTACACTGCGCTCACTGAACGGGTAGGGCTGGCACTTTCCACAACACCAGCCCCTACAGGAACACCAGCGATGTCGGCACCGAAGGTTCGGGCGATGAAGATGTCGGTGGAGGATAACCCAGGTGGTGTACCTGGTCTCGTTTGAGCAGCTGGCCACCACCACATCATGGCCGTGGGAGTTCTGGGCAAGCCAGATGGGACCCTGCCTGATCGGGGAGGCTCAGGCAGCATACCAGGCTATGAGCGATCTCAACGCTGCCAGTTAAGACCTGGTCAAGCTGGCCATCCTCCGTCGCCTCAACATTACGGCAGAGACCCACCGGGTACGGTTCAGGGAGTACCGACGATCCCGGGAGACACGCCCCAGGGTGGTTGCGGAGCGGTTGTGTGATCACATGGTACACTGGCTGACCCCGAGAAGAAAACTAACCTGCAAATGGGGGAAGCAGTGGTTCTGGAGGAATTCTGCCATTTGGTCGGCGCTGATACCCAAGCATGGATATGGCACCACAACCCCCGACACCCTGGAAGACGCTGTGAAACTGGCAGAGGATTTTGAGGTCTCCTTCGTCTCCGCCCCGGACTGGGATACTGTCAGTTCCCACCCTTCGGAGCAGCCGAGCCCTGGGACCCAGACCTCCGAGACCGCCGACCCCAATGGGCCCCCTTGCCTCCTCTTCATGGAGACCAAAGTTGGCCCCCAGCTGGGATACAGCTGCTGCCCCTGTCCCATTGCCATACCAGCAACGGGACAGATATCTAACCACTGCTCCCTCTATCCCCCTGTAACAGGGGAGATCTGGACTGACTGTCTGGCACATCCGTATTACTGCAGGTAGAGGGCAGCAGTCTCGTGGGATGCGCCTGTCGGTCATGGCGATGACACGGAGAGGTGGGGAAGAGGGTGTGTGTGCTTTCCCTCTCTCTGAGTGGCTGAGGGGCGGGCCTTGGGAGACTGCTCGGCCCATAAGATCTGGTTTGGTTGGGCGCTCGGGTGGCCGTGTTTGGGGAATACCCAGTGACACTGACGAAAGACGTCAGTTTTAAAATAAAACGAGGCAAAACTGGCTGAGAAAAATAGCCGGCCTTAAAAGAATTTGCTGAGAAAAGAAATAACAGAATTCACCACGTACCCGAGGGGACGTGCTTAGTTGTACGGGGAACTCCGGCCATCCCAGTGTATAGAGGGTAATTGAGCGTAGGACGGAGGCCCGTTCTGACCGGCTTAGCGGCAGTGGGGGCACTGCGTAAGCAGCACTTTTTGTTTGTAGTTTTATTACTGTGTTTTATTTTCCCTTTTTCTTTCGCCTTTGGTTTTCATTATTATTTGCGAGCACTTGTTGTGCCTATACCTGTATTGGTAAACGCCGGGATTCTGGTTACTGTTGTCAGTATCCAGAACACGGACAACAGCGCCATCTACTGCATCAAATAAATCAGTACGCCTGAGCGGCGCTACAAATAAAGTACTGTCTCCTTGTGTCAGTGAATTGCCCACCACCCTTCCACACCCCCCAACTTGTTTTAGGTGCAACCAACCGGGACATCTGGCCAGGTCATGCCCTGCGGCCATGGAGTGTGACGTGGTCTTGTGTAATTGGACACCTGAGATAGGTAAGCGCGGGGAAAATGGTCGGGAGGGGCCTTGTATGATTGATGTGGTTTTAGGAAATGTGGAAACCCACGCATTAGTGGACACAGGATGTGAGCAAACCTTGATTAGAATAGCTTTCTTGGGCAGTGTGTCGTGGCGGCCAGGAGGTCAGGTGGCCATCTCCTGTATCCATGGAGTCACGGTGGCATACCCCACACAAAGTATATTTATGGGTAGGCCTGATACATATCTGGTAGTAGGGGTGGTGGAAAGGTTGCCACACCCAGTTATTCTGGGCCGAGACTTGCCAAAATCCAAAGAATTAGTGCAAATAATGGCAGTCTCAGCCGCACACGTAAACATGGCAGAAAAAAGAAAAAGGAACAAATTGGTGATGCAAATTTAACGAGTTTGCTTACTATAGCAGAATCTAAATCATTAATGTAGTTTAAATATGTAGTCACATGCCCAGACTGCCAGCGAGTAGCGCCGGGTCGAATGTGTCCCTTCCTTTTGGTTCCACTGCCGATTATTTCTACCCCCTTTGAACGCATTGCAATGGACATAGTCAGCCTTTTGCTACCTTCTGACTCCATTGAGGTCCACTAGTCCCGCTGCGATAGCCAAAGAATTAGTGCACATTAGGCTAGAGTAGGGATCCCCAAGGAAATCCTGACTGATCACGGAACTAACTTCCTGTCTAATAAGTTACAGCAAGTTTATAAAATACTAAAAATACTTCCCATCAGGACATCTGTTTATCATCCACAGATGGTTTGGTGGAATGTTTTAATCAGACTTTGAAGCAGATGCTGAGACGATTTGTGAATCAACAGCAAAAACATTGGGCATCGCTAGTCGTAAAACTTTAATTTCGGCACGACTTGTAACCCATTCCCACTGATAACCCTTTCTTTCATTCGGGTCCCAGCGTTACAACCACGAAAGGGCTTGAGGCATCTTTTCACAGAATGACTCAGGCTGGAACACCTCACACAGACTCAGAAGAGCGGCTGATATGGTGACAGCAACGCTGAGTGAAATACTCACACAGTCTCAGGAGAGCTGCTAATATGGTGACAGCAATGCTGAGTGAAACAACAGCCAAGCAACTTGGTGGTCCAATGATTAAAGAAAGTGTCTTTATACCAGGAGATTCCCGGTTCAAATCCCAGCTCAGCCACAGACTCACTGTGTGTGACCCTGAGCAAGTCACTTAACCTCCTTGTGCTCCGTCCTTCGGATGAGTCATAAAACCGAGGCCCTTTTGTAAGTGACTCCGCAGCAGTTGTGATGCACAGATCAACCAAGTCGTTCTGGAAAAAAGCGTATGCTAAATGGCTAATTAATAACAATAATAATCTAATTTATTAAAATACTTGTACGTCGGTGTTCCCAATTCTAATCTTCCTCTCTCAGCTCAGTGACTGTGGATCCCAACAGAGCACGCAGTGCTCTGATACTGTCTCAGGATCTAACAAGTGTGAGAGAGAGTGATGAGAGGGATAACAGACAGCAAGCTTCCTGACCACTCAGAGCGGTTTGATCGCTATGGTGCTGGGCTCTGAGGGATTCACCTCAGGTAAACACTTGTAACGGTTGGCTATCTGGGGTGCCAGGCAAATGCATAATCTACCATATTTAATTGTCACCAACCTGCTACTAGGACATAGTAATTCACTTTTCCATATGTGACACCACTACACCCTATATATACACCCAGGAAATAATAACTGTGTAATTGAAAATAAATAATTAACAAACAGGACAGAAGAGGTAAACAGCTAGGAGAAGAAGCATTGAGGAACCATACCATCCTCAAGCATTTATTACGCTCTACACTGACAGTGAACTAACAAAGGAAAATATACTAGTTAATTACATCAATTGACCAATCACACTTAATTGGTTATACGGACACCAACCATAAATATATTGCACAGCATTGTTATATATATATTGCACTCAAATAAGTTACACATATATATATTTACATATATATATATATATTATATATATATATATATATATTTGCACACTTAAACTTGTTACACATATTGCACGTAAGTAGCTAATAAATATATTGCACGTAACATTAAATAGTTAGCACATAATCACACTATTAATTGGTTATACTGAGCCCAACAGGTAATTATATTGCACATCACTATATATTGCGCAACCAGTTAGTGTACTCAAATAAGCTATTGAATCCAATAAGTTATACATATATATATTTGAACACTTAATAAACTCGTTACACATATTGCATGTAAGTATCTAATAAATATACTGCACATAACATTTTAATTAGTTAGCATATAACAGATTAGTTAATCGTCAATTAAATAGTTATCTATTGATTTGTCTCAAACCACCAATTTAAAATCACAAGTAGCATTTAAATTTCAAAATTAAGTGATCAATTAATCATGATTTAAAAAAAGACCATCCATTATGCTATATTGTTTATAATTTGTCCTTAACTGACACTATTCTTAACTTGCAATAGAGTCAATGGCCCACTTATGCTATGCAAATATATAAATAATAAACTATATAGCATAACTAATAAGGTGGCAATGCATTGCTATATAGCATATTAATGTGGCAATGCATTGCAATACAGGAAAACAATTTACAATTATATAGCATGTAATCCAACAAACAATATATTAATTAAATGTTGCACAAGAGTTCCAGCACGTTTATCCAAAGAAGCAGGAGAAATGAAAGAAACAGAAATAAAGTGCATCTGTGTTTAAGAACAAATCGCAGTAAATTTCCATTAGTTTAAGAGCAATAAAACTCGTAGTACGCTCTCCTTTTCCACCGTAAAAAAAAAATAAATCAGCATGAAATAGTCAAGACAGTTCGATGAAAATGCAATTATCCATATCAGGAAAAACTATAAACAAAAGTTTATTTTCTCAAACCCGATGTAGATTCGGCAGCACACGTCTCCCCAGGTTCCACACGCACTCCAGCCACAGCTCTCACCGCAACACTGCAACACAGCTCACTCGAATAGTTCGTTATTTTTCTTTACTCTATTCTGTAAAACATCCAACAACTATACTTGCAAAAACAAACAAAACACAGCTAAACTTGTGGTCTTCAGTAGCGTGCCGCCATATTTTCAAAACTTTCCTCTTTCTCTGTCTCTCTTGCTCAGCTCAAGCATATCTCCCGCAACACACCTTACACACAACGTCTTTTTTTTCCCGTCCTGCGACAGTGCTAGCTTTATACCCCTGCAATCCCAATGTTACGTAATCATTTTTTTTAAAGGAAGCAAGTAATATATAGACAAGCACCGACACATTTACCTATCGTCACACACTGCTGGGACGTGGAAGTGGGAAACAAAAGTTACTGGGATCTGGGTCTGACAAAAGAGTCCAGTCAGAGGAAAGTGAACCCCGGAGCAGGACACTGGATTATAACCCTGTGGGATGGGGGTCAGTACTGGGCATGGACCTCACCATGGACACGACTCACTCCAGAGAAAAATATCCCAGGAGATCAGTTCAGCTGGACTGTGACGGGGGGGAAGTAGCATTCTTTGACGCCAGTGATATGAGACCTATCTACACTTTTAAAGAGAGATTTACTGGGAGAATGTTTCCATATTTCTGGACTGGCTGTTCTGCCGCTCTCAGAATGTGTCCTGTGAAGGAAGTTATAAAAGTAGACTAGCCCAATGTGTTCAGGATAAACAACAACAATAATAATAATAATAAATAATAATAATACACGTAAACCTCCTCTCCTGCTCTCTCTCCTCTCGCTGCTCTCTCCTCTGTGGTTTCTGTGCTGTGTTTAAATTATTGGGTTGGGTTAACTATTTCACCTCCTGTTAAGATTGATAAGAATTCAATTGAGGTGTTTTTGAATTAACAAGTTACAGTTTTATTTAAGCTAATAGCAAGATTACAAAGTATTGATAAACGTTTACAATGCTCAGGGTAAAGCTACAGGCTATTAAAATACAAAAGGTTAATATAAACCAGCCTGTAAGTGACATCCATCCATCATCTCAGCAATATAAACCAGCCTGTCAGTGACATCATCCATCCCCCATCCCAGCAATATAAACCAGCCTGTCAGTGACATCTATCCACCCCCCATCCCAGCAACATAAACCAGCCTGTCAGTGACATCATCCATCCCCATCCCAGCAATATAAACCAGCCTGTCAGTGACATCATCCATCCCCATCCCAGCAATATAAACCAGCCTGTCAGTGACATCATCCATCCCCCATCCCAGCAATATAAACCAGCCTGTCAGTGACATCTATCCACCCCCCATCCCAGCAACATAAACCAGCCTGTCAGTGACATCATCCATCCCAGCAACATAAACCAGCCTGTCAGTGACATCTGTCCACCCCCCATCCCAGCAACATAAACCAGCCTGTCAGTGACATCATCCACCCTCCATCCCAGCAATATAAACCAGCCTGTCAGTGACATCATCCATCCCCGCAACATAAACCAGCCTGTCAGTGACATCATCCATCCCAGCAATATAAACCAGTCAGTTACCTCCACTCCCCATCGCCACGGCTGCACATTCACAATCAGAGCTCTCAGTGAGAGGAAAACGTCGATGTCCGTCACGTGTATCAACAGCATGTACAGAACAGTGCAGGATAAGAAATGACAATGAAGAGTTTAATGGAAATTGATAAGCGTTTCTCCTGACATATGCAAAAATGTGAGACTGGTGGGCAGATGTATGGACAGACAGACAGAGATACCCCCTATATCCCCACAATCTGATATTCTCAATATCTTCTGCTAGATAATGTGAATAGCCAGTGTCATGACAATGGGATCAGCGGTTCTCCATATACATGTTGACAGACAGATAGACGGATGTACAGACAGGCACCCCCTTTATCCCCAGAATCCACATTCTCCTTCCTGATTGGCTGCCTCTGTCACCCACTGCTCTATGATTGGCTCTCTTCTCATAGTTGTATCCTCTGATTGGCCAGCAGGGCTTCCTGTTCCAGGTCCAATAGGAAGGCTCAGATCCTCTGCACTTCCTGCTGCAGCTCCTGCAACGTGATTGGCTCTCCCAACCCCAGCTGAGACACCTCATTAGGCAGGATCAGCGGGGGGTGATCCAGGAAACTCTCGAAGATATCTGATTGGGTGAGAGGAGAGAGGAGAGGAGAGGAGAGAAGAGAGAGGGGTAGAAACTTGTTAGAAACACTGATTCTCAATCCCAGTCAAACAGTTTTTTAATAAAATCTATAGAATCGTAAATGGAAGTGTGGTGAAGAAATTAAAAATAGCAGGTTTGACTACATTGCAAAAAGCGTGGATTCCGGCTAGCCCTTAGCGGTTCAAAACAACGCCAAATCAATACGAGTCAAAATAATGGACAAAAATTCAAAAGGGCATAATAGGAGTATGCTATTGACCGCCAAATTCAGACGCCAAGCAAAATAATCTGTTATACAATGACATTAGAAATGTGTGTAGCAAAGGAGAAGCTATACTAATGGGGGATTTCAACTTCCCCCGTATAAAACGGGAGAACCCGGTGGGGAGCACGACGGTCGAAATTGAAATGGTGGAAATGACAAATGACTGCTTCCTAATGCAATTTGTCAAGGCACCGACTTGAGGGGAGGCATGCCTTCATTTAGTCTTTTCAAATAATGAAGACAGAATAACTAAAACAACGGTCAGAGATCCACTGGCAGAGTACTTGGAACTGCAAATTCAAGTCAAAAAAGGAAGTTAGAAAGGCCAAGAGAGAGATAGAAATGAACATTGTTAAGGGGGCTAAAACCAACCAAAATGTTTTTTTTTTTTCCAATATTATAACAGCAAGAGAACATTCAAAGAGGAGGTTAAATGTCTAAGATACAAAAGGTAAAAATCAAAGAAAGAAAAAACAAAGCAAATATTAAATGACTACTTTTCACAGGTTTTTTACAAAGAAATTTACAAACCGCTAACCAAGATCATGCAACACTCTTGACACAGGGATTGTATCGACAGACTGGAAAATAGCAAATGTAATACCGATCCACAAAAAGGGAGACAAAACCGAAACAGGTAACTACAGACCAAAAAGCCCGATTTCTATTACATGTAAATATTTGGAAATATATTTCCAAAATGAAAATTTACCTATATACAGTGCCTTGCGAAAGTATTCGGCCCCCTTGAACTTTGCGACCTTTTGCCACATTTCAGGCTTCAAACAAAGATATGAAACTGTAATTTTTTGTGAAGAATCAACAACAAGTGGGACACAATCAAGTGGAACGAAATTTATTGGATATTTCAAACTTTAACAAATAAAAAACTGAAAAACTGGGCGTGCAAAATTATTCAGCCCCTTTACTTTCAGTGCAGCAAACTCTCTCCAGAAGTTCAGTGAGGATCTCTGAATGATCCAATGTTGACCTAAATGACTAATGATGATAAAGAGAATCCACCTGTGTGTAATCAAGTCTCCGTATAAATGCACCTGCACTGTGATAGTCTCAGAGGTCCGTTTAAAGCGCAGAGAGCATCATGAAGAACAAGGAACACACCAGGCAGGTCCGAGATACTGTTGTGGAGAAGTTTAAAGCCAGATTTGGATACAAAAAGATTTCCCAAGCTTTAAACATCCCAAGGAGCACTGTGCAAGCGATAATATTGAAATGGAAGGAGTATCAGACCACTGCAAATCTACCAAGACCTGGCCGTCCCTCTAAACTTTCAGCTCATACAAGGAGAAGACTGATCAGAGATGCAGCCAAGAGGCCCATGATCACTCTGGATGAACTGCAGAGATCTACAGCTGAGGTGGGAGACTCTGTCCATAGGACAACAATCAGTCGTATACTGCACAAATCTGGCCTTTATGGAAGAGTGGCAAGAAGAAAGCCATTTCTTAAAGATATCCATAAAAAGTGTCGTTTACAGTTTGCCACAAGCCACCTGGGAGACACACCAAACATGTGGAAGAAGGTGCTCTGGTCAGATGAAACCAAAATCGAACTTTTTGGCAACAATGCAAAACGTTATGTTTGGCGTAAAAGCAACACAGCTCATCACCCTGAACACACCATCCCCACTGTCAAACATGGTGGTGGCAGCATCATGGTTTGGGCCTGCTTTTCTTCAGCAGGGACAGGGAAGATGGTTAAAATTGATGGGAAGATGGATGGAGCCAAATACAGGGCCATTCTGGAAGAAAACCTGATGGAGTCTGCAAAAGACCTGAGACTGGGACGGAGATTTGTCTTCCAACAAGACAATGATCCAAAACAAAGCAAAATCTACAATGGAATGGTTCACAAATAAACATATCCAGGTGTTAGAATGGCCAAGTCAAAGTCCAGACCTGAATCCAATCGAGAATCTGTGGAAAGAACTGAAAACTGCTGTTCACAAATGCTCTCCATCCAACCTCACTGAGCTCGAGCTGTTTTGCAAGGAGGAATGGGCAAAAATTTCAGTCTCTCGATGTGCAAAACTGATAGAGACATACCCCAAGCGACTTACAGCTGTAATCGCAGCAAAAGGTGGCGCTACAAAGTATTAATTTAAGGGGGCTGAATAATTTTGCACGCCCAATTTTTCAGTTTTTTATTTGTTAAAAAAGTTTGAAATATCCAATAAATTTCGTTCCACTTCATGATTCTGTCCCACTTGTTGTTGATTCTTCACAAAAAATTACAGTTTCATATCTTTATGTTTGAAGCCAGAAATGTGGCAAAAGGTCGCAAAGTTCAAGGGGGCCCGAATACTTTCGCAAGGCACTGTAGTAACAGTATCCTGGGAGACAGTCAGCATGGTTTAGGAAAGGGAGATTGTGTCTAACCTGCTTGATTTTTTGAGGATGCAACATCGACAATGGATAATTGCAAAGCATACAACATGGTTTATTTAGATTTCCAGAAAGCTTTTGACAAAGTCCCGCATAAAAGATTCATTCTCAAACTGAACGCAGTAGGGATTCAAGGAAATGCATGCACATGGATTAGGGAGTGGTTAACAGGTAGAAAACAGAAAGTACTGATTAGAGGAGAAACCTCAGAATGGAGCGAGGTAACCAGTGGAGTACCACAGGGATCAGTATTAGGTCCTCTGCTATTCCTAATCTACATTAATGATTTAGATTCTGGTATAGTAAGCAAACTCGTTAAATTTGCAGACGACACAAAAATAGGAGGAGTGGCAAACACTGTTGCAGCAGCAAAGGTCATTCAAAATGATCTCGACAGCATTCAGAACTGGGCAGACACATGGCAAATGACATTTAATAGAGAAGTGTAATGTACTGCACACAGGCAGTAAAAATGTGCATTATAAATATCATATGGGAGATACTTAAATTGAAGAAGGAATCTATGAAAAAGACCTTGGAGTTTATGTGGATTCACAAATGTCTTCATCTAGACAATGGGGGGAAGCTATATAAATGCCAACAAGATGCTTGGATATATTGTGAAAAGTGTTGAATTTAAATCAAGGGAAGTAATGTTAAAACTTTACAATGCATTAGTAAGACCTCACCTAGAATATTGTGTTCAGTTCTGGTCACCTCGTTACAAAAAGGATATTTCTAGGCTCTAGAAAGAGTGCAAAGAAGAGCAACCAGAATTATCCCGGGTTTAAAAGGCATGTCGTATCCAGACAGGCTAAAATAATTTAATCTATTCAGTCTTCAACAAATAAGACTATGCGGTGATCTTATTCAAGCATTCAAAATCCTAAAAGGTATAGACAATGTTGACTCAAGGGACTTTTTCGACCTGACAAAAGAAACAAGGACCAGGGGTCACAAATGGAGATTAGATAAAGGGGCATTCAGAACAGAAAATAGGAGGCACTTTTTTACACAGAGAATTGTGAGGGTCTGGAACCAGCTCCCCTGTAATGTTGTTGAAGCTGACACCCTGGGATCCTTCGAGAAGCTGCTTGATGAGATTCTGGGATCAATAAGCTACTAACAACCAAACAAGCAAGATGGACCAAATGGCCTCCTCTCGTTTGTAAACTTTATGTTCTTATGTATTCAGCACGCCTGTGAGAAGCCCCTGCTTGCGGGAACCAAGGTTCGCCACAATATTACTGAATTTACTTTGAAGACATTCATCAGAACATAAGAAAGTTTACAAACGAGAGGAGGCCATTCAGCTCATCTTGCTTGTTTGGTTGTTAGTAGCTTATTGATCCCAGAGTCTCATCAAGCAGCTTCTTGAAGGATCCCAGGGTGTCAGCTTCAACAACATTACTGGGGAGTTGGTTCCAGACCCTCACAATTCTCTGTGTAAAAAAGTGCCTCCTATTTTCTGTTTTGAATGCCCCTTTATCTAATCTCCATCTGTGACCCCTGGTCCTTGTTTCTTTTTTCAGGTTGAAAAAAGTCCCTTGGGTCGACATTATCAATACCTTTTAGAATTTTGAATCCTTGAATTGGATCGCCACTTGGTCTTCTTTGTTCAATTCTGAATAGACTCAATTCTTTTAGCCTGTCTGCATACGACATGCCTTTTAAACCCGGGATAATTCTGGTTGCTCTTCTTTGCACTCTTTCTAGAGCAGCAATATCCTTTATGTAGCGAGGTGACCAGAACTGAACACAATATTCCAGATGAGGTCTTACTAATGCATTGTAAAGTTTTAACATTACTTCCCTTGATTTAAATTCAACACTTCTCACAATATATCTGAGCATTTTGTTGGCCTTTTTAATAGCTTCCCCACATTGTCTAGATGAATACATTTCTGAGTCAACATAAAACTCCTAGGTCTTTTTTATAAATTCTTTCTTCAATTTCAGTACCTCCCGCATGATATTTATAATGCACATTTTTATTGCCTGCGTGCAGAACCCTACACTTTTCTCTATTAAATGTTAACCCTTGGGTGTAATTTTGGGGACGGTAACCAGGGCTCCACCTTCTCCTATCAAACAATCTAAACTCATTATTTAAACCCCTCACAGCCTATGCTCTCTCTGTTGTGTTTGCTTTTTTTGCATACACTGCGACCCGTTCTACATCCCTGCCAGATTCTCCTCAAAATATCTCATCAGTTTCGATGGAAGCTCAGTACTAATGCAGACCTCTACCCAGCAACCAGACCTGCTCCCCCGGCACTACAGAGATGAAACCCCCCCTGCCTCCTGAGCACCTATAAGGTTTGGCCACTCACCAAACTCTTAAAAACCCTGCACATCAACAATATCAACATGTCGGCTGGAAGCGAGCGTATAGCGTTGTTCAATAATAATTGTACCTTTATATCTGCTACACCCACATTGCCTCCTTCTCGCAAGCGTGCTTCCGCAAACTCGCTTGCCCAGAGTCCCAGCACAGGTGCAGCAGCCCCTCCTCTCCAGTCATGGCTGTCGTCTCCTCTCCAGCACAGCAACCAGACGCACCTGAACAGTTCATCCTTCAGCTTCATAACAACATTTTCGAGGGTGAAGTCCCTCATTCAACCCATCTCAGTCTCAATTGCTTTAATCAATACACGCCTCAACGATACAGACAAATGGGTTGCTGCCAACACTGCAGCAAACTCCATTACTTTAAGTCCAGTATTCACCACTTCAAATCATGGCCACCGTCTTCGGGTTCAGCATTTCCAGTCCCCACAATTGAAGTTCCCATGTAGAACCAGGATATCAGCCACCCTCAATGGTCCACAGCAAGCGCCTGTAGTCAGAAATGAAGTACAGCGACCACATATGATTTCATTGATTTGTGCAATATTAAAGGGTTATTTTTCTAAGCTCATTTCATTTTATATTTCTTATCTCTCTGTGGTACACCTTGCTGCAACACTAGAACAATCAACAAATTCCAGCAGTTCATCTTTAATTGTTTGGATATCAGTTTCCCATAATTTCATCATCCAGGCTCTCCATCTTCCAAGTTAACACCCGTCTGGACGGCATAGATGACCGATTCGCTTCAGGAGGAACATCAGCTTCCACTGCAGCTTCTTCTGCATCCACCCTCCGTCCTCCTCAAGTATTGAAGTCTACCCCCCATCATAGCAACCCAGCCAGCCACTGTTTCAATTTCAATTCCAACCATAAATATTCCAGAATTCAACCTTGCTTCAGCTTCTCCTCAGTCTGCAGCAGCTATCCGCCACCACGCTCTTTCACCTCAATTACACTGCCAAATAACTGAAGATCACTAAGTTTTGCAGTCTGGCTCATTCAGCAGCTCCAAACCCTCTTCAGGTCCTCCTACACTACTGTGCACCTCCCACTCAGAGGAATTTCCAAGAGCCTTCCACCTTCATCTCCATCCCGACTACACATATCTACAGATGTCCTTTCCCAATTAATTTCAATTTTGCGCTCAGGATGTTTCAATCCATTTGACGACCTGGTAATGGAAGCTATGTGCCTGTCAGCTTTCTTTGGATTTATAAGAAGTGCAGAACTCACAGTACCATCACTATCCAGTTTCTGCTCCAGAAATATCATCACCAGGCATGGCACAACCTCAACAGCTCACGCAAACATTAATCAAAACCTAAGTCTATGGGTTGCTGGTCCTCCTCAGCAGTTAATTCATGTAAAGTAGCTGCATGCTCTTTTGTTTGTACTGTTCTTGGCTCCACATCCTCTTCATCATAATCGCCGAGTGATAAGTCAGCATCACCTCCGAACCAACTTCACTCCTGCTGCTCATTACGGAAAGACCACGTACGTTGCCATGTTTAGCTTTCGCTAAAAACTATATAAAACTACAACTAAATAAGTTAAACTAATAATAAAAAACAAAAAATACATTTAAAACACACACACATATACAGTGCCTTACAAAAGTATTCAGACCCCTGACCAATTCTCTCATATTACTGAATTACAAATGGCACATTGAAATTTCGTTCTGTTTGATATTTTATTTTAAAACACCGAGACTCAAAATCAATTATTGTAAGGCGACATTGGTTTTATGTTGGGAAATATTTAAGAAAAGTAAAAAACTGAAATATCTTGCTTGCATAAGTATTCAACCCCCACACATTAATATTTGGTAGAGCCACCTTTCGCTGCAATAACAGCTTTAAGTCTTTTGGGGTAAGTATGTACCAGCTTTGCACACAGTGTCGGAGTGATTTTGGCCCATTCTTCTTGGCAGATTTGCTCCAGATTGTTCAGGTTTTTTGGACGACGCTTGTGGACCGCAATTTTCAAATAGTGCTACAGATTCTCAATGGGATTGAGATCAGGACTTTGACTGGGCCACTGTAGGACATTCACCTTTTTGTTCTTGAGCCACTCCAATGTTGCTTTGGCCTTGTGCTTGGGATCATTATCCTGCTGAAAGGTGAATTTCCTCCCAAGCTTCAGTTTTTTAGCGGACTGAAGCAGGTTCTCTTGCAGTATTTCCCTGTATTTTGCTCCATCCATTCTTCCTTCAATTTTAACAAGATGTCCAGTCCCTGCTGATGAGAAGCATCCCCACAGCATGATGCTGCCACCACCATACTTCACTGTAGGGATGGTGTGTCTTGAGGCATGGGCAATGTTTGCGCCACACATAGCGCGTTGAGTTTTGGCCAAAAAGCTCTATCTTGGTCTCATCTGACCACAAAACCTTTTCCCACATCGCAGCTGGGTCACGCTTATGCTTTCTGGCAAACTCCAGATGTGCTTTCAGATTGTACTTTGAGTAACAGCTTCTTTCTTGCCACCCTCCCATACAGGCCGGTGTTATGCAGAGCTCTTGATATGGTTGACTGGTGCACCATTACTCCACTACCAGCCACTGAACTCTGTAGCTCCTTCAAAGTGATTGTTGGCCTCTCTGTGGCTTCTCTAACAAGTCTCCTTGTTTGAGCGCTGAGTTTTGAGGGACGGCCTTTTCTTGGCAGTGCCTGGGTGGTGTGGTGCAGCTTCCACTTCCTGATTATTGATCCAACTGTGCTCAATGGGATATCCAAACACTTGGATATTATTTTGTACCCTTTCCCTAATCTATGCATTTGTATTACTTTATCTCTAACTTCTGTAGAATGCTCTTTGGTCTTCATTTTCCTTCAGATTCACAGCCTGACCAATGATCCTTCAACAGTGGGGTTTTTATCCAGAAAATGTGACAGCAACTTTAATGGTTCACAGGTGGAGGCCAATGGTAAGGTAACGGTGTCCTCGTTAGTGCAATTTCTTTCATCGGTGTAAACTGGGAGCTTCCACAGCACAGGGGTTGAATACTTATGCAAGCAAGATATTTCAATTTTTTATTTCTTAAAAATATTTCCCAACATAAAACCAATGTCACCTTACAATAATTGATTTTGAGTTTCAGTGTTTTAAAATAAAATATCAAACAGAACAAAATTTCAATGTACCATTTGTAATTCAGTAATATGAGAGAATTGGTCAGGGGTCTGAATACTTTTGCAAGGCACTGTAATTTATATATATATATATATATACACACATACATATATATATACACAGTACTGTGCAAAAGTTTTAGGCAGGTGTGAAAAAATGCTGTAAAGTAAGAATGCTTTCAAAAAGACATGTTAATAGATTATATTTATCAATTAACCAAATGCAAAGTGAGTGAACAGAAGAAAAATCTAAATCAAATCCATATTTGGTGTGACCACCCTTTGCCTTCAAAACAGCATCAATTCTTCTAGGTACACTTGCACAAAGTCAGGGATTTTGTAGGCATATAGTCAGGTGGATGATTAAACAATTATACCAAACAGGTGCTAATGATCATCAATTCAATATGTAGGTTGAAACACAATCATTAACTGAAACAGCTGTGTAGGAGGAATAAAACTGTGTGAGGAACAGCCAAACTCAGCTAACAAGGTGAGGTTGCTGAAGACAGTTTACTGTCAAAAGTCATACACCATGGCAAGACTGAGCACAGCAACAAGACACAAGGTATTTATACTGCATCAGCAAGGTCTCTCCCAGGCAGAAATTTCACGGCAGACAGGGGTTTCCAGATGTGCTGTCCAAGCTCTTTTGAAGAAGCACAACGAAACGGGCAACGTTGAGGACCGTAGACGCAGTGGTCGGCCAAGGAAACTTACTGCAGCAGATGAAAGACACATCATGCTTACTTCCCTTTGCAATCGGAAGATGTCCAGCAGTGCCATCAGCTCAGAATTGGCAGAAAACAGTGGGACCCTGGTACACCCATCTACTGTCCGGAGAAGTCTGATCAGAAGTGGCCTTCATGGAAGACTTGCGGCCAAAAAGCCATACCTCAGACATGGAAACAAGGCCAAGCGACTCAACTATGCACGAAAACACAGGAACGGGTGCAGAAAAATGGCAGCAGGTGCTCTGGACTGACGAGTCAAAATATGAAATATTTGGCTGTAGCAGAAGGCAGTTTGTTCGCCGAAGGGCTGGAGAGCGGTACACGAATGAGTGTCTGCAGGCAACAGTGAAGCATGGTGGAGGTTCCTTGCAAGTTTGAGGCTGCATTTCTGCAAATGGAGTTGGGGATTTAGTCAGAATTAATGGTCTCCTCAATGCTGAGAAGTACAGGCAGATACTTATCCATCATGCAATACCATCAGGGAGGCATCTGATTGGCCCCAAATTTATTCTGCAGCATGACAACGACCCCAAACATACAGCGAAAGTCATTAAGAACTATCTTCAGCGTAAAGAAGAACAAGGAGTCCTGGAAGTGATGGTATGGCCCCCACAGAGCCCTGATCTCAACATCGAGTCTGTCTGGGATTACATGAAGAGAGAGAAGCAACTGAGGCTGCCTAAATCCACAGAAGAACTGTGGTTAGTTCTCCAAGATGTTTGGGCCAACCTACCTGCCGAGTTCCTTCAAAAACTGTGTGCAAGTGTACCTAGAAGAATTGATGCTGTTTTGAAGGCAAAGGGTGGTCACACCAAATATTGATTTGATGTAGATTTTTCTTCTGTTCACTCACTTTGCATTTTGTTAATTGATAAATATAAACTATTAACATGTCTATTTTTGAAAGCATTCTTACTTTACAGCATTTTTTCACACCTGCCTAAAACTTTTGCACAGTATATATATATATATATATATATATATATATATATATATATATATATATATATATATAATATATATATATATATATATATATAACACACACACACAATATATTGGAATCACTACATGACACGCAACTGGATACAAATGTCACCTGACCCTCCCCTGACTTTCATTGCACATTCCACAGTACTAGCACTGCCTTAGAGAATGAAATCTGAAATGCTAGACTGAGAAACCACTCATAGAATAGAAACTTGACGTACGCAGGTACGGCATGATACTGTAAGTGTGTTTTCTTTTAACACTTCTGCCTCTGTTATGATAAAGTTATTTAAAATTGGATAGGAATGTGGGGCATGTTGTCCGTATCCTCCTTTGTAAAAACTTGTGAAAAGTAATCATTTAATATATTTGTTATTTTTTTCTCTTCGACTATGATTTTGCCATTTGTATCTCTGAGACATTTTACTCCTTGAATGTTACTTTGCTACTGTAATATTGGAAAAAGTTTTTGGAATTGGTTTTAGCCCCCTTGGCAATGTTCATTTCTATCTCTCTTGGCTTTTCTAACTTCCTTTTTGACTTGTGTTTGCAGTTCCAAGTACTCTTTCTGTGTACTTTGTTTTTGGTCCCTTTTAAATGCTCTGTAAAGTGCCTTTTTTCTCTGGATATTTTTTTTAATTGATCAAATTAAACCATTTTGGCCATATTTTATTTATTTTTTTATTTAAATTTAGTCGTCGCCAATTTTTTACCCCGGTTTTCTCCCCAATTTAGTATGCCCGATTATGATCTGTATCCATGGCTCCCCGCTCGCAACCCCTCGCCGACTGCTGGAACACGCGTCCTCCGAAACGTGCTCCTGCCAAGTCGTCATTTTTCGCACTGCAGATCCACAGCAATGCCACCAGACCTATAGTGCCGGAGGACAACACAGATCTGACGGCTCCACTGCAGAACCACAGGCGCCCTATCGGCCACAGGGGTCGCTGATGCGCGGTGAGCCGTGGATTCCCCTGCCGACCTAATCCCTCCGTACCCGGTCAGTGCTCAGCCATTTGTGTGCCGCCCCTTAGGAACTCCCGGTCACGGTCGGCTGTGACATAGCCTGGATTCGAACCTGCGATCTCCAGGCTATAGGGCACATCCTGCACTCCACGCGGAGCTCGGGAGACCTCATTTTGTTTAGATTTTGATTTGTCTACTTTTGGGATGCAATTGTTTTGCACCTCTACTACTACATTTTTGAAAGATAGCCATGCTTTTTACATTTACATCCTGTTTTTAATGTTCTCTTGCTGTTCTAATATTGGAATAACTTTTTGGAATTTGTTTTAGCCCCCTTAGCAATGCAATTCTATTTCTCTCTGGCCAGGCAGCAAAAAGAAGGGAGGTCATGATTGTTGGGGACTCCATATTATTATTATTATTATTATTATTTATTTCTTAGCAGATGCCCTCATCCAGGACAACTTACAATTGTTACAAGAGATCACATTATTTTTACATACAATTACCCATTTATACAGTTGGGTTTTTACTGGAGTAATCTAGGTAAAGTACCTTGCTCAAGGGTACAGCAGCAGTGTCCCCCACCTGGGATTGAACCCATGACCCTCCGGTCAAGAGTCCAGAGCCCTAACCACTACTCCATATTGAGAAACACAGCAAGTTCAGTGCGCAGTCTGGTCCCCATTACTACAACAGTGTGTGCTGCCTTCCAGGAGCCTCCGTCACGCACATCACTGAGAACGTGGACAGGCTCCTAAAACGAACAAGAGACGGCCCTGTAGTACTCGTCCACATCTGTACAACATTGGAAGAAATAGGTCAAAATCCCTGCAAAACAAATTCAGAGAGCTAGGAAGGAAATTAAAAGAAAATACCAAAACTGTGGTATTTTCTGGGATGCAGCCGGCACCTTCTACAACAAGGACTATCTATATAGGCGGGACAGACTGCACTTAAATAAAAGGGGAACCAATCTACTCGGAGAAAGGATCCTTGAGGAGGTTCAGAAGCATTTAAAATTAGCACGGAAGGGGGGAAAACAGAAAAAACAGAAGGGAGACCACATCAAAACAAAAAAACAGAAGGGAGACCACATCAAAACAAGGACAACAACTCAGGTAAGACAGCCATTAAATGTATTTATCTAAATGGTTGAAGTCTCAGAAAGAAAATGTTAGAACTTGAAGCTACTGCACTAACAAGTAACTACGATGTGATAGGTGTTACAGAAAAAAAGGGAGGAGTGGCAAACACCGTTGCAGCAGCAAAGGTCATTCAAAATGATCTAGACCAGTGATTTTCAAACTTTTTAGGCCCCGTACCCCTTTCCAAAAAATCTAGTCTACCGCGTACCCCAATCTGAGATAGGGGAATAATATACCTATGAATATTTTCTATTTACTAGGCTTAAGTACTTATTGATGTTAACTGAAAATTATATATATATATATATATATATATATATATATATATATATATATATATATATATATATTTTTTTTTTTTTTTTTAAATTCTTACCTACCAATGTGATTTACGTGCTTGCTTTTTATTACAGATGTGAGGAAAACTACACCCTGATTAGTAAACAATGCAGCCCATACACAAGGGTGTGTTATTCTGTATTTTAAAATTGAACGAACAGGACTTCCAATTACAAAAAAATGTAAGCGGGTCATTAAAAAAAATAAACAAGCCTCGATTTGCTGGCTCAGAAGGCACACAGGGAAGGAGGAGGTAAAGTTCAGCCAATTACTGTTCATGGAAAACTGTTAAACTAATTCAATCAAATTAAATTAACTGAAAATGCTATTTACAACTGCAGGCATTTATTAAAAAAAATAAAATAAAACAGGTAGCATGCAGAACTGTGTGAATATTGAATAACACATTGAATATATATATTTTTTTATTTAACTGGAATGTTATCGTTTAACACGGAGCGGCACATTTAAAATGCTGTGTGTGTCTTGTGCAATATCGAATCCAAACAGAACTAGAGTTGCTAAGAACTATAAAAGCTTCCATCTAAGCAGTTATCGTGAAATTTAAGCGCATTGGTTATTATAGGTGAAACATTATCATCACAACTGTGCTAACTGTGTCAATTTTGGCACAAATGAGAAGATTTTTGAAAACTGCCTGAAATTTTCTTTAAATCCAAGATGGCTGCCACACCATGTGACCAAAAGCCACCATATTGACCATGGCACAACATCCCAGTCCTCTACATCTGTGTCAAATTTCGTGCGTTTTGGTGCAGCCGATAAGTTATATGCATCACGTTTCACCTTTAGGAGAGGTCAGAGGTCATGACATTTTTTCATAGAGCACATATGACTTCCTATACGTGTTCCATTATAATTATGACCCTGTTGGCATGCCCTAGGAGTTAAAATTTCAACTTAAATTCCAATATGGCTGCCGCGTCGTGTGAGCAATCTGTTTCAATCTTCAGCAGTTATTACTTTCCAATGGTCTGTGCAATTGTGTTGACATTGAAGAGCACAAGTGCAATGGTGTTCTTGTTATGGGTTGCAAAATTATCAATATGGCCGCCAAACCATGTGACCAAAATGTGTCATTTTCATATCACCAGTACTTCACGTGAGTCTCTATGGTCATATAAAGTTTCATGACTGTAGTGTATTGCACCTTGGATTTATGCACGAATGTATGAAAATAGAGCCGTCGTGAAACGGTTATTTGCGCACCATGTTTTGTAACGAAAAACCATGGATTTTACTAACGGTAGAAAGGACCTGGTCATGAACATGCGTGCCAATTTAGGTGTGGATTGACGCTGCGGTTTAAGACAAGAAGATTGTTGAATATTTGGCTCTAATCCAGCGTAACTGGCAAAGTAATTGTTCAACCTCGATTGAACATATGTTTTTTATAGGCAATTGCTGCACTATCTGCTGTCATTGTCACAGTTCCACCTTAAGCTGTTAAGGTGGAAATCCAATATGGCGGTCGAACCATGTGACTTTCATTCGGGGACACCAGTCTGGTTGTCCAGCCATAGGCATCTACTTACGTATGTGTTTTCATAACTCTGCGATGATGTTTGGGAATAATGATAATAATAATAATAATAATAAATAATAATAATAATAATAAACACAGCAATAACAATAGGCTTCCCCAGCCTTGGAAGCTTAATCATAATAACTAGAGTTGCAAGCAACTTTACGGCTTCCAAGCAGTTATCGTGAAATCAATACGATCAATAATCTTCATTCAACTGTGGGCATTACTTCACGTAGGGTTTTACAACCCTGTGTAATTTGAAGTGTTTATGTGCACCAGTGTTCATGTTATGAAACGTGCAAAATGTGGCCAAAACATCAACATCTCATAGACCTCTACTATTATACAAAGCTTCATAAGTCTACTGCATTGTAACTCTGACATATACTGCAATTTAAAAGTAGTATTACTGAACTGCTTTTATGTTTACCAGGGGCAGTATATAACACCACATTAGTCGTGGCTTTTAAGAAATTACTACAGTTAAATGCTTTAGCTAGAAAGTATTCACAAGTCAGTCACCATGCATATAAAACAAAGAAGGGAGAGAGAAATGCTCTGCAGCTGCAGATGTGTCATTTAATATCTTCCAAGACCTTTAAAATGGAAAAACATATATAAGACTTTAAGGCTCCGTGGGAACCATTAAAGATAACACTACCTACGCTGACAATGTGTGTGTGTGGTGCATTTGTTTTTCCGCGTGGATGCAGTTGCAACAGTTCTTCAAAAAAATGTTTTAGTTTACCGTATGTGTCTTTGTATGTGTGTATGTGTAATATAATAGTAGCCTTTCCAGTGTAATTACTGTGTTTTAAGTTACATGAGTTACTGAAACGGTTCTTGATAGACACTACCAAAAAAATGCCTGCTTTCAAGATTTTTTTTTTTTGCTCAATTTCTATGATAAGCTGTCCCCAGTGGTGGGAATGTGTCATTTCAGGGTATTTGGGCATGTCACCCATATTGATTGGCTCATGGCAGCCATGTCTGTTCATGTAGGAACTTTTCCTGAATAACTTTTTTTAGAGGACACTACAAAGATAATGTATACCCAAGATTCACATCAATTGGCCAAAGGGCTCATGAGGAGATGTTGTTTAAGCGTTCTACGCAAAATCCAACATAGCGTCCACACCATGTGACCGATCAATTTTTCCTTAAGTAGTGCAATCATGTCCACGATTGATTCTATGTACAAATTTCACAACTGTACTATTTAGCATTTATGAGAAGACTACATTTGAAAATTTCCCAAAATTTTCATTATATCCAACATGGCTGCTACACCATGTGACCAAAGGCCGCCATATTGACCACGACACAACATCCCATAGTCCTCTACATCCGTGCCAAATTTCGTGCTTTTTGGTACAGCCGATAAGAAGTTAGGCAGTTTTATAGTCAGTTGCGTATGTTGAGCGTAACAGATGACCATACTGAGATGTTTTATTCCAATTTTTGTTTCAATCGGATAGGCGGTTTCAGAGAAGATGTTTGAATTTTGATGATTTTATATTTATGGTAATTTTATGTCATTAAATCGATGTGGTTGCCAAACCACAGAACCAATCAGCTTCATATTAACAACAGTTAATCATGGACTATCCCTCAACATGTACAGCAATTTTCAGAACTCTGCAGTAAACAGTTTCAGATACACAGGCATTTCAACAAATTCCGCAAAATCCAATATGGCTGCCGAACCATGTGACTTGCGCAAATTTGCTGAATATCACCGACTATCATCCATAGGCATCTACCAGTGTACTGAATTTTGTGAGTTTTTGAGCATGTTTTGGCAGAAAAAAAAAAATAATAATAATCCTAACAAAAACAATAGGCTTCCCCAACCTACGGCTTGGAAGCCTAATAAACACAGCAATAACAATATGCTTCCCAGCCTTTGGCTTGGAAGCCTAATAATAATAATAATAATAATAATAATAATAATAAACACTAGAGTTGCTTGCAACTATAAAGGCTTCCAAGCAGTTATCGTGAAATTAAAGCGCATTGGTTAGCGCACTATGTACAACATTTTTCACAGCTGTGGTATTTACCGTTCATGAGTAGAAGACTTTTGAAAATTGCTCAATTTTCATTAAATCCAATATGGCTGCCACACCATGTGACCAAAGGCTGCCATATTGACCATGGCACAACATCCCACAGTCCTCTACATCCGTGTCAAATTTCGTGCATTTGGTGCAGCCGATAAGAAGTTATAGGCATTTGCGTATGTTGATGTCATGCATCACGTGTGACCTTTGAGAGGTCAGAGGTCACGGCGATGACATTTTTTCCATAGAGCACATATGACTTCCTATACGTGTTCCATTATAACTATGACCCTGTCGGCACGCCCTAGGGATGCCAGTCTGGTTGTCCAGCCATAGGCATCTACTTACGTATGCGTTTTCATAAATCTGCGATGTTGTTTGTGCGGAATAATAATAATAATAATAATAATAAACATAACAATAGGCTTCCCAGCCTTTGGCTTGGAAGCCTAAATAACAATAGGCTTCCCAGCCTTTGGCTTGGAAGCCTAATAAGCACATTGCTTTGAAGTGAACATTTGAAACGACAAAAGGACTACAGTTTTTTTCCTTTGTTGCAGCAGGGAGGAACGGAATAAGTTTCCGGGATGAGTCTGTATGTGGCTGTTCCCCGTCAACCTGACGTTGGCGATCGGAATCAATTGGCACTACTTCCATCATTAATGCCCGTAAAGACGACTCGCAGAGTGAAGAGCTCAGGGTCTTGATGGAGCAATGGCCATCTGTGTGTACATCACGACTGGGGAAAACAACAGCCGCACATCATGCCATATACACTTATGACGAAGTACCAGTAAGGAGTAGAGCTTATCGAGTCTCCTCCCAGAAAAAAAGATATCATTTGAAAGCATCTTCAACAAATGACCAAAGATGGGATCATAGACCCTTCGACTTTGGCCTGGGCTGCGCCTGTAGTTTTGGTGGAGAAACAAGATGACGACTATCGTTTCTGTGTTGATTATCGTAAGCTCAACGCTAAAACCCATTTTGACGCTTACCCGATGCTTCAAGTACATGACATATTAGAATCTTTCAGTGGAGCTTCCATCTTTAGTTCATTGGACCTATGATCCGGTTACTGGCAAGTAGCAATGGATGAGAACAGCAAACACAAGACTGCGTTCATAACTCCATTTGGCCTTTATCAATTTCGAGTCATGCCAATCGTGTTAAGGAATGCTGCTGCTACTTTTCAACGCCTTATGGAAACGGTTTTAGGGACTCTCAAAGCTCAGTGTTACTTCGTGTATATCGACGACATAATAGTTTATTCTGTTAATGAAGCCCAGCATTTGCAGCATTTGGCAGAAGTGTTCCGTAGATTGCATGAAGCTAACCTAACCCTGAATTTAACAAAGTGTCACTTCTTCAAACAATCTTTGAAGTTTTTAGGTCACATTGTGTCTGGAGAAGGAATTAAAGCTGACCCTGAAAAGTTACAAGCTATACAACGGTATCCCATTCCTACCAACCTTAAAGAAGTCCAACGGTTTTTGGGACTTGCAGGTTGGTACCATAAGTTCATTCCCAGGTTTGCTGATCTTGCTGCACCACTCAATCATTTGAAAAAGAAGGATGTGCCCTGGGAGTGGACTGCTGGGTGCCAAGCTAGTTTTGAACAACTCCAAGAAGCTTTACAAGCCACCCCTGTATTGGCCCATCCAGACCTGAACCGTACTTTCCGCGTTTATACAGATGCCAGTGAAGTGGGACTTGGAGCTGTTCTAGCCCAGAGTGACGGTACTGACGAGCATGTCATAGCCTTTGCCTCCAGACATCTTACTAAACCTGAAAAAAATTATTCCCCCTCCGAGAAGGAGTGCTTGAGAGTGGTATGGGCTGTTGAGAAATGGCGACACTGCTTGGAAGGAGTGTCTTTTGAAGTCATCACCGATCATGCTGCGCTATCTTGGGCATTTAACATTCCTAAAGCCTCTTCACGATTAACGCGATGGACTTTACGTTTGCAACAATTTACTTTTAAGGTTACCTTAACCATGTGCCTGATGCACTCTCGAGGCCCTGTTTCAGAAGCCTCCCCTGTGACTGTCTAGGAGACCCAAAACCCATTAAAGGCATGGATCTTCCATCATCTTTGGAGGAAATTGCAGCTGCACAATCCAAAGACCTTACCACTGCTGAAATTGGTGTTAGAATTAAGACCCAGACTCCATTAGGCACTCACAGAATTGATTTTGTGATCCAATAAGATTTAATCTACAGAAGAATTCCTATTCCTCAGGGAGGACATAAGTTTCAACTAGTTGTCCCTGTTTCACTGCAACCTTCTTTTCTTCATTACTTCCACGATAGCCCTTTAGAGGTCATCTGGGACCATATAAAACTTTACTTCGCATGCTTGAAGTTGCCTGGTGGCCATCGATTCGAAAAGATACTTGGAGATACGTCAAAGAGTGCGAAATGTGCCAGAAGTTCAAACCCGGGAATCACAAACCCGCTGGGTTCCTCCAGTCTACGACAGTGTCAGAGGTGGGTGAGATGCTTGGAGTGGATTTAATGGGGCCCTTCCCACGTAGTAAAAAAGGAAATACCTTTCTACTCGTGATCGTGGATTACTACTCTAAGTGGGTCGAGCTGTTTCCTCTTACAGACAGCAAGACACCAAAGATCGTCCAAGTGCTCAGCAAGGAAATATTCACTAGGTGGGGAACGCCACGTTATCTAGTGTCAGATCGTGGTCCACAATTCACTAGCCAACTCATTATGGATGTGTGCAAGAATTGGGGAGTAGCGAGAGAACTCACTAGTTATCACCCACAAACCAATCTCACGGAACGAGTTATTAGGACCCTTAAGACGATGATGGCTTCGTATGTGGAAGATGATCACCAGCGATGGGACCAATGGATACCTGAGCTAAGGTTTGCCATTAATACCGCTAGGCAGGAAACCACTGGTTTTCCCCCGGCTGAGCTAGCAATGGGCGTGTACTCAAAGGCCCACTTGATCATTTGATTTCAGTAGCACCGAATCCAAATACATCACAGTATGCCTTATTAGAAAGACAGCAACATATTGCTAAGGAGGTCAGCCAAAGAGTTCGCTTAGCTCAGGCTCGTCAGAGGAAAAATTATAATGCTCACAGAAGAGAAGTTCAGTATGAAGAGGGTGACCGGGTATGGGTAAGAGCTCACCCATTATCCGACGCCTCTGCTAAATTCTCTGCTAAGTTGGCAGCCAAATGGTCTGGGCCTGCAGTTGTAATTAAAAATTAGGCCCTGTTAACTACAGAATTCAATGGGGTGATCCTATTGACAAGATAGATACGTTACATGTAGTAAATTTGAAGCCCTATTTTGGAACTAAACTCTGTGTACCTCCAGTAGGGGGGAGGGGGGACGACTATGTGGCAGTAGCCACACAATATGAAACAATAAATGTTTCATCTGCTTATGCGTAATTGCGAGCAGTATGCCTGGCCAGGCGATTTTCCTATTTGTACATCTTTCAGCCCCTTTTTTTATATGTTCTTTATTCTACTCTGCTTTGTCCACTGTTTTAAAAGAGACTAATTAGCCTTCCCTATTTAAAGAATACTATTGTATTAATGTTACTTTTATATAAATGTTTGGCATTTGTCTGCTGTTTTGCCTTTCAGTATTTACGTGCTGTTACTTCAGTTTCGTTTTCAATGCTTTTTTCGTATTACCCTAATGGCTTGCCGTAGTTCAAGGTAGCCCATGATTGGTCTGTTTTCATGGTGCTGGGTATTTCAAAGGCAGGAACGGAGGATCGAGGAGGAAAAAAAAGAGAGAAAAATATACGATAGAGCGCGCCATACTACTTTGTAATAAGGAGAACTGTGTTTTCTAGTGTTAGAACTCTGATGCAGTTATTCTCATTAGCAATCCAGCTTTATTTTGTTAGGCTGCGTTTGTACATTTGCCTAACAGATAGTCTAATAGCTTTCTTCAGTCTATGAATACAAGTTTGACTCTAGGTAATGGTAACAAACAACACTATGCTAACAGAGAGCTTGTTCTTTTATATTCTGCTCAGCAGTTATATCATCGTTATTTCTAGTCACCGTATGGTTTTGTTTATTTTATGATTTGTGAATGTGCCATCGTTCTTGGATAGTTTCCAATCGACAGACTGCAGCGGACTACTACGGAGGAGGAGGACCTACACCGCCGATAATTCAGCGGCCGGGTGGGATCGATCCATTTTGTTGACGTGCAATATTGATTGGATTATAACTATTTTTCGTGAATGGCCATTCTGAACTTTTTTCTTCCGGATGTATTTTTGTTTTGATGAATCACGGGAACTGAACATTTACTTTAAACTTGTTTTGTATTTTCTTTTACTTTTTTTACAGCTTTAAAAAACTCTTATTTCACTTTTGTATGTAACTGCATATGAATGTTTACTCACCGCCGTGCGAGTTGTCCTATACAGTTTATTATTGTTGATTGCTATAGAGTTTTTAGGCTCATGATTTTCTGTATCATTTCTCCTGGGGGCAGGGATATGTCTATATAAATTAGCCAATGTATTACAAGCACTTTGTTTCAGCCTAACAGCAATGCTATGGTGGTGGCTAGTATCGTTTCTCTCTTATTAAGCATATATTACTAGAATGATTGCTAGTTAAGGTTATGTGTATTTAATTATTCTTCTTTAAATACTCATGATATATTTGAATTTCATTTCAAGGATTGTTTATTTGTTGTAGGGTCGGTTTATTTTAATAATTAAATTCCGTCAACATTTACCTGATTGCAATATTGGAAATTCCTTTCTTGATTGCTGTAACTGGTTATGGAAAAGAGTTGACGTAATCCGTTATACATTTCCAAAAGCTAAATTTGATGAAAGTAGAAAGGTGACATTTATATCATGCATACAAAAATGACTTTTAGCAAAATGCTTACATGTTAGTGTTTAATGCAGTCGTCTGTTCATGTGAATCTGCTGCCAGACAGCTTGTTGATGGGTACTCGCTGTATGATATGAACACGCTCAATAGGTCTGGAGCAGGGAATCCAATTCCAGACACTTCCCAATCCCAGGAGTTAGGGATTGATTGATTTTACTCCTGCAATTCCATTTTTGTAATATTATTATTATTATTAATAAATAATAATAATAATAATAATAATAATAATAATAATAATAATAATAATAATAATAATACCGTGCTTTTGCTTTTATTAGCCTAATAGTTAGCAGTGTACACGCGTAGGCTAAGGCAATCACTCCACAAAGGAGTTCAACGAATTAGTCACAGTGAAAAAACACACAAAGCATTGCAAGTAAAGATAACAGTCGTGTCGCTCCAGCGCAGTGATTTCACTGCAAGTAGAGTGGCACAGCTGCCTGCTCAACTCAATAATACTGTTATTTAAAAACATAAACTTACATAAAACACACTGAACATTTAAACTCCACAAAGTAAACGTAACTAGTAAATACTACACGTTTTTAAAAGCAGCAACATCATACAATTTTGTTTTTTTTCTTTTAAGCCTACAGACTGCAGAACCCGCGCCCCGCTGTTTAAATATGTAATTTATCCAAGTGCTCTCAACACTCACTCACTGTCAGCAGCCGGTTGGGTGTTTATAGTTAACCTCGCCCAACACAAAGGAAACGTACACCAGCACGGCTGTGCTTTTATTTGAAAGGAGATTCAACATTGTTAATTCAATTGCTAAGTTGCAAAGTTCTACAGTGTGGTAAAAAAATAAAATAAATAAATAAAATGTGTTGTCCGCCATTCCAGGATTTTTCTCGCGTACCCCCTGAGGAGCGCTCGAGTACCCCCAGGGGTACGCGTACCCCAGTTTGAAAACCGCTGATCTAGACAGCATTCAGAACCGGGCAGACACATGGCAAATGACATTTAATAGAGAATGTAAGGTACTGCACAGAGGCAATAAAAGCATGCATTATAAATACCATATGGAAGATACTGAAATTGAATAAGGAATCTATGAAAAAGATCTAGGGAAGTAATGATAAAACTTTACAATGCATTAGTAAGACCTCATCTAGAATATTGTGTTCAGTTCTGGTCATCTCGTTACAAAATGGATATTGCTGCTCTAGAATGAGTGCAAAGAAGAGCGACCAAAATTTTCTTGGTTTAAAAGGCATGTCATACATACAGGCTAAAAACTGAATCTGTTCAGTTTTGAACAAAGAAGACTATGCGACGATCTGATTCATTTCAAAATTCTAAAATGCATTGACAATGTCGACCCAAGGAGCTTTATCGACCTGAAAAAAGAAACATGGACCAGGGGTCACAAATGGCAATCCTTGTTACAAAAAGGATATTGCTGCTCTAGAAAGAGTGCAAAGAGGAGCGACCAGAATTATTTCGGGTTTAAAAGTCATGCCATATGCAGACAGGTTTAAAGAATTTAATCTATTTAGTCTTGAACAAAGACTACACGGCGATCTGATTCAACAATTCAGAATTCTAAAAGGTACTGACAATGTCGACCAAAGGGACTTTTTCGACCAGAAAAAAGAAACAAGGACCAGGGGTCACAAATGGAGATTAAAGGGGCATTCAGAACAGAAAATAGGAGGCACTTTTTTACACAGAGAATTGTGAGGGTCTGGAACCGACTCCCCAGTAATGTTGTTGAAGCTGACACCCTGGGATCCTTCAAGAAGCTGCCCGATGAGATTCTGGGATCAATAAGCTACTAACAACCAAACGAGCAAGATGGGCCGAATGGCCTCCTCTCGTCTGTAAACTTTCTTGTGTTCTTAATAGATTGTCTTTATTTAGTCGATCTAATATGATAATGGTCATATAGAATTCATTCATGTTAATTAATGTACGAAAATGTAAGCTATTTAAATTAATGAATTGTTTAAATTAATTAAAACAAACTAATGTCATTAAGTCCTGGGATTAGCTCAGTTGCCTGTCTCTGCCTTCTCCAGTGCAATGCTGTCTTTCTTGTAGTGAGAGGACCAAAACTGCACAGAGTATTCTAGGTGGGGTCGAACTAGGGCATTCTATAATCTTAGCATAACCTCTCCAGACTTGTATTCCATGCAGTTTGCAATATAGCCTAACATTATATTATTTTGAGCTGAACCTAAAAAGAATTGGCTATTCCAAACTGGGGAGAAAATGATAAAAACAATTGGCGACTACTAAATAAAAAACAAATTAAAAAAAAAGGTTACCAAGAGTTACCAAGGGCTACCAAGAGTTACCAAAGGTTACCAAGGGTTATCAAAGGCTATCAAAGGTTATCTAGCCATACTGTTCATATTTGTTTATTAATAGATACATTTATTTCTGCAGAGGTTATTTTGGAATCGCTCTTCCTTCTTTACTCCACCTGTTCCATCATGTCTTTCATATTCTCCTCCCTCTCCTCTCTCCAGACATCCCTCTGTTTGTTCAGACACACAGAGAAAGAGGAGGAGATGAGAGTATAGAGGAGATTATAGAGGGGAGTGTAGAGGAGAGTACAGTGTGACGAGGAGAGTGTAGAGGAGAGTGCAGAGGAGAGTATAGAGGAGTGTGGAGAGGAGAGTAGAGTGTAGAGGAGAGTGTAGAATGTAGATAAGAGTGTAGAGGTGAGTATTGAGTGTAGAGAAGAGTAGAGGAGAGTGTAGAGTATAAATTGTAGATGAGAGTGTAGAGAGTAGACAAGAGTGGAGAGTGTAGAGGTGAGTATTGATTGTAGAGGAGAGTGTAGAGGAGAGTATAGAGGACAGTGTAGAGAAGAGTGTAGAGGACAGTGTAGAGTGTATTGAAGAGTGTAGAGGAGAGTAGAGAGTGTAGGAGAGTACAGAGTATATAGGAGAGTGAGGAGAGCATAGAGTGTAGAGGAGTGTGTAGATTGTAGAGGAGAGTATAGAGTGTAGAGAAGAGTGTAGAGAAGAGTAAAGAGTAGAGTGTAGCGTGTAGAGGAGAGTGTAGCGTGTATAGTACAGAGTGTAGAGGGGTGTATAAAGTATAGTAGTGTAGAGGAGAGTATAGAGAAGAGTGTAGAGGAGCATACAGAGTGTAGAGGAGAGTGTAGAGGAGGGTATAGAGTGTAGAGGACAGTATAGAGTATAGATAAAGAGTGGAAAGTGTAGAGGTTTGTGGAGAGCGTAGAGAAGAGGGTAGAGGAGAGTGTAGAGTGTAGTTGAGAGTACAGAGAGGAGAGTACAGAGTGTAGAGGCGAGTGTATAGGAGGGTGGAGCGTGTAGAGAAGAGTGTAGAGAAGAGTAGAGTGTAGAGGAGAGTGTAGAGGAGGTTACAGAGTGTAGAGGAGAGTGCAGAGTGTAGAGGAGAGTATAGAGGATAGTGTACAGGAGAGTGGAGAGTGTAGAGGAGGGTATAGAGTGTAGATGAGAGTGTAGAGGAGAGTATATAGGAGAGTATTGAGTGAAGAGGAGAGTGTAGAGGAAAGTGGAGAGTAGAGGAGACTAGAGTGGAGAGTGTAGTAGAAAGTGTAGAGAAGAGTGGAGAGGAGAATGTAGAGGAGAGTACAGAGTATATATAAGAGTGGAGAGTAGAGGAGAGTGGAGTGTAGAGAAGAGTGGAGAGGAGAATGTAGAGGAGAGTACAGAGTATATATAAGAGTGGAGAGTAGAGGAGTGGAGAGTGTAGAGAAGAGTGTAGAGGACAGTATAGAGTGTAGAGGAGAGTGTAGAGGACAGTGTACAGTAGTGGAGAGCAGAGAAGAGTGTAGAGGAGAGTGTAGAGTGAAGAGGAGAGTATAGATTAGTTTAGAGGAGTGTGTAGAGGATTGTATAAAGGAATTTAAAGGATAGTGTAGAGGAGTTTAGAGGACAGTGTAAAGCGCTCCTCACATGAAGCAGGTCAGTGTCACCACGCAGCTCAGCAGTGACAAAGTTGTGGCCCTGATCACGAAGTTCTTGGCTTTTCTCAGGTTGAGAGCGACGGGGGACGGGGAAGAGAGAGAAGCGTTTTGAGGGGGGGGGGGGGGAGGGGGGGAGACTGATTAAATCGGCTGCATTAATTTGCATGATTTGTCATTTCAAACTGATTGAGGAGAGAGAGGGAGGGTGTTATTGAAACTAGAAGAAACTAAGTCAAACAGACATGCATTTGGGCTCTAGTGCCTTCATCAGTGTTATTGAAACTAAACTGAGCAGAACAGCAATAATACACAGACCGTCCATCACACACATATGAGGCGCCGTTCAGGAAACAAATTACTCGTATCCAAAACTACATTGGAATATTGGCATATGAATTGGAATTATATTACAACTATATTGGTTTTCTTGCATATGTATTGGAATTGTATTACAGTTGTATTAGAACATAAGAAAGTTTACAAACAAGAGGAGGCCATTCAGCCCATCTTGCTCGTTTGGTTGTTAGTAGCTTACTGATCCCAGAATCTCATCAAGCAGCTTCTTGAAGGATCCCAGGGTGTCAGCTTCAACAACATTACTGGGGAGTTGGTTCCAGACCCTCACAATTCTGTGTAAAAAAATTGCCTCCTATTTTCTGTTCTGAATGCCCCTTTACCTAATCTCCATTTGTGACCCCTGGTCCTGGTTTCTTTTTTCAAGGCAAAAAAGTCCCCTGGGTCGACATTGTCTATACCTTTTAGGATTTTGAATGTTTGAATCAGATCACCGCGTAGTCTTCTTTGGCCGTGTCTATTGAATTATGTACAACTCTATTGGTTAGTGGTCATGTGTATTGGTATCCATGACAACTGTAGTGACGTAGTGGGGCATGCACTAGTTTGTTGCCACGTGTATTGGGTTGAGTGAAAATGTAGTGGGGTCAGTGAAAACGTATTGGAAATAAGCAGGTAGGATTTAGACAGCCTCAGGTCCTTCAATTATCGACAATTGAAAATATTACATATATAAATATATATATATATATATATATATATATATATATATATATATTATATATATATATATATATATATATATATATATATATATATTGTTTCTTCTAACTTAGCTTGTGTTTTTAAAACAATTGATGCAACCTTGGCCACCACCGCTTTCACAGTTGTGCCTATTTGCTTTGTGCTGGGCAAGGTTGCCCCAATGGTTTCTTGAAACTTGGCTTGTGTTTTTGATATCTCTACTTTAAATGGCTGGGCACTTTTGATAACTTGGTGTTTTTTCACATTTCCAATGTGTTTTTGTTTCAGATACCAATACACATGACCACTAACCAATTATTAAAGCTATAATGACAAAATAAGGTATTTTATGCTGGACGGTTTATTTCGTAATGCATAACTGTATATACATTAATAAAGATTAGTTGCTTCTGCTTTTAATTGAAAAGTAAGACTTATGATTTAAAAGCCCATTTTGTTATTTCCCAGAAAAAACACACATATTAAATGAGTGCTACTATTAACATGTTTCTCAGTTATGATTGAGATGCAGGCTTACAGGTATCAATTGCATTTCAAAGGACAGTAGAAAAACAGAAGCCCAGCCTAGCTATGTATAAGAAGACAATCTTTACTTCAGGCATAAAACGACCACTGAAAATAGTGGGCGTAAAACAGTACAATTAAAATCAAAATTACCTATTTTTTTTTTAAATCTGACCTGATAACATGTTAACATGTGAAAGAACATTATTAGCTAAGACTGGCATGTAACAGAGGGCATCCTTTTTTAAAGGGTGCTACGCTTTCACAATTGAAAGAGTTTGATGTGTGATTATTTTTTAGATTTAGATAGGTGTGTTTCATGAGGTAATGTGCACTCTTTGGACTTGACTCAATTCAAAGTTACATCAAGACACCTAGAGAATAAGAAACTGATAGTTTCTTCTTATGGCATGTGAAAACATTAAGGTACTACTAGGGCGATTCTGTTTTACACCGGCAATTTTGGGTGGTCATTTTTTTTTTTTTTAATATTTGAGAAAATGTAATTGCAATGTATTTATTATACAGAACATTGGTACTTTTGGTGTACCAAAAGTAGACAAATCTAAATCTAAAACAAAATGGCCAAAATGGTTTAATAGGTTAATTAAAAAAAAATATTCAGCGAAAAGGGCACTTTACAGAGTGTTTAAAAGTGACCAAAAACAAAGTACACAGAAAGAGTACTTGGAACTGCAAATACAAGTCAAAAAGGAAGTTAGAAAGGCCAAGAGAGAGATAGAAATCAATATTGCTAAGGGGGCTAAAACCAATTCCAAAATGTTTTTCCAATATTATAACAGCAAGAGAACATTCAAGAGGAGGTTAAATGTCTAAGAGACACAAATGGCAAAATCATAGATGAAGAAAAAAATAGCAAATATATTAACCCTTTGCAGTCCATTTATTAAGTGTGTGTCAGGCACGTCGGGTCCAATTTATTTTCACACGCGCAGTTAATTTTAGACGCGCTGTTTAAAAGTATTTTTTTTCCCCCCCACAGTCAAACGGGTTTAAAAGGCCCTGCATATCAACAAAGCACTCACTAGGCATCTCCAGCCCCGCCCCACCCTTTCGTTCGCTATAGCTTTCACCTATGTAAGAACTAAATAATAGTCATTCATACCGATCAATCATCTCCTGATCACTCGTTTTATCACCAAATTCCTCAATAATGCGATCCAAGTCATTATTTTATTACTATAACATCTCAAAAAAGCTCAGCAAATGTCCGTGATAGTCTCTGTGCGCTGATGCACTGATCAGCCAGCTTGTTTCCTTATGGCCATCGTTATCTAATGCCAGGGGCAAGTATAACTATTCATGAGATACGCCCTTTTTATTTATTTATTTTTATTTTTTTTTACTTGTCTCAGCTCCTGTCGCTCCCACTCAGCCATTGAATGGTTTTCTCGGCTTTTTCCGGAGAAAAAACGACTAGAAACCCGTTTTTTGCGTTTTTTTGATGATGTCGGACAGGGTCCGACAATGGACCTGATAGGATTAATTGCAATGTCGGACCAGGTCTGACATAGGACCGCAAAGGGTTAAATGATTACTTTTCACAGGTTTTTACAAAGGAGGACACAGACAACATGCCCCACATGTAGACCTGTTCCTATCCAGTTTTAAATAACTTTAGCATAACAGAGGCAGAAGTGTTAAAGGGACTAGGAGCTCTTAAAATAAACAAATCCCCTGGGCCGGGTGAGATCCTCCCAATAGTCCTCAAAGAAATGAAAGAAGTTATTTACAAACCGCTAACCAAGATCATGCAACAGTCTCTTGACACAGGGGTTGTACCGACAGACTGGAAAATTGCAAACGTAATACCGATCCACAAAAAGGGAGACAAAACTGAACCAGGTAACTACAGACCAATAAGCCTGACTTCTTATTATAGTTTCCATAAGTTTACATATAATAGATCTAAAATTGAAAATTACCTATATGGTAACAGTATCCTGGGAGACAGTCAGCGCGGTTTTAGGAACGGGAGATCATGTCTAACTAACCTGCTTGATTTTTTTGAGGATGCAACATCGACAATGGATAATTGCAAAGCATGCAACATGGTTTATTTAGATTTCCAGAAAGCTTTTGACAAAGTCCCGCATAAAAGATTAATTCTCAAACTGAACGCAGTAGGGATTCAAGGAAATGCATGCACATGGATTAGGGAGTGGTTAACATGTAGAAAACAGAAAGAACTGATTGGAGGAGAAACCTCAAAATGGAGCGAGGTAACCAGTGGTGTACCACAGGGATCAGTATTGGGTCCTCTGCTATTCCTAATCTACATTAATGATTTAGATTCTGGTATAGTAAGCAAACTTCTTAAATTTGCAAACGACACAAAAATAGGAGGAGTGGCAAACACTGTTGCAGCAGCAAAGGTCATTCAAAATGATCTCGACAGCATTCAGAACTGGGCAGACACATGACATTTAATAGAGAAAAGTGGAAGGTACTGTACGCAGGCAATAAAAATGTGCATTATAAATATCATATGGGAGATACTGAAATTGAAGAAGGGAACTATGAAAAAGATCTAGGAGTTTATGTTGACTCAAATGTCTTCATCTAGACAATGTGGGGAAGCTATAAAAAAGGTCAACAAGATGCTCGGATATATTGTGAGGAGTATTGAATTTAAATCAAGGGAAGTAATGTTAAAACTTTACAATGCATTAGTAAGACCTCACCTAGAATATTGTGTTCAGTTCTGGTCACCTCGTTACAAATTGTATTGAAGAAGACTGGCAGCCCTTTTAAATGCAGTTATCTGTTCAGAAGAACAGAACCATGGCAACAAACATCATGCTGTTCATGTTCAGCCCTGACATCAAGATGACATCATAAAGGAAAGTTTAGTCATAATGTCTGGCAGAAATTTCAGCAGTGAATTTTCAGCAGAATCTTCATTGCAGCGTTTTGCTCCTGAGAGGTAAGTTCAGAGTTTCTGTTCCCTATTTATTTATTTATTGAGATCCAAGCAAGGTTAATATACTGTACACACATTGTAATTATGATGTACATTAAAAAAACTAAAAACGGATGGCTTGCATAAAGGTGGATTAATTGCTGCTAGAGTAATGCTACTCCAGAAGTAGTTATTCAGAGAGTAAAATTGGGTTCCATGCGAGAGGATTAACAGAGTAAAAGAGTAAAAGAGTAAAAATTAACCCCTTCTGTGCTAGGGGACGTACAGCGTACACCCTAAACTAAATCTCACTGTAGTGCCTTCTGTGCGCATCCGATCATTTCAATTTTTTTTTTTTTAAAGTGTGTAGAAGGGTTTAAGCTCTCAGAATATGTGAATGGTGTATTGGTCACGTCATTTAAAAAGTGCACTATTGATGTGTAAACTGCCCTGTATACGATGTCTCCGTGTTTCAAGGTCTGTATTATATTTTTCATAGTGCTTTGATTGGTGCAACTTTTGATGGATACAACATTTAGGGGATCTAAGGACCTATTTTTAACAAATTTAATCTTACATTCAATAGTTATTTTCAGAACTGATCGATCGCTATTGATTACTGTATGCTGTCTCTGTTGTACCGTGGCATATGCGGTATTAACTATTGGTAGCTGTATTTGACAAATCGCTTCTGACATTTTAGGATATGTGTGGGAGGATTTAGTCTCGCAAAACCTGTGAATGGTGGATTGATCACGTCAATCAAACGGTGAATGATTGATGCTTAAACTGGCCTAGAGGATTTCTCTGTTTTGTTCAGCCTGGAATTATTATTATTATTATTTTCTTAGCAGACGCACTTATCCAGGGCAACTTACAATTGTTATAAGATATCACATTATATTTTACATACAATTAGATTATTTTTTACACTTTATTTTTACATACCATTTATACAGTTGGGTTTTTACTGTAGCAATCTAGGTAAAAGTACCTTGCTCAAGGGTACAGCAGCAGTGTCCCCCACCTGGGATTGAACACACGACCCTCCAGAGCCAGAATGGTCACCAATCACGTGACCCCTTCCACTAAAGGGGCAGGACAACTTTGCCCTGCCACATCTCCCTTCTGTTTTTTTGTTGTTTTCTCCTCCCTTCCTTTCTAGTTTAAATGCTTCTGGACCTCCAAGGATCCTTTCTCCGAGTAGATTGGTTCCCTTTCTGTTGAAGTGCAGTCCGTCCCACCTATATAGATAGTCCTTGTTGTAGAATGTGCGCCAATGTTCAAGAAAGGTGAAGCCTTCCTGTGTGCACCACGATTTCAGCCATGCATTTTGATTTTGTATTTCCAGCTGTCCATATGGTCCTTTGCAAGGTGCCGGCAGGATCCCAGAAAATACCACAGTGTTTGGTTTTGTCTTCTAATTTCCTTCCTAGTTCTCTGAATTTGTTTTGCAGGGATCTTGGTCTGTCTCTTCCAATGTTGTTTGTACCGATGTGGACGACTACTACTGGGTCGTCTCCTGTTCGTTCTAGGAGCTTGTCCATGTTCTCAGTGATGTGCTTGACAGAGGCTCCTGGAAGGCAGCACACTTGTTGTAGTAAGGGGGTCCAAACTGCGAACTGAACTTGCTGTGTTTCTCAATATGGAGTCCCCAACAATCATGACCTCCCTTCTTTTTGCTGCCTGGCCAGCACTGTTTATAGGGTCCTGGATGTTGTTCCTTTCATTTTCTTGATGTCGGTTTTGGTCATCTAAATGTTGGAGTGGCTCAAATTTGTTGGATGTCTGGATTTCTGGTGGTTGTGTTTGACGAAGTTTCTTTTTTTCCCTGCTTCTGCCTGTCTGAACTCAGCTGTTTCGACTCTCTTCCATCTCCCTGGTGGCTTTCAGTCTGCTAGGGGTGCAGACTTCCATGAATTGTGGGTTTGTCAGCTCCTCAAGCTCCTGTTGCGGTCTCATTTCCTCCAGCTCCTTTTCTAGCAGGCTTAATCGCTGAAGTAAGTCCTGGATCATGCGACACTTTACACAAACTTGGTTGAGCTCTGTTGGGTTTTCTCGGATTTCCCACATCATGCAGTTGTCACAGATCACTGGCTTGAAGACCATGGTTTTTTTGGAAGTTTAGTTTAGCTTCTGCAGCTGTCAATCTGCTTTAAAACTGCTTCTAACTGCGTTGTACTTGTCCACTCGTACTTCTCACACGCTGTCGCTTCCAACACAGACACGAAACACAGACACAGACACGTCTCCGGACAGTGCGTGCTCTCAGTGCAGGTACAGTGCTATAAACAGTGGTGCTGGTGTGCGTTCAGGTGCAGTGCTATAAACAGTGGTGCTGGTGTGTGTTCAGGTGCAGTGCTATAAACAGTGGTGCTGGTGTGTGTTCAGGTGCAGTGCTATAAACAGTGGTGCTGGTGTGTGTTCAGGTGCAGTGCTATAAACAGTGGTGCTGGTGTGTGTTCAGGTGCAGTGCTATAAACAGTGGTGCTGGTGTGTGTTCAGGTGCAATGCAGTCAGGGTGTATCGCTGGCGTAAAGCGGTAGCTCCCAGATCCATGTTTATCCATCTTGCGGAGATAAACACACAGTTTAATATAAGCGACACTTCACTCACAGTTTAATTGTCCTTGCTTCCTCCCATTAACCACAACAAAGGAACCGATTACGGCATCACGTCCCCTTAAGTACCCTCAGCCCGCCCCCTCCGATAGCTAGTTCAATCACGTCTCATCCAATTCATGACTAAAACTTCACCCACCGTATGGCCGGCTTCCGACTGTCCCAACCATTCAGTACGAGGCACGCAGTTCCTGTTGTACAGCGCCCTCACCGGTCGAGAGGGAGATTGTTGATTCGGATTCATTCGCTCTCTGTCACAGGGACCAATATAGTATGTTGTCTTACTGACATTATTAAGGGCTGGATGTCTCAACATTTCTTAATGTTGAATGCAAGAAAAAAAGGTTTTGTTAGTGGGTACATCAGACCAGCTAAATAAGCCTGAATCATTTGGCCTAGATTTCAGTAGACTACGTTCTGAACCTGTACTAGAAATTAGAAATTTAGGTGTAATCTTTGACCGTACTCTTATTTGAAACCTATGAAAAAGATTACAAAATCGTCTTTTTATTATTTGCGAAATATTGCAAAACTTAGATCTATAGTTTCTACGTCTGATGCTGAAAGACTGGTACATGCCTTTATATCCTCCCGATTATTGCAATGCGTGATTTTCTGGTATCTTAGATCCCTGAATATGAGATTACTGGTAATCCCTAAAATAAAGTATGTTAAATGGGGAGGAAGGACCTTTTGTTATAGAGCCCCCAAACTTTGGAATGCTGAGCCTCTATCTGTTTTTAAAACAAGACTAAAAACATATTTGTTTGAGCTGGCATTTTTATAATGTATGTGTGTATATATGTGTGTATGTATACAGTATATATACTGTTGTGCCGGGATTCAATTACCAATTAATTATTCACTTGAATCCCAGTATGTGAACTAATCTGTGAAAACCCTGTGCCTAATTACAACTATATATTTTAAATCACTCGTGCTACACAGACCCATTTATATCCCGTGCACCAATACCTATACACCAACATTAACACACCACACGCAATACATAACACACACATGGGTGGGGCACACTGCCACAGGGCGCAAGAGGAAAACACTTAATGAATATTGTGTACAACACCCTGACTGACGGCTGAAACTGGGCAGGACGGAGCGGGCCCGTCTGCCTTGCCTTCCAGTGATTCCAGCTCTGCTGAAGCAGGTGCGGGAGGCTCAGACTTTAGTTCTGTTCAACTATGTAATGTTTTGTTATGTGCATATTATTTTTACTTGTAAATGTATGCTATAAATGTCCGTGCAATACACTTTTATATGCTGCGTTTTCTACGGTTTATTTGAGACCATTTTTTAATCTGTGTAGGATCTTTATCTTTACAAAGTATAGCTCTGCTGTGACTAAATGTTATTTCAATTAGAATGTTGGTAACCATGGTTTTGTTGCATGTTGAATATGTTAAAAAGGTTTCGCTAAAGGTCGATTTTCACACATTCTCTGCTTGAATTGAAAAATAAAGGTAAAAACAGGTACATTCTTTCTAAAATAAATGTCGATATTAATCGTCGATTAATATCCCTTCCCTAGAACTCTCGTGGGAATGTGTCTGGAGCCTTAAGGTAATTTATTAATAGGTCATTAAGGCTCCAGCCACGAATATAAAAGACCCACTCTCAGCTCAGAGGGGGTTGGATGTTCAGAGGAGGAGCAAGAGCGAGAGCGAACATTAAAAAAACAAAACATATACAGGATCAGTGAAGGCGTTTGCCCAGTCTGACCTGTATTGGCTGTTCATTTTGTGTTCGTGATTTGTTTTATTTAAAAAAAAATTTCGCTCTGTGAGCACAGTGTTTTTGTTTAAATCTTTTAATTTATTTTTGTATTTAAAATAAAGACGGCGCAAAAGCCATTGCACCCTACCTGCAGTATCCGTTTCAGTTCCTGCTTCTGGCCTGACGTCATCACACACGTCATGTGTACCGTTTTTGAATTTTGAAAAGGTGGTCACCCTAGTGAGGAGGAGGTAAGTGTCAGATGTAAATAACATCACAATATGTTTGTATTAGAAAACAGTATACACAACAACTGCCATATCCGTTGCTTTCCACACCGTCAATCTCCCCTTCTCAATCCCCAATATTTTCCTTTGTAGCAGCCCTATTCCAAACTCAGTATAGTTATTTTTTCACCGTGGTATCAAGGCTTTTTTTTAGCAAACCGCAGGGATTTGTATGAAGGTTAATAAGTAAATGTCAACTAAGAAACTAATTAAAACATATTACAGACTCTTTCACGCGGACATCTCGCGGGGTCCGGGGGGTTTCCCTCAGAATTGTTTTAGGGTATAAAACAGCTAAATGCTACACTCTGGTGAGTTTTGAGTATGAATTTCAGTTAAAATGAGATTAGCTTGTTTCAGTTTAAATTTAATTTTGTTTACCTTAGTATAGATGAAACCTTTTTAATTTATACCAACTGAAAATTATTTCAAGTGCAGAAAACAGCCATTTAAAAAAAAAACCTTAAATAGTAAATAGTAACCGAGTCAGCACCAAATGTAATAGCTATCCACAAAGTGAGTTGTTTGGAACAGAAAGGAATCCAACCGGTCAAACTGCACTTTCAGATCTTGAATGTCTAGCTTCATAGGTGGCTGACTTGGCTTTCCTGAGCAAGGTGTCACTAAAGGTTTGTGTGTGACACACTTGCTGCTTCGCTGACATCATGGCTTTGTGCGTTACCAGTGAACTTAGCATGTCTGTGCTCAGGCTGGCTCTGTGTTGGGTTTTGATTTTGGTCTCCAAGCTGAACACTTACACAGTCAGCATTACATTAACATTACAGTAATGCCCGATTACTTTGTTCCGGACAGAAATATAAAGTTTCCTTCTACAGGATTCCTGCTGATCCAGACAGGAGGGTAAAATGGATTTCAGTGATTAAAAGAGAATAAAAAAACCGAAAAAGACTGGACCCATTCGTTTGTAGTGAGCGCTTCATAAAAGGTTAATATCAGTGAGCATGTATTGGTAGTTCTGATATTACGTTATTATTATAAGTAGTAGTATTAAGTCCCACTTTAACACGCTTTCTTGTATTGCCGTTTTTTTTTTTTTCATATTTAGCTATACAGTTCATCTACAATGTAATTGTACGCTACTTGCAAAGTAAAACAGAAGCCTTATGTACCTTAACCACATGTACAATGTTAATGCTGTGCTCATTTTTATAAAATCGAATTTTACTGACATCCCTGTATGGTAACAGGCGTTTGTGAAAAACCGGACAACGAGCCAAAAACAGAATATTAATTAAATATTGTACTATATTATAATAAATGTTTGTACTTACTCCCTCGCCATTCTTGTAAAATCCTCATTCAGCTGTATTTTCTTTTCATGCGATGCAGTTATCTAAACCAAACACGTTTTTTTGTAAAACAAAAGTGGGATTTTTTCCCCAGACAAAAATGAATGCATAACTATTGCATTAAGAAAAAAAACAAAAAGGTACCGTAGCCAGTTTGAAATAAATAATTTCCTCACAAGTCACACTACTTCACACTCCCTCCAGTGTGTCTGAAACTGGCAGTTGAAACACAAGCGACTCGGCTCAACAAAGCCCGATAGGCTACAGTAGAATGTCAGTGATTACACAAAGAAACTGGGTGGTGGGAATTTCTGTCAGTCAACCTACTGTAACAAACCCAATCCTTAAGCAACGTCCAATAACTAGTATTTTGTGACGGAATTACAAGTAAACTACCCTGAACAATATAAACTCTCCAAAGCAGTAGGATTGCGCGACAGAACCAAGAAAAATTGCTGGGTAAGGCAGGATTGTTTACAACACATAGAAAATATGAAGAAAATTAAATCAGAAGACAGCACCAGAATTCACATAGCAGATGTTATTGAATATGTGTGGAATGTTATACTTGTCAACAGAGGTATCAAACATTTGGTGTACATGAGTTCATCAGACAGCATTTGGACCATTCACAAATGTTCAGCAGAGACCACATTAATACTAATCATATAGGACAGATCAAGCGTTTAGTAAAATGTACAGCCTAACATGCCCATGTTGATTAAAGTGTTTCACAGAGTCCATCAGGCAGTCCTTATAGAAAAAAATGTCCATGAAACAACCACAAGCAATACTTTAAAAGTCCCAAGATGTTCTATCAGGTCCATATTGAGAATACAGGTTAAGCTAGAACAGTTTAAACACAAAACAAAAAAAACAACAAAAAACAAAATGAGACTTCTATGTGAGGTGCTCGTTAAACCCCGATAAATAAACAAAATGAGACTTCTATGCAAGGTGCTCGTTAAACCCCAATAGATAAACCAAAAATGATAATAATCCCAAACAGTCAGAACAAAACAGATAATCCAGCAGCGGAAAAATAAGATTCCTCCCCATCAGGGGATCTCACCCAGTTCTTCCTTGGTCCTGTCGAGCTTGGAGTTTCCAACCAGGTAAGGAGACAAAAAGTGATGATTTGGATAATAAATGGATTAGTCACCGTTGTTGCTCTTAGGATAAAAAATAAACAATTTGAATGATGTAGATAGTTTCCATTGGGCAGGAGATTAGATAACTGGTTACTTTCCAACTGGAAAATGGCAGATTAGAAAAAATACACTGTTTCTAACAACCAACCGATCATTGCTTCCCGATCTCTCTTTTATAGACAGCAACCTTCTTCAAAAAACCCTGCTCTTTCCTCCAAACACTCTGCATCCACACAAACCCACACCCGAAAAAGAATCACCCCAGAAAAGGAACCACCCCCTGCCCAGGAAGTAATAGCCATATTTAAAGAGCTCCCAATTAAGATACTTAGACAATGATAAATCAAGCTCAATAAGCCCTTTGCCAAGGCAATTAGCAACACCTGACTAATTAGAACTTCCATGTGGAAATTAAGGAAAAGATCATTCAGTTAAAAACAAGAGAGAGACCAGTGCAGAGATAAACCCCTTACCAAAAACTGACAGTAAATTGATATAGCTTCACCTAAGTTTTACCTTATGAATCAGAAAGGCCCCCTTTAGATACGAGGACAAAATTACTTATTTAGCAATTTAATAGAGAATTAACTTAACCTGGCCAGGTATGCTGATACTCAATTAAGAGCAGCAGGCAGCAAATTACTTATGCTGCATTCATGTAGCTAGTGCTACACTACGATAACTTTTTTTTTTAACAGTGGTTGGATCGTCAACTAAACTCAAAAGCTGATTGGTTACTCTTTCACGCAACTAAACTCAAAACCTGATTGGTTAATCTATCTTGCTTGCCTTGCCCTAAGGCCGGCCCTGACGTTAGATGCAACACTTCCTCTAACTACAGGCAACATCACAGACGATGAGCGAAATATGGATTACATATTATTGCGCATCATCTCTGATAAAAGCGTACCCGCGTATTACCAACTCAAAATGCGTAGCGGATACGCAAAATGCGCAGAGGTTAGCAGGTCTGAAATTAAAATCATATATTTTAAAGTACTTGTGGGGAACATCCTTTCTTTCCCACCTGTCTCTCAGACCCCTCCCGGACAGAGATGAGCAAGACTATAATTATTATTAGGTATTATTTTTGTTTATTTAGCAGACGCCTGTATCCAAGGCGACTTCCAAATAATAATTAATATGGACACATTTGCCCTGAATATCAAAGCTTTTCCGCCCGTCGGGAGGGCTTTTGTGGCGGGATTTTAACTTTCCAGCTGTTTTTCTTCTTCCGAATCAAAAATGGCCAGGAAGGATAAGAACAGTCACAAAACCCCAAGTCCGACAGTATGAGGAATGTAATGCAAATGAAGTGGGTACCTAATTAACACACCCCACCCTCCGTGCAGAAATCAAAAGGGTTGATGCGGTCGGATTGAGTATTTTCCGTCTAAAGTGGTTCCGCCTGTTTTAAAAAGTCCTAATGGAGAAGGGAACCTTTTTCAAACAGGCTCCATCTAAAAAGGCTCCGATGTGGGTGCAGTGATTCTGACTACCCTGCCGATGGAGCCCAGTGTGCTGCTAGAGATTGCTGCGATTTTAGAGGACAAAAGGGATAATGTTACAGCTATGCCAAAATGAAAAATAAATAAACAAATACATACATAAATAAACAAATAAATGTCTATATATTTTGACATTTATGTATTTCTGTATTTATGCATTAATTAATTCATACATTTTTCATTTTGGCATAATATATCCTCCGTATCCGAAACTATAATTTCCACACAGTATACGTTCTTATGCATTTATTGTACTTACTACTTGTTTTAATGGAATTTACTCTATAAGCAAATACTTTTTACTGCAAGTTTAACTGCTCTTAGTCGAAATTGCTCTCAAAGGTAATTATTTACTGTGTTTATTTTCTCTTATTTGATTTTGCTCTTACTACTGATTATTGTATTTTATAACTGCTCTTATCAGTAATGCTTCTATTTTGTAATGTGTTCTATTAAATGTATCTTCTTTTCTTTCTCCATATCTCTGAAACACAAGCATGATTTGCTTTCCTCCTCTTTACTACCTTTCAGTCCCACATGTACATTGATTGAAATCCTGAAATCCATCATTAACATATAGGTTTCTCATTAAAACTGTCATTTGCATCATTAACATATAGGTTTCTCATTTAAACGCTGGATACTTTTTTCTGCCACTTTTATGTAAATTGCACCCACTCCACCGGTCAGAAACCCAGTAAACATGCTAACATTGGCCCTATGTCAGAGCCCAACATTGTTTTGCTCATCGGCCCAATGTTAAATACCAACATTGGCCCCATGTTGGCTAATTGTCAGACAGTACGTTGGACCTATGTCATTAAACATTAGTAGTTTAATGGGGATTATTAGCTAATTAGGTCTTAAACATTTGTTACTCTCAGGATTACCATCACAAATAAGTAAATATTTCGAAATTATTTTATGTTAACAGAATTATTTTTTACAAACTGCTTGACTTATTTGATTTGATCTATTTAGTATTAAAGTAAAAAAAAAAAAAAAACATAAGTCTTTTGTGATCATCAAAAAAAACAAAAAAACACAACAGCCTCTGACCTCTGCCTCCGGCCTCCACTGCGGTCTTTGGCATATCGTAGCCAATTCATTGCCAAGGCTGAAAGGCACCTCCGTGGCACGCTTTGTAAAAACATTAGCCCTTACAGCTCCTGAATAAGTAAACACATATATCTGTTATTCCACTTACACAAATGTTTTTATGAAGTTAACTTTTTAGTACTATTTCTCAAATCAGTATTTTCAAGGGACAATTAGAAAAGCAAATAATTCTCTTAGTTCAAATGTTTCCACACCCTTGTCAGATAAGGATTTAATAATTGTGTAAATTAATCTGATTCACACAAAATATTGTAGAAACTGTCATTATATCATTTTCTTACAAGTGTGTGATACACTAATTTCACCAGGCCCCAGTGCTGTAAACCAGGATGCAAAGACGAGTCTGTTCAGCCACTTGGGAAGTGATGATATTAGAGTACATCACACCACAGAGTACCTTATTGTGCTTAGAAAAATGGGTTTACTAACTAAATTAAAAAGATGGTTTTGACATTTTGTTTGACTTATTTGATATAATATCCTTCTGTTCAATATTGACCTAAATAATTATTTTTTTAAATAGTCCCTTAAAACTTAAAGTAAAAAATGATTGATACTAAATTGAACACTCATTGAAAGTACTTTAAATTAATTAAACAATTTTAATAATGCTCTACAGTTTAAAAACATTTTTAAATAAATTGGTCATTTACAGCTTTAAAACTCAGGAAAGAGATTTATTTGTCCTGAAAAGCTACATATAGACACAGAATGCATTATGAAGTACTTATACCAAGATTTATTAAGAAAAAAAACATTGTTTGAATATTATATACTACAAATCATCTTTGTTTTAACAAAACTATATGTATTGTTTGGTACAATATCCTTGCTTCACTTTTCCAACAAGATTTTCAACTCCTCTCTGCTATAGGTTCAAACTACAACCCTGCGCTTTTTGTCCATACACCAATATCTGAAAGCCTTTTCAAAATTAAATTCAGATATTTTGTCAAGATCAGGCGTGTTTGAGTTGACAGACATTTGCATTAGTAGGTTTACACGGCTCACTTTAAGTTGGTTTCGTAGGTCTAACTTGATTACATTGCAGTGGCTAAAACCACGCTCACAGTCAACTGTTGACATTGGTATTACACTTACAATAGAAGAGATTTTTGTTATATACGGAAAGCTAGTTTTAAAATGATCATTGACCAATAGTTTTGACCATGTGCCTACAAAGGTGTTTCTTCTGAAATTATCACTTAGCATTGGTTTCACTAGTTTCCACTCACACAGTGCATCATTTTCAGTCACAGGATCAAACAGCTGCTTTACAGATGTTTACAAGTTCAGTTTCCCCATAGGAGGAAAATTCTCTAGATGTTGGTGCTGGTAAATGTCCTGGATCTAACACCGAAAACACCGAAAACACAGAGAAGATTTCACGACATTCAAAACATTTACGTATTTTTTCACACAGATTGTCTAAAAACTGTGTTTTGAGTTTTGACTTTGAGTTCTTGACTGTCTTTAATTACATGATCAGAGCATTCAAAGGTACCATCTGGTTCAGCTGGTACAGTGGATTCGAAGTTCTTTAGGTTTTTCCCTGATGCCATCTTTAATTCCTCTAAAGCTGATAATGTAAAGACAAAGCCATGCTAACATAGCTAAAGTCTAGGTCTTGTTTTTGTAATGTGCGACACAAAATTCCAATCACACCCATAACATCAGCCATGAAATGAACAACAGCTATAAATTCATAAGTTCCAATTAACTTTAGAAGGCCACTTGCAAGAGCATTTCCAGGTTGCTGCTTATCTTCCATTAACGCTGCCATCAGGGAGTCTAAGTTTTCTAGTAGACTGCACTGAGCCCTCAAGGCTTAACCATCAAGTTTCACACACCTCTTTGAATTTAATCTGGGCTTTGGCTAAAACAAATTGCATGTTTTTCAGGGTTTGCATTCTCTTCGGACTGTGGCTGTAGTATTTATATATCGATCCCAACACCTCTTGAAATGTGTTGAGATAATTTACATTATGACTAGCTTAACATACAGCCAAAGACAAACGGTGTGCAATGCATTGCACAGCAACAATGATTGGACACACAGCCTTCAGTTTTTTAACAACACCTCCCAATCTACCTGTCATCACTGAGGCACCATCAGTGGCTATGGACACACATTTCTTTAGGTCAAGATTGTACTCCTGAAACACTTCAACAATTTTATTGTATATATGTTCAGCTGTTCCATCACCTTCAAGATTGCACACACACAAAAAATCCACAGATGGATTGCCATTTTTCAGGCATTTTGTGTAGATCATTAGTTTTTTCATTTGTACAGTCTGTTGACTCATCATTATTCCCATAAAATCAGATTGAGTCAAGTCTTGAATCAAATTTTCTACTGCAACCCTAGCTATCGCCCTCTGCATGTCCCTCAAGCTGTTGTCATGTGTGTATGTTGTGTGGTTATCCACAGAAAGGGTCTGCAACATTGATAATCCCTTCCAAAAAAAAAAAAAAATAAAATAAATAGAAACATTGATCACAATTGTAATAAAAACACAGGCACAATTTACTTTAACATAATATTTAGCAAATTGGATTAGACAGAAACACTATAGCATTTATTTGAGCAATTAATATTTGCATTCATAAAGATTTTCTAAAAAAATGTTCTAAATCTGAGTTACACAGTTTAGGTTTAGAACAAATAATACTGTGTAAAAAACACACACGTATAGTTTAAGAGAGGATGATATCCAGCACAGTGGTGTTGCTTTGGACAACATAACAGCATATATTTCTTATCTTAAATGGCAATCACTGGCAATTTGGTGAGTTACTATAGTTAGGGCCCTGTGTTTTTCACGACTATTTATTATTATTATTATTATTATTATTATTATTATTTATATTTTTTCACCCAACCTGTAAAAGGTCAATTTCTAGTAAACTCTGAGGATCACACATCTCCGCCCGACCGACCCAATAATAAACGTAACTGTGCAGTACAGCAGGTGGATATTTTTTTCCATGCAGTCTCTTAATGTAATGTTTTTTGATGTACAGTTAGGGTTATTTAATTTTCTTGTGCCTCTGTTTAATTTAGAGGTTAACAATTAGCTACAAGTGAAACAAAAGTTGTGAAACGCAGGGACCTAATAGTAGGCTACTACGCCACTTTATGTTAATTATTATGTTTACCTGATTTCGCTGGAACAAAGTTAGATCCTCGAAGTCTGAATTAGGTCTGTTCTTCTTTGCAAGGTAATATGCAGTCCGCATAGCTGACATTACAGCATCCTTCTCCTTGCTGAACGCAGTAGTGATGGCTCGCTCTGTACATGGCTGCATTGCTCGTGCTTCTGTTGCAGCAATGTGATCTTTTGTATGGCTGTGTTTTGTCAAATTGTCCTTTAAGAAATCTCGACAGCCTTTTGTAAACGCGTTGCATTTATCTGCAGCAATGCAGTAAGTACAAGTCATCTGTGAAATTTCGGCATCATATACAACCCATGGAAACAGAGTTTTCCAATAAGGCTGAAACTTTGCTGCTTGTTTTCTTTTTCTTTTATCGGATGCTTGTGAACTTTGTTTGTTCTTTTTTGTCTGGTGTTCTGAATCCAAGTCATCATCTTCTACAAACTTGTTGTTCTATTTCACTCTTGCTGTGGCCGCGCTGAAAAAACGAGTGGATTTTCTTCTGCGACATTTTAGTATTGGCCAACAGGTTTTTTAATTTGCGCGCATATTTAATTTACCGCTTTCACAGCGGATGCAAATGGTAACTGACACGCAACATTAAACTGAGGCGCTGAATGGTTGACTGCATTTACGTAGCCTACCACGCCATGAGAACGTTTCAGAGTCAATGAATCGAGAGGCTGAGGCGCTGATCTGATCAGCAGCAGTGACTCTATTGTTTAGCGATCCCTTCTTTTGAAGAACGAGATGTTGTGTGTGACTTTAACAAAAGGGATTTTTTTTTATAGTACAAACAGAAACGATCGTCATTAGTGACGATTCCACTTTTTTTTTTGTCGTCACTTTCAAAAAACATTCGCAAATTACGAGTGACGAGCGACAGCAAAACCCCTGCCCCTAAGAGCCAGTGCTTTGTGGTGCAGCCTGGGGGGAGGTTTGCCTTTGGATTATGGTTGTATTTAAAATACTAATGTCATAATAAATTATATATATATATATATATATATTATATATATATATATATATATATATATATATTTTTTTTTTTTTTAAAGAAAAAATTACTTACTGAAAATGATGTTCTTCAGAAGAAGATCCTTGAAAGCTCTTTTGACCCCTCACCCAGCCCAGTTGAACTGCACGGGTAACTCACTGGATATTGTGGAGCTCGTCAGCCTCCAGGTAGTAGCTTTGAGGTTTCCACCTCCAATTCCGGAAAGCATGCCAACCTGAAATAAAGGATGGATGTTTTTTCAGAAATTATGTTTACATGAGCAGGATTTAAAAGATGGCCATTAGTCTGAATTGTTGTACAAGTTATTACACCCGGTCTACAAATGTAACCTGCTTTATTTATATATAAATCAACAATAGACAACCCTTAAAATATGAAGTGCCTCATGGTGCACTTGTTAACAGGTTGGGTATGTAAGAAGAGTGCATTGTCAGTTTGGGCTGGTCATGAATTCTGTCCCAACTTTGGCTGCTAGATTGATCATCTGGTCAGAAAAGCCCACGGGTGACACAAATTGAAAACATTACACTGTGGCGAAAGTGTAATTAAAGGGATTTTGTGATTGCAATCAATTATCAGTCTCAGGGCTGCATTGCTATTACATATAATATAGTAAACAAACGTAATGTGTTGATCAAAATAAAAAACTAGAAAAGCACAACATTTATCACTACACATGTTTTGCAATTATAAAGCCTGCTGCCCCAATGCCTCCCCTTGCTATCTGGTCACCAAGTTACACGCCAATGTTTGTTTGAGAAATGGAGCATCTTCTAGCTAACACACACACCGACGAGTAAAAACAATGTTTCAAATTACCAAATCGGTATACTGTATTTAGAAGCATTTTCGTTTACCAAAGCCAAAAAAACATCATCCCTCAAAGAGCTTTTAAACATATCAGCATCACAGAAGCACATTGTTCTCAAAGTGTCAAATCTCTCATTCTTTGTACTGAAGAGCTTGGAAACAGACACTAAATAAAAAAATAGAAAAACGCACCTGACCCGAAGCAGCCAACCCAAATATCTGTAAAAGATAACCAATAACATGGTTAACAGGACACCTGAGAGATTCATGCCAATTCTGAACAAATAATCATAACTTTGTATGTATGTAACACTTCTCTGATAGGACACTGGATGGAATGAGGAGGCTGAGAGAACGTGTATCATTAGCTGTACTGTCAAATTCACAAATCAGAGCTCACAGACTGCCTCTCTGTGGCGGGATATAGAGTATCAGTCGAGGCATACATTCCCTGCACACACACAGATATGTATTTTCTTAGGCCTATTTAAGTCAATGTGTTTTTTTTCTTTTCTTAAAACACCAGAGAGTTTAGCTAATCACGCTTAATGTTATTATTAAGTTGTTGTGAAAGTGTTGCAGAAATGTTTTTATTTTTTTATTTATTTTTTTTAAAGTGTTACTTACACCGCTTACAAAATAAATCAAGGCGATTTAACGGCTCTAAATAAAATAACGCAAACCCAATTGTTTTCTAAATATTAGCCTATATAACAGCGATTTGTTTATGTAAATAAAATTCTTTTTTTTTTTGCATGTATTTTGAATATAATGTTTTCACATTAGCAGGACAATGGGGACGGTGTTTAATTGCAAGGTTTATTTATTGAGAGAGAAAAAAAAAAACTCCAGGAGGGGGCAGAATCCACGCCAAAACAATACACTATTAATTAATCTCAAGTTTCTCAGTCTTTCTGTCCTTTCCTGCAAATCAGCCAGTGCTCTGCAGCCCCCCGCTTCCCGCCTCAGAACGAGAGCAGCTTGGCGCGGGAGATCCGACAGCAGCGTTTCCATAGCAATTTCATAACGGAAAGTTACATTTCACATTGTTTCGTTTTAGTTGTTGTGGCTTTTTATGTAAAACGCATGAAAAATAGTACATATGTTCAAATTAAAATGTACAAAACATATTCTGTCAAAACAACTGTATAAACCAATGCGAAGTTCACAGTGCTACAGATCTGGAAAGAAAAGATTGGGCCGTTTATGAACAGCAAAATGGATATGAAAATACAGTAATAACTGTCAAATAAAAACTAAACATTTCTGCAACAGAATATCATGGATGTTTCATATCAATTATTTCATATAATTAGTCAAGTTTTTTATTTCTCAGTAAAGCACTACCACAAAATACGACATTATGAAAACACATGTTCAGAATCTGAACAGCGATGTTTATTTTTAACTAAGAACACTGAATTGTATAATCTTATATATATATATATATATATATATATATATATATATATATATATATATATATATATATATGTACATATTGCTAAGTTTTAATGCTCTGCAGAAGACCCCATCATGAAATGTTCTCAATTCATGTCTTGATATATCATCAAACCACAATGTAGCCTATAATTACATTCAATATTTTAAATTATTTTATCAATTGCCAAAACAGCAGTGCAGTATTTATTAATTTTTTTAAAGCGATTTCAGTCCATTCCAGGCTACAGCACAGACACAGTAAATTAGTAATATATAAACAAACGAATATGTTTTAAATTAAGAATTTAAAATGATCCTTACCTGACACACGGCACACTCTCTCCTCTGCACGTCAAACTGGCTGATCCGTGATCTGCCTGCTGATAAATGGCGCCTATTCCCGCTCATACCGCGCAGAGCATTGTGGATAATACGTTTCAAAGCGGTGCAGGCGACCTCGCCTTTTTCTTTGGGAAAAATGTGTGATCTTATTTTTTTCAAATATCAATAGTACACTTGGAAAATTTGAAATTGTACTAACCCTTGTTACACATAAATTAACCCTAAACAAACTAACTGTCATGCGCGCGTGATTCCCTTGACCTTGATTACTTCAGAAAGACGCGCTTGTTGTTTACACTATGTGTCAGCCGCCTGTATTGTCTGCCAGCCTGCGTCCTACCGTTCTCCTATGTTAATTTGTCATAAAATACCATGCAAATAAATTGCACAGTAAAATAAATTGCTGCATAATTATTTACAGTAAAGCTGAATTTTGTATTGTTTCCACAAGGGAACAACATCAGGCTGAAGTTAAGGTTTGGAAATACTGAGCTCGCTCCAGACAGCTCCAGCTGAATTTAAGCAATTGTAGTTTCATCGGCTGTCGCCAACGCTGGGACAATGTCGCCAGCCAACGGCGACCGTCGCCAACCATTCGGGATAAGACTAGAGTCGGGTTAAAAGAGACAGCGAGTTTTTTAATTGTCGGAAGGCACTTTTGATATTCAGGGCCATTGTAGCCTATGCAATTTGTAACATTTATTATTATTATTATTATTATTATTATTATTATTATTATTATTATTATTATTATTATTATTATTATTTATTTCTTAGCAGATGCCCTTATCCAGGACTACTTATAATTGTTACAAAATATCACAGTACAAAGTATCACTTACAAATCACTTTATAAAGTATCACATTACAGATAAGTACAAGCAAATTAGTAGCAAATAAAATCAAATTCAAATAAGAGCAAAATAAAGAATCCAGTAAATAATTACATTTCAGAGCGAGTTCGACTCAGAGCAGCTTCTCAGAGGGCAGTAACGTGGAAGAATGCTGCTCAGAGAGAGCAGTAACGTGGAAGAATGCTTCTCGGAGAGAGCAGTAACGTGGAAGAATGCTTCTCAGAGAGAGCAGTAATGTGGAAGAATGCTTCTCGGAGAGAGCAGTAACGTGGAAGAATGCTTCTCAGAGAGCAGTAATGTGGAAGAATGCTTCTCGGAGAGAGCAGTAACGTGGAAGAATGCTTCTCAGAGAGAGCACTAATGTGGAAGAATGCTTCTCGGAGAGAGCAGTAACGTGGAAGAATGCTTCTCAGAGAGAGCAGTAACGTGGAAGAATGCTTCTCAGAGAGAGCAGTAACGTGGAAGAATGCTTCTCAGAGAGAGCAGTAACGTGGAAGAATGCTTCTCGGAGAGAGCAGTAACGTGGAAGAATGCTTCTCAGAGAGCAGTAATGTGGAAGAATGCTTCTCGGAGAGAGCAGTAACGTGGAAGAATGCTTCTCAGAGAGCAGTAATGTGGAAGAATGCTTCTCGGAGAGAGCAGTAACGTGGAAGAATGCTTCTCAGAGAGAGCAGTAATGTGGAAGAATGCTTCTCGGAGAGAGCAGTATCGTGGAAGAATGCTTCTCAGAGAGCAGTAATGTGGAAGAATGCTTCTCGGAGAGAGCACTAATGTGGAAGAATGCTTCTCAGAGGGCAGTAACGTGGAAGAATGCTTCTCGGAGAGCAGTAATGTGGAAGAATGCTTCTCGGAGAGAGCAGTAACGTGGAAGAATGCTTCTCGGAGAGAGCAGTAACGTGGAAGAATGCTTCTCAGAGAGAGCGGTAATGTGGAAGAATGCTTCTCGGAGAGAGCAGTAACGTGGAAGAATGCTTCTCAGAGAGCAGTAATGTGGAAGAATGCTTCTCGGAGAGAGCAGTAACGTGGAAGAATGCTTCTCAGAGAGAGCACTAATGTGGAAGAATGCTTCTCGGAGAGAGCAGTAACGTGGAAGAATGCTTCTCAGAGAGAGCAGTAACGTGGAAGAATGCTTCTCAGAGAGAGCAGTAACGTGGAAGAATGCTTCTCAGAGAGAGCAGTAACGTGGAAGAATGCTTCTCAGAGAGAGCAGTAATGTGGAAGAATGCTTCTCGGAGAGAGCAGTAACGTGGAAGAATGCTTCTCAGAGAGCAGTAATGTGGAAGAATGCTTCTCGGAGAGAGCAGTAACGTGGAAGAATGCTTCTCAGAGAGAGCAGTAATGTGGAAGAATGCTTCTCGGAGAGAGCAGTAACGTGGAAGAATGCTTCTCAGAGAGCAGTAATGTGGAAGAATGCTTCTCGGAGAGAGCACTAATGTGGAAGAATGCTTCTCAGAGGGCAGTAACGTGGAAGAATGCTTCTCGGAGAGCAGTAATGTGGAAGAATGCTTCTCGGAGAGAGCAGTAACGTGGAAGAATGCTTCTCGGAGAGAGCAGTAACGTGGAAGAATGCTTCTCAGAGAGAGCGGTAATGTGGAAGAATGCTTCTCAGAGAGCAGTAATGTGGAAGAATGCTTCTCGGAGAGAGCAGTAACGTGGAAGAATGCTTCTCAGAGAGCAGTAATGTGGAAGAATGCTTCTCAGACAGAGCAGTAATGTGGAAGAATGCTTCTCGGAGAGAGCAGTAATGTGGAAGAATGCTTCTCAGAGAGAGCACTAATGTGGAAGAATGCTTCTCGGAGAGAGCAGTAACGTGGAAGAATGCTTCTCGGAGAGAGCAGTAACGTGGAAGAATGCTTCTCAGAGAGCAGTAATGTGGAAGAATGCTTCTCAGACAGAGCAGTAACGTGGAAGAATGCTTCTCAGAGAGCAGTAATGTGGAAGAATGCTTCTCAGACAGAGCAGTAATGTGGAAGAATGCTTCTCGGAGAGAGCAGTAATGTGGAAGAATGCTTCTCAGAGAGAGCACTAATGTGGAAGAATGCTTCTCGGAGAGAGCAGTAATGTGGAAGAATGCTTCTCGGAGAGAGCAGTAACGTGGAAGAATGCTTCTCAGAGAGCAGTAATGTGGAAGAATGCTTCTCGGAGAGAGCAGTAACGTGGAAGAATGCTTCTCAGAGAGAGCACTAATGTGGAAGAATGCTTCTCGGAGAGAGCAGTAACGTGGAAGAATGCTTCTCAGAGAGAGCAGTAACGTGGAAGAATGCTTCTCAGAGAGAGCAGTAATGTGGAAGAATGCTTCTCGGAGAGAGCAGTAACGTGGAAGAATGCTTCTCAGAGAGAGCAGTAATGTGGAAGAATGCTTCTCGGAGAGAGCAGTAACGTGGAAGAATGCTTCTCAGAGAGCAGTAATGTGGAAGAATGCTTCTCGTAGAGAGCACTAATGTGGAAGAATGCTTCTCAGAGGGCAGTAACGTGGAAGAATGCTGCTCAGAGAGCAGTAATGTGGAAGAATGCTTCTCTGAGAGAGCACTAATGTGGAAGAATGCTTCTCAGAGGGCAGTAACGTGGAAGAATGCTTCTTGGAGAGAGCACTAACGTGGAAGAATGCTTCTCAGAGAGAGCAGTAATGTGGAAGAATGCTTCTCGGAGAGAGCAGTAACGTGGAAGAATGCTTCTCAGAGAGCAGTAATGTGGAAGAATGCTTCTCGGAGAGAGCACTAATGTGGAAGAATGCTTCTCAGAGGGCAGTAACGTGGAAGAATGCTGCTCAGAGAGCAGTAATGTGGAAGAATGCTTCTCTGAGAGAGCACTAATGTGGAAGAATGCTTCTCAGAGGGCAGTAACGTGGAAGAATGCTTCTCGGAGAGCAGTAATGTGGAAGAATGCTTCTCAGAGAGCAGTAACGTGGAAGAATGCTTCTCGGAGAGAGCAGTAACGTGGAAGAATGCTTCTCAGAGAGAGCGGTAATGTGGAAGAATGCTTCTCAGAGAGCAGTAATGTGGAAGAATGCTTCTCGGAGAGAGCAGTAACGTGGAAGAATGCTTCTCAGAGAGCAGTAATGTGGAAGAATGCTTCTCAGACAGAGCAGTAATGTGGAAGAATGCTTCTCGGAGAGAGCAGTAATGTGGAAGAATGCTTCTCAGAGAGAGCACTAATGTGGAAGAATGCTTCTCGGAGAGAGCAGTAACGTGGAAGAATGCTTCTCGGAGAGAGCAGTAACGTGGAAGAATGCTTCTCAGAGAGAGCAGTAATGTGGAAGAATGCTTCTCGGAGAGAGCAGTAACGTGGAAGAATGCTTCTCAGAGAGCAGTAATGTGTAAGAATGCTTCTCGGAGAGAGCAGTAACGTGGAAGAATGCTTCTCAGAGAGAGCACTAATGTGGAAGAATGCTTCTCGGAGAGAGCAGTAACGTGGAAGAATGCTTCTCAGAGAGAGCAGTAACGTGGAAGAATGCTTCTCAGAGAGAGCAGTAATGTGGAAGAATGCTTCTCGGAGAGAGCAGTAACGTGGAAGAATGCTTCTCAGAGAGCAGTAATGTGGAAGAATGCTTCTCGGAGAGAGCAGTAACGTGGAAGAATGCTTCTCAGAGAGAGCAGTAATGTGGAAGAATGCTTCTCGGAGAGAGCAGTAACGTGGAAGAATGCTTCTCAGAGAGCAGTAATGTGGAAGAATGCTTCTCGGAGAGAGCACTAATGTGGAAGAATGCTTCTCAGAGGGCAGTAACGTGGAAGAATGCTGCTCAGAGAGCAGTAATGTGGAAGAATGCTTCTCGGAGAGAGCAGTAACGTGGAAGAATGCTTCTCAGAGGGCAGTAACGTGGAAGAATGCTTCTCGGAGAGAGCACTAACGTGGAAGAATGCTTCTCAGAGAGAGCAGTAATGTGGAAGAATGCTTCTCGGAGAGAGCAGTAACGTGGAAGAATGCTTCTCAGAGAGCAGTAATGTGGAAGAATGCTTCTCTGAGAGAGCACTAATGTGGAAGAATGCTTCTCAGAGGGCAGTAACGTGGAAGAATGCTTCTCGGAGAGAGTAGTAATGTGGAAGAATGCTTCTCGGAGAGAGCAGTAATGTGGAAGAATGCTTCTCGGAGAGAGCAGTAATGTGGAAGAATGCTTCTCTGAGAGAGCAGTAATGTGGAAGAATGTTTCTCGGAGAGAGAAGTAACGTGGAAGAATGCTTCTCGGAGAGAGTAGTAATGTGGAAGAATGTTTCTCAGAGAGCAGTAACGTGGAAGAATGCTTCTCAGGGAGAGCTGTAATCTGGAAGAATGCTTCTCAGAGATAGCAGTAATGTGGAAGAATGTTTCTCAGAGAGCAGTAACGTGGAAGAATGCTTCTCAGGGAGAGTACTAATGTGGAAGAATGCTTCTTGGAGTGAACAGTAACGTGGAAGAATGCTTCTCGGAGAGAGCAGTAACGTGGAAGAATGCTTCTCAGAGAGAGCAGTAATGTGGAAGAATGCTTCTCTGAGAGAGCAGTAACGTGGAAGAATGCTTCTCGGAGAGAGCAGTAACGTGGAAGAATGCTTCTCGGAGAGAGCAGTAACGTGGAAGAATGCTTCTCAGAGAGAGCAGTAATGTGGAAGAATGCTTCTCGGAGAGAGCAGTAACATGGAAGAATGCTTCTCGGAGAGAGCAGTAACGTGGAAGAATGCTTCTCAGAGAGAGCACTAATGTGGAGAATGCTTCTTGGAGAGAGCAGTAACGTGAAAGAATGCTTCTCAGACAGAGCAGTAACGTATACGAATGCTTCTTGGAGACAGCAGTAATGTGGAAGAATGCTTCTCGGAGAGAGCACTAACGTGGAAGAATGCTTCTCAGAGAGCAGTAACGTGTAAGAATGCTTCTCGGAGAGAGCAGTAACGTGGAAGAATGCTTCTCAGAGAGCAGTAATGTGGAAGAATGCTGCTCAGAGAGCAGTAATGTGGAAGAATGCTTCTCGGAGAGAGCACTAATGTGGAAGAATGCTTCTTGGAGAGAGCAGTAACGTGGAAGAATGCTTCTCGGAGAGCAGTAATGTGGAAGAATGCTTCTCTGAGAGAGCAGTAATGTGGAAGAATGCTTCTCGGAGAGAGCTGTAACGTGGAAGAATGCTTCTCGGAGAGAGCTGTAATCTGGAAGAATGCTTCTCAGAGATAGCAGTAATGTGGAAGAATGTTTCTCAGAGAGCAGTAACGTGGAAGAATGCTTCTCAGGGAGAGCACTAATGTGGAAGAATGTTTCACAGAGAGCAGTAACATGGAAGAATGCTTCTCAGGGAGAGTACTAATGTGGAAGAATGCTTCTTGGAGTGAGCAGTAACGTGGAAGAATGCTTCTCGGAGAGAGCAGTAACGTGGAAGAATACTTCTCCGAGAGAGCAGTAACGTGGAAGAATGCTTCTCGGAGAGAGCAGTAACGTGGACGAATGCTTCTCGGACAGAGCAGTAATGTGGAAGAATGCTTCTCGGACAGTGCAGTAACGTGGAAGAATGCTTCTCGGAGAGAGCAGTAACGTGGAAGAATGCTTCTCGGAGAGAGCAGTAACGTGGAAGAATGCTTCTCGGAGAGAGCAGTAACGTGGAAGAATGCTTCTCGGAGAGAGCAGTAATGTGGAAGAATGCTTCTCGGAGAGAGCAGTAATGTGGAAGAATGCTTCTCTGAGAGAGCAGTAACGTGGAAGAATGCTCCTCGGAGAGAGCAGTAATGTGGAAGAATGCTTCTCGGAGAGAGCAGTAATGTGGAAGAATGCTTCTCTGAGAGAGCAGTAATGTGGAAGAATGCTTCTCGGAGAGAGCAGTAACGTGGAAGAATGCTTCTCCGAGAGAGCAGTACATTTTGAAGAATGCTTCTCAGAGAGAGCAGTAACGTGGAAGAATGCTTCTCGGAGAGAGTTGTAATATGGAAGAATGCTTCTCAGAGATAGCAGTAACGTGGAAGAATGCTTCTCGGAGAGAGCAGTAACGTGGAAGAATGCTTCTCTGAGAGAGCAGTACATTTTCAAGAATGCTTCTCTGAGAGAGCAGTAATGTGGAAGAATGCTTCTCGGAGAGAGCACTAACGTGGAAGAATGCTTCTCAGAGAGAGCAGTAATGTGGAAGAATGCTTCTCTGAGAGAGCAGTAATGTGGAAGAATGCTTCTCGGAGAGAGCAGTAACGTGGAAGAATGCTTCTCCGAGAGAGCAGTACATTTTGAAGAATGCTTCTCAGAGAGAGCAGTAACGTGGAAGAATGCTTCTCGGAGAGAGCTGTAATGTTGAAGAATGCTTCTCCGAGAGAGCAGTAACGTGGAAGAATGCTTCTCAGAGAGAGCAGTAACGTGGAAGAATGCTTCTCGGACAGAGGAGTAACGTGGAAGAATGCTTCTCGGACAGTGCAGTAATGTGGAAGAATGCTTCTCGGAGAGAGCAGTAACGTGGAAGAATGCTTCTCAGAGAGAGCAGTAACGTGGAAGAATGCTTCTCTGAGAGAGCAGTAACGTGGAAGAATGCTTCTCTGAGAGAGCAGTACATTTTCAAGAATGCTTCTTAGAGAGAGCAGTAATGTGGAAGAATGCTTCTCGGAGAGAGCACTAACGTGGAAGAATGCTTCTCAGAGAGAGCAGTAATGTGGAAGAATGCTTCTCTGAGAGAGCAGTAATGTGGAAGAATGCTTCTCGGAGAGAGCAGTAACGTGGAAGAATGCTTCTCCGAGAGAGCAGTACATTTTGAAGAATGCTTCTCAGAGAGAGCAGTAACGTGGAAGAATGCTTCTCGGAGAGAGCTGTAATGTTGAAGAATGCTTCTCCGAGAGAGCAGTAACGTGGAAGAATGCTTCTCAGAGAGAGCAGTAACGTGGAAGAATGCTTCTCGGACAGAGGAGTAACGTGGAAGAATGCTTCTCGGACAGTGCAGTAATGTGGAAGAATGCTTCTCGGAGAGAGCAGTAACGTGGAAGAATGCTTCTCAGAGAGAGCAGTAACGTGGAAGAATGCTTCTCTGAGAGAGCAGTAACGTGGAAGAATGCTTCTCTGAGAGAGCAGTACATTTTCAAGAATGCTTCTTAGAGAGAGCAGTAACATGGAAGAATGCTTCTCGGAGAGAGTTGTAATATGGAAGAATGCTTCTCAGAGATAGCAGTAATGTGGAAGAATGCTTCTCCGAGAGAGCAGTAACGTGGAAGAATGCTTCTCTGAGAGAGCAGTACATTTTCAAGAATGCTTCTCTGAGAGAGCAGTCCATTTTCAAGAATGCTTCTCAGAGGGCTCCCGAGTGGCGCATCCAGTAAAGGCGCTCCTCGCAGGATGTGCTCTATAGCCTGGAGATCGCTGGTTCGAATCCAGGCTATGTCACAGCTGACCGTGACCGAGAGTTCCTAGGGGGCGGCGCACAATTGGCTGAGCGCTGCCCGGGTAGGGAGGGCTTAGGTCGGCAGGGGAATCCACGGCTCACCGCGCATCAGCGACCCCTGTGGCCGATAGGGCGCCTGTGGCTCTGCAGCGGAGCCGCCAGATCTGTGTTGTCCTCCGGCACTATAGGTCTGGTAGCATTGCTGTGGATCTGCAGGGCGAAAAATGACGGCTTGGAAGGAGCACGTTTCGGAGGACGCGTGTTTCAGCCTCCGTTTCCTGAGTCGGCGGGGGGGTTGCGAGCGGTGAGCCGGGGATACAGATAATAATTGGGCATGCTAAATTGGGGTGAAAACCGGGGTAAAAATAATTGGCGACGACTAAATTTAAAAAAAGAAATAAAAAAAAAAAAAAAAAAAGAATGCTTCTCAGAGAGAGCAGTAACGTGGAAGAATGTTTCTCAGAGAGCAGTAACGTGTAAAAATGTTTCTCAGAGAGCAGTAACGTGGAAGAATGCTTCTCAGGGAGAGCACTAATGTGGAAGAATGCTTGTCTGAGAGAGCAGTAACGTGGAAGAATGCTTCTTGGAGAGAGCAGTAACGTGGAAGAATGCTTCTCCGAGAGAGCAGTAACGTGGAAGAATGCTTCTCTGAGAGAGCAGTACATTTTCAAGAATGCTTCTTAGAGAGAGCAGTAACGTGGAAGAATGCTTCTCGGAGAGAGCACTAATGTGGAAGAATGCTTCTCGGAGAGAGCAGTAACGTGGAAGAATGCTTCTCCGAGAGAGCAGTAACGTGGAAGAATGCTTCTCTGAGAGAGCAGTACATTTTCAAGAATGCTTCTTAGAGAGAGCAGTAACGTGGAAGAATGCTTCTCGGAGAGAGCACTAATGTGGAAGAATGCTTCTCGGAGAGAGCAGTAACGTGGAAGAATGCTTCTCCGAGAGAGCAGTAACGTGGAAGAATGCTGCTGGGAGAGAGAAACAATATGGATCTGATTATTAATATTAATAATATTATTTAGTCTTAGCAGATGCCCTTATCCAGGGCGACTTACAATTGTTAAAATATATCACATTATTTTCTCATTCAATTACATTTTTATTTACTCATTATTATATATATATTTTTTTTATTTACAGTTATCCATTTATACAGTTGAGCTTTTTTACTGGAGCAATCTAGGGAAAGTACCTTGCTCAAGGGTAAAGCAGCAGTGTCACCCATCTGGGATTGAACCCATGACCCTCCGGTCAAGAGTCCAGAGCCCTAACCACTACTCCACACTGCTGCCTGATGAGCAAGATAGTCAGTAGATGCCATAATGTACTGTAAAAAAGGTAAGTTTAACGATTGATCAGCGTTTGCTGTTTTTAAACTGTGTGCGCGGAATTTAAGAATACAGAAACAAATGCAGAACTTAAAAACAATAAAAAAGCAAAAGAAATAAAACATATCCTGTGTTGAAAATGTATCAGACACCACCATTTTATTTTACTATAATACTCTCCATTATAAGAACATAAGAACATAAGAAAGTTTACAAACGAGAGGAGGCCATTCAGCTCATCTTGCTCGTTTGGTTGTTAGTAGCTTATTGATCCCAGAATCTCATCAAGCAGCTTCTTGAAGGATCCCAGGGTGTCAGCTTCAACAACATTACTGGGGAGCAGGTTCCAGATTCCCCCGATTCTCTGTGTGAAAATTGTCTAGATGGAGACAACATGAACTCCTAGGTCTTTTTCATAGATCCCTTCTTTAATTTCAGTATATCCCATATGGTATTTATAATGCATAAATTTATGTTTTGGGATTTGTATTTCTGGAAAGTAACAAATCATTTTAAACCAATTCTTTTGTTGTTTTTCAATTACAGTGCAAGAGAAGAGCCTCAATATGGACACACATTTGATCTTCTGATTGGTGGGAGACAGTAGTGTTCAATTTCAATGATACCCAATGGCTCAAAAATTTGAGGATGTCACAAGAAACTTTTGAATACACATGTAATAAACTACAGCCTGCACTGCAAAGAAGAGATACGACATCCTGCTTGTGTGTGCCTGTAAAGGGAAAGAGACCTTTCTGGTCTCTTTCCCTCTGCCTTCAAACAAGCCTCTATCACTCCCCTCCTCAAAAAACCTACCCTTGACCCCATCTCCCTCCAGAGCTACCGTCCCGTCTCCCTCCTGCCTTTCCTCTCCAAAACCCTCGAGCGGGCTGTACACCGCCAGCTCTCTGCTTTCCTGTCCAACCACTCTCTGCTCGACTCTCTCCAATCTGGCTTCCGCTCTGTTCACTCCACTGAAACCACCCTCCTGTCTGTCACTAACTCACTAAACTCTGTCCGAGCTGCCTCTCTCTCCTCTGTCCTAATTCTTCTTGACCTCTCTGCTGCCTTTGACACTGTAAATTTCAGTTCAAGACTCTTGTACTTGCCTACAGATGCCTTGACCAGACTGCACCCAGCTACCTCCAGACCCTCATCTCTCCCTACACCCCCACTCGACCTCTCCGCTCCTCCTGCACTAGAAGACTGGCTCTACCTCCTCTATGCTCCCCTGCCTCCAGAGCCTGCTCCTTCTCCACCCTCGCCCTGCTTCCGGCACCTCCTCAAGACTCACCTCTTCAGACAGCACCTGTAGAACTCCTCTTTTCCCTCTGGACACTTCACTTCCTTAATGCACTTTACTTGCTCTTATCTGCTCCCTACTTTACTGCATTTAATCCTGTACTTTAGAGTACTGTAATTTGTCACAAGTGTTATTTAATCTGTAGTATTTTGTATTTAATTATATCCTGATGTAACTATCACTGACACTGTTATCTGCTCTGTTATTGAATTGTATTTTGTCATATACTTGTACTTGCTAGAATCGAAGTCATTGTATTTATCTTGCTCTTAATTGTATTAATAAGTGTACTGTGATTCTTGAAATGTATTTTTCTTTACGACTGTAAGTCGCCCTGGATAAGGGTGTCTGATAAGAAATAAATAATAATAATAATAATAATTAAGAGGGTGGCCATTGCCTTAGGAAGCTGGCAACACATTCAGAATACAGAAGTGTAAGACAACCGTTTGGCGATGTGTGAATGAATTTTGTGCTGCAGTCACCCAAACACTGCTACCAGAACACTTGCCAATTCCCAGCTTAGAGCAGCTTGCAGAAATGGCTGCTTACTTTGACTGAAGAGTACAAAGGACTGTTTTTTTTTTCTTTCTTATACATGACCTCTGCGTGTGCCTTTTTTAAAAGAAAAAAACACACACCAAAAGGTTGGACATGGAAAAAAACCTTTTTATTTATTTATTTATTTTTGAACAATTATTTAAGAACATAAGAAAGCTTACAAATGAGAGGAGGCCATTCAGCCCATCTTGCTCGTTTGGTTGTTAGTAGCTTTGATCCCAGAATCTCATCAAGCAGCTTCTTGAAGGATCCCAGTGTTTCAGCTTCAACAACATTACTGGGGAGTTGGTTCCAGACCCTCACAATTCTCTGTGTAAAAAAGTGCCTCCTATTTTCTGTTCTGAATGCCCCTTTATCTAATCTCCATTTGTGACCCCTGGTCTTTGTTTCTTTTTTCAGGTCAAAAAAGTCCCCTGGGTCGACATTGTCTACAACCTACAACCTAACTCGCTTCCAATTTCTTATTCTTACTAAGTTTGGCTGAAAAGACAACAGGGCTAACCAGTGATTGGATAATGTTTTGTTGGGTGTTTTTTTATTGTGCACAGTTATTATTATTATTATTATTATTTATATTATTATTATCCAGGGCGACTTACAATTGTTACAAGATATCACATTATTTTTTACATACAATTACATTATTTTTTTACACATTATTCTTTACATACAATTGTATGTATGTTCGAGTCTGAGTCCGAGTCACACAAGGTCTAGTCAAGTCCGAGTCTTTTGCGGCTGTGTCTCGAGTCAGAGTCACGAAAAATGTGACTCGAGTCTGACAAGCTGCTGTATTGAAAACAATACTCCAACACCCTTTTTTCAAAAATCTTATTTTATTTATGACAGTATAGCTGTTAGCTGATTGTTATGAGCTACGTGTACAATCATTTAGTTTAAAGCACAAAATATAATTAACAGCAGCATTGCACTTTCTTCATAATATATTACTGATATCAGTGATGGTTAGTATTTATAACAGCAGGGAAAGCCACAATTCAGCTTCCCTAAAATTCAGCTAGGTGGCGCTAGTGACATCATTCAATTCATTAACTTTTCTGGTGGCCTGGGTCCTAATCCGGGGGGTGTAAGTGGCTGAGACACACAGCGTCTCAGCCACTGCTTACTAATGGCTGCTTCACTTGCCTCTCATTCCTTCCTTTCTCTTTTCTCTGGAGGTCTGGGTTCAATCTGGGGGGCTAGGTGGCTCAGACAGACTGGCATATATCTGTTCAGGGGTTTAGCAGTTCTGTGGGCCTTTTGCGGCACTCATGGGACAAATCTTATAAAATCCTGAAACCTGCTTTAAGAGATATCTCTGAAAGGGGATTAACACAACAGTCAAGGTGGCCGTCTCATTAAAGGGTACATAAGTACCTTTTTATTTTATTGTGTTACGTGTTCCCATGTGTTGCTACAACTGCTTACGTAAGGTGTGTGTATTGTTTTAATTTATTTTTTTTATTTTTTTACATTTTAACCACTTTTTTAAACTTTTAAATTGCATTCCCTGACTCAAAATGGCTTCACATGTACCCGCATGGACCTCTCAGAACTACATAGACAGTATATAGACAGTCTCCCTACTGAAGTCATGAGATGAGTCTTATGAGATCTATGAGGGAGAGGAGCCCTGTGTGTCATGAGATATCTGTTACTTAGGAGCACTGGGGGCTCCTCACAGCAGTCATCAGATGTGTCTTATAAGTCTTGCTGAGTCCCGTTATCCAGAACTTAAGAAGTCTGACATTGTCCTCGTCTGCAGCTCCCAGAATGCCGAGCAGTCGGTGTGTGTCTTCCTTCGGGCGGCTGTCAACCTTCGTGAACTTAAACAAAACCTTCACCTTACTGAGGACAGGAGAGAGCAGGGAGAAGAGAGAGGGAGGAAGGAGGGGAGGGAGAGGGGGGAGAGGAGAGAGAGAGGAGGAAGAGGGAGACGGGAGAGAGGGAGGGAGAGGGGGAGAAAGAGGAGGGAGAGGAGGAGAAAGAGAGAGGAGAAAGAGGGAGAGGGGAGAGGGGAAAGGGAGAGGGGAGAGAGGAGGGAGGGGAGGAGAGAGAGAGAGGAGAGAGGGGGAGAAAGAGAGGAGGGAGAGGGGAGGAGAAAGAGGAGAAAGAGAGGAGAAAGAGGGAGAGGGAGAGGAGAGAGAGGAGGGAGGGGGGAGAGAGAGGAGGGAGAGGGTAGAGAGGAGGGAGGAGAGGGGGAGAGAGGAGAGAGAGGAGAGACAAGAGAGAGGAGATAGGTTACGCTTTAATATCACTCCTGTTAATATTACCTTCCCTCCACTTTGCATCACCATATTGAAATGTATCGAATGCCAGAAGCTGCTGAATATATAATAATAATAATATATGATATTAAGAGAGAGAGAGAGAGAGAGAGAGAGAGAGAGAGAGAGAGAGAGAGAGAGAGAGAGACTATACCATTCTGTGTTTCAGCTGGAATATATTTTCCAGTTCTCTCAACTATAAATACAATGAACAGTTTCTTATAAAAATGAAGCTGATGTTGGGTTAGGACAGTTTTAAAACCACACTAACTTTAATTTGTTTTGTCATTTTCTCATCATAACTAATACAGCAAGACAATGATGGGTGATAGTAGGTGGGTGCAGAGGTTACATGTATTCCCACCTCAAGCTATAACCTGTTCATTTTTCCTTACTAAAATAAACTTAGATTGATGTTTTTTGCAATTTTTTTTGCAAATTAAAACCCTGGAATGGGTGAAACTGCTATGCAGTATTTGCATCCCTGCTTTAACAATGTGAATGACTTAATTGGGTGAAGGGAGTGGAAACGGCACCCCCTGCTGGCCTCGGTACTCACTTCATCCACTCCTCCTTCAGACACAGCAGACAGTCCTGCACCACCTGTTCTGAGAGATTCTCATTGCACAGAGCCAGCTCCAGCTTATTGAGCAGTGTGGGGCCTGAAACAGGGTAATATACATCAATACAGCCCTGCCTTTCACACACAGTCAATATACATCAATACAGCCCTCCACAAAAACATACATTCGATATACATCAATACAGCCCTGCCTTGCACACGCAGTCAATATACATCAATACAGACCTGCCTTGCACACGCAGTCAATATATATCAATACAGCCCTGCCTTGCACACGCAGTCAATATACACCAATACAGCCCTGCCTTGCACACGCAGTCAATATACACCAATACAGCCCTGCCTTGCACACGCAGTCAATATACATCAATACAGCCCTCCACAAAAACATACATTCGATATACATCAATACAGCCCTGCCTTGCACACGCAGTCTGTGGCAGGGCGAGGAGCCCTGCACATGAAAAGGGGGCGGGGCAAAGCCCTGCCATAAATTAATAGTTTATTTTAGAACGGGGTACCCCTCCGCCCCTGTACAATTTATTATTTTGTATTCGTTTTGTGGTATTATTATTATTATTATTATTATTATTTATATGACGGCGTAGCCGTGCGCTTGTTTTGTTATTTTTATTTAAATGTGTTCTGGCAGATGAGAGGTCGGCAGCTCATCCTCTGCCAGTAGTAGTTAAAAACCTTGTGTAGAAGGTGACCATCTCCCCATTAGCAACAAATTAATCACTTAATTAATTCGGGAGATGGTCACCTTCATAAAAGCTTGCAGCGCTCTGCAGTCTCGGTGGGTGTTCGAGAGGAGGAACAGAGCGAGAGGAGTTTAAAAATAAATCAAAATACAGGATGATCAGTGAAAGCGACTGACCAGCCTGACCTGAGTTTTGTTGCGGTTTTTGTTTGAGATTTGTTTTTGTTTGAATATTTGTTTTGCTCTGTGAGCCGTGTTTTTTTGTTAAAATATTTTATTTATTTTTGTTTTTGATTTTTGATTTTTAAAAATAAAAACGGCGCACGCCGCGCCTTTTGCACTGCTGTATTTTTCCTTTGTTTTTCTTCCTGCCTCTGGCCTGACGTGACCACATCGACCAACCCTGTCACACAGTCAGTATACATCAATACAGCCCTCCACAAAACACACAGTCAATATACATCAATACAGCCCTCCACAAAACACACAGTCAATATACATCAATACAGCCCTCCACAAAACACACAGTCAATATACATCAATACAGCCCTCCACAAAACACACAGTCAATATACATCAATACAGCCCTCCACAAAACACACAGTCAATATACATCAATACAGCCCTCCACAAAACAAACAGTCAATATACATCAACACAGCCCTCCACAAAACACAGTCAATATACATCAATACAGCCCTCCACAAAACACACAGTCAATATACATCAATACAGCCCTCCACAAAACACACAGTCAATATACATCAATACAGCCCTCCACAAAACAAACAGTCAGTATACATCAATACAGCCCTCCACAAAACACACAGTCAATATACATCAATACAGCCCTCCACAAAACATACAGTCAGTATACATCAATACAGCCCTCCACAAAACACACAGTCAATATACATCAATACAGCCCTCCACAAAACAAACAGTCAATATACATCAATACAGCCCTCCACAAAACACACAGTCAGTATACATCAATACAGCCCTCCACAAAACACACAGTCAATATACATCAATACAGCCCTCCACAAAACACACAGTCAATATACATCAATACAGCCCTCCACAAAACACACAGTCAATATACAGACGTGCTCAAATTTGTTGGTACCCTTACAGCTCATTGAAATAATGCTTCATTCCTCCTGAAAAGTGATGAAATTAAAAGCTATTTTATCATGTATACTTGCATGCCTTTGGTATGTCATAGAATAAAGCAAAGAAGCTGTGAAAAGAGATGAATTATTGCTTATTCTACAAAGATATTCTAAAATGGCCTGGACACATTTGTTGGTACCCCTTAGAAAAGATAATAAATAATTGGATTATAGTGATATTTCAAACTAATTAGTTTCTTTAATTAGTATCACACATGTCTCCAATCTTGTAATCAGTCATTCAGCCTATTTAAATGGAGAAAAGTAGTCACTGTGCTGTTTGGTATCATTGTGTGCACCACACTGAACATGGACCAGAGAAAGCAAAGGAGAGAGTTGTCTGAGGAGATCAGAAAGAAAATAATAGACAAGCATGGTAAAGGTAAAGGCTACAAGACCATCTCCAAGCAGCTTGATGTTCCTGTGACAACAGTAGCAAATATTATTAAGAAGTTTAAGTCCATGGAACTGTAGCCAACCTCCCTGGGCGCGGCCGCAAGAGGAAAATCGACCCCAGAGTGAACAGAAGGATAGTGCGAATGGTAGAAAAAGAACCAAGGATAACTGCCAAAGAGATTTTGAGCGAAAGTGGGCTCCATGGAAGAAGACCCAGGAGGACTCCACTTTTGAAAGAAAAACATAAAAAAGCCAGACTGGAATTTGCTAAAATGCATATTGACAAGCCACAATCCTTCTGGGAGAATGTCCTTTGGACAGATGAGTCAAAACTGGAGCTTTTTCGCAAGTCACATCAGCTCTGTGTTCACAGACGAAAAAATGAAGCTTTCAAAGAAAGGAACACCATACCTACAGTGAAACATGGAGGAGGCTCGGTTATGTTTTGGGGCTGCTTTGCTGCGCCTGGCACAGGGTGCCTTGAATCTGTGCAGGGCACAATGAAATCTCAAGACTATCAAGGCATTCTGGAGCGAAACGTACTGCCCAGTGTCAGAAAGCTCTGTCTCAGTCGCAGGTCATGGGTCCTCCAACAGGATAATGACCCAAAACACACAGTTAAAAGCACCCAAGAATGGATAAGAACAAAACATTGGAGTCCTGATCTGAATCTATCGAACATCTATGGAAAGAGCTGAAACTTGCAGTCTGGAGAAGGCACCCATCAAACCTGAGACAGCTGGAGCAGTTTGCTCAGGAAGAGTGGGCCAAACTACCTGTTAACAGCTGCAGAAGTCTCATTGAGAGCTACAGAAAACGTTTGATTGCAGTGATTGCCTCTAAAGGTTGTGCAACAAAATATTAGGTTAGCGGTCCCATCATTTTTGTCCATGCCATTTTCATTTGTTTTATTATTTACAATATTATGTTGAATAAAAAATCAAAAGCAAAGTCTGATTTCTATTAAATATGGAATAAACAATGGTGGATGCCAATTACTTTTGTCAGTTTCAAGTTATTTCAGAGAAAATTGTGCATTCTTCGTTTTTTGTGGAGGGGTCAAAAACACACAGTCAATATACATCAATACACACAGTCAATATACATCAATACAGCCCTCCACAAAACACACAGTCAGTATACATCAATACAGCCCTCCACAAAACACACAGTCAATATACATCAATACAGCCCTGCTTGCACACACAGTCAATATACATCAATACAGCCCTTCTCAAACACACAGTCAGTATACATCAATACAGCCCTCCCTAAACACACAGTCAGTATACATCAATACACACAGTCAATATACATCAATACAGCCCTCCACAAAACACACAGTCAGTATACATCAATACAGCCCTCCACAAAACACACAGTCAATATACATCAATACAGCCCTGCTTGCACACACAGTCAATATACATCAATACAGCCCTTCTCAAACACACAGTCAGTATACATCAATACAGCCCTCCCTAAACACACACAGTTAATATACATTAGGGCTGCAACGATAAAATCGAAAATCAATATTTTTATCGATTTTCCTCCATATTACGATCATCGATAATAAAACTGGATCATCGATAATGGCAAAGTTTATTAAATTTCTGGAATTTATAAACTAAATGTTGCACCAAACTTCCTATATTGGCATTTAAATTACAGGACGCCACCAATATGTCTACTTGAAATACCGACACAAATACCCGGCACTAAGGTTCAAATGTATCTCTTCAAGTGCAGCGCGAAACTGATTAATTCTCTTCCGGTTCGTTTTCATAAATGAAAGATGTCTGACAAGTGATAACACGGCGGGTAGAAGTGCTCCTGAGCGCACAATTGTTACACCACCCAGTATGAAAAGCAAATACTGGCGTCATTTCGGATTCTGGACGATTGGAGGACAGATTGAAAAAAAAAAAAAATGTCCCCTATAATTCAAATACAACGAACATGAGAAGCCATTTAGAAAAACACCACCCACTTGAGTGCAGCGAAATACACGGTAAGGAGGAGTGATCAGAAACGTCTGGGCCTTCATGTCCTAAACAGCCACGAATGACAGCGTTTTTTCAACAAACTTCTGCTGCTGCATTACCCGGTCAACGAAGTGAAGCAATTACAAAATCTCTTGTAAAATTCATCTGCAAAGATATGAGACCCATCAGCATTGTCGAGGGTGATGGTTTCAGGGAATTTTGCAGTGAAATGGAGTCGAGATACAAAATTCCGAGTCGCACAACAATTTCAAAGAACATAGTTAAACTGTATGATACCACTCGTGCAAATGTAAAACAAATACTGCATGATTGTAAGGACATTGCTTTAACTACAGATGGCTGGACCTCCTTAGCCACCGATGCTTATGTTACTGTAACAGCGCATTGCATTACTGATTCTTGGGAACTGCAAGATTTTGTTCTGCAAACCAAAGAGCTTCGAGGAAGTCACACAGCAGAAAATGTTGCAGAGTGTATTTCAGAAATTCTGGATGATTTTAATATACGCGAGTCAGTAATTGCTGTCACTACTGATAATGCACTGAACTACGTCAACGCAGTAGAAAGATATCTCAATTTGATCAACATCCCGTGTGTGGCTCACACAATTAACCTTGCTGTACGGAAGGGACTGAATACTGGACCAGTCGAAAGAACACTTACCCGACTTAAAAGTTCGGCTGCACATTTCAATAGGTCACCAACTGACAAATGTCTTCTGGAGGATAAGCAAAAGTTGCTCGGATTAAAAAATGACAATTTAATCAATGACTGTGTTACACGCTGGAACAGCACCTAGACATGATTTGCCGAGCATCAGAACAACAGGCTGCAGTGGCCGCTGTAATCTTTGAAAAAAAGCTCTCGCATCTGGAGTTAACAACTAACGAATGGATGGTTGTTGAAAATATCCGTGAAACTCTGAAACCATTCAAAACGGCAACCGCTGCATTATCAACAGACAAATACCCCTCAGCTTCAGCTGTTTTACCTCTTCAGCATATCCTGATCAATCAAGTTAAAATTTTGCAGGATCTGAAATACCTGTAATAAAGGAGATGAAAAACAAAATCTACAGTGATCTGAGTTTGAGGTACGACAAAGAAGAACGACAATCAACATTCATGCTTTTGAACAAAACGTCATTCTTTGACCCACGCTTTCACTGATAGATACATTTATCTGAACAAGAAAAGCGTCAGGTACAGGAAGAAATTCAAACAGAAGTGATATAGTGTTTTGTAAATAAAACTGATTTGGTAAATGAACATGGCAGTTCTGAAAATAAAGAAGCTAGCAGAAAAACTGCGCTGTCTGCAATGGGTGACCTGTTTGAGGACACATACACCTGTGGGCAAGAAGAAACAAAGAATTGCGAAATACAACTGATGCAGGAGATGGCGTGCTATAGGAGACACCACTCTCAGCAGATAGCAATCCACTGGAATGGTGGAAAAAATCATGCCTGAAATATCCACACCTTGCTCAACTGGCCAAAAAATACCTGTGTGTGCCAGGCACATCTGTGCGCTCTGAACGTGTCTTTGACAGCAGGAAACATTGTAAATAAAAAGCGAGCAGCCCTGGATCCAGAGCAAGTCGACAGGCTTGTGTTCCTTGCAAACAACATTTAAAATACACACGTTTGAATGGACAGATTGGATATACATCGTTTTTGTTTCTTTTTGGACTGTTACAATTCTGTGATCTAGTTGGATATTTCTTAAGGACAACACACAGTAAGTAACTGACTGTACGTTAACTTATATATTTTTTCATTTGAAAGTTTATATTTTGTGTACCTGGGTAATCATATATGCACACTTTTATAATGCATTTTTTTTCAGTTTGACATTTGACCGTCATCCGGTGTTGCCATTAGATGTTTTTCTAAACAGAGGGTTGCGAGATACTAAAACATTGTAAGAGTATAATATAGAGGTGTCTTATTTTGTATTGTAGGTAAAACAAAAATAACTCTAAATATCGATTATTTTATCGTTCGATTTGATATTGTGGGTTCAGTTATTGATTTCAGTTTTCGGGTTAACCTGACACCCCTAATATACATCAATCTAGCCCTCCTGAAAAACACACACACAGTCAATATACCGTATTCGCTCGAGTAAAAGTCGACCTTGTGCAAAAGTTGAGCCCCCCATTGTAGAGGGCAAGATTCAGGTATAATTTTTTTTTTTTTTATGTTTTCATTTGTGATTGAAACAGAGATGGTAAGTTTAGTGTAACAGAAATCAAAAAGTAACTCCTGAAATTGAAACTGTTGTTAGAGTGCAGGTCAGGTGTTAGATATCCTTGTGGCACCTGCCACCCAATATGAAGCAAGAAACGCTTCATTTGCCTTTTGCTTAATTGCAAGGCAGTATGCCTGGCCAGGCTAGCTAGCTCATTAGTTTTTTTTTATTCCCTCTACCTTGTTCTAGGACACTAAAAATAAATACATAAATAAGTGTTTTAATTATATAACATTCTCGTTTCCGTTTTATAAAATAAACATGTTGGGTACTGGGCAGCAGTGTGGAGTGGTGGTTAAGGCTCTGGACTCTTGACCGGAGGGTTGTGGGTTCAATCCCCAGTGGGGGACACTGCTGCTGTACCCTTGAGCAAGGTACTTTACCTAGATTGCTCCAGTAAAAACCCAACTGTATAAATGGGTAATTGTATGTAAAAATAATGTGATATCTGTATAATGTATAATGTGATATCTTGTAACAATTGTAAGTCGCCCTGGATAAGGGAGTCTGCTAAGAAATAAATAATAATAATAATAATAATAATAATAATAATTGTTTATTGTACTGCCTTGGGTGGTTCCCGTACTTATTCTGGTTTTGTTTTTTTTAATGCTTTTGTGCATTTTGACCCAACCGGCTTGTGGTAGCTGAAAACCGTCTTGCTTCCTGGGAGCCGGGAGGTTTAAAAAGGGAGAGAAAAACAGTGAGGAGAAGGGCTGTCTTTTGTTTGGAATGGCTCTCGTTACTGACCGTTTCTTTTTTTCGAACTTGGTTGAGGTATTTATTATATTTGGTTAGTCTGTGTCGTTACCTGTCTATTGTTGCTAGCCGCAGTTTCCCTGGTAGGATTATTTTTGGGCTAGCTTAGACATTGTACTTCAGACACAGCTTTGCTAACTGTTTTGCTGTTCCATAGTATCAAGATAAAATGCGTTCAGGTTTTCCTTGATATTTTTGTTTCACCAGCTTTCAAGTGGTTCTATTTTCGGTTCTTTTGAAATGCGATGGTGTAAACAGTCGCCGCTACGTATGGGATTGTACAACGAGAGTTGCAGCATTTTAAATAAATACCACCAAGGAGGAATTAACCCAGCGGATTTGAAGATCAGATTGGACTGGGTGAGATCTACCTTTTTTCTTGCCGTTTTGCTGCTGGACTTTGTATTTTTTTTCTTGGATGTTTTTCTCAGAGACTTAATTTTTGTTTTTGTTTGTTTTTTGACTAATCCCTGGATTTGTTTTCTTTTTTCTTTTTTGAACTCAATCATTTTGTTATTATTTTTTTCTATGTTAATGTAACTGAAATTGATTTACTATTTTGTGTTCACCGCTGTGTGATCTGCCCTGGGTATAAAAATTGCTATAGTGATGGTTGACTACAGTTTATTGGACATTATTCTGTAGTATTGGAGTTTAGAATATAGCAATTGTGTCTAAACTATACTCTTAGAGGGTTGCTTTGTAATTATTTTTGTTGCATTAATTATATTATGATTATTATTGTGTCTATTAATTTGAATTAACTATGTGTTTTTTTGTTTGTTTGTTTTTGGAGGGTTAGCTCCAGGTTGCAGTCTTTTCTGTAGTCTGGTGGGGGCTGTGTAATAAATGCCATTTTTCACTCATGTATTAGTTGACCCCCCTAACTTCATGATTGTATTTTGGGGTTAAATGTCTCAACTTATACTCGAGCAAACACGGTACATCACTATAGACTTCTGCTGTCTGTCTGTCCATTATTGAGAGTATCAGAATCCGAGGGTGTGTGAAGGCTGTCTGTCTGTCTGTCTGTCACACTTACATTTTCACATATATATCTGGAGAACCCCTTGTCTTGAAACTTGGTATTAACATTATTTAGCAGAAGATTCTGAGGGTATAAGGGGGTGTCCGTCTGTACATTGTCTGTCTGCCTGTCACACTCTCAGTGTTGCCATGTGTTTAAGTGCCTCACCTTTATCAGTGGCCGCTGGGCTCCCAGTCGTCGTCACAAACTGGTATTTTGAGAGCAGCTCCTCATCGCAGAGCAGTGCAGGGTAGAAACTGGTGCGAGACGCTGGCCTTACATCAACCAGTACTGAGAACTCTGAAAAAACAGTACAAACAACGTCAACCAGTACAAACTACATGAGCCAGTATATCCTTCTAGCGCAGAGATGACAACTTATGAAAGTAGAAAATAGTAGCAGAAATATCGTCGCTTATAGTAGTGGATTTCTATTTTCTTTTTATTTATTTTCTTCAGGTCTGGGAAGCCAATGCCCTCATTTTCGCTGTTCAATCTATAATTTGGAATTCTGTTTATTCTGGATTTAAATATTAGAAATGAAGAGTAAGTGCTATCAAACCTGGACTGAAATATTCAACCTCAAAACTTTATAAAAAATAACTATAAAAATAACAACAACATCTCAAGAAAGACTTAACATAAGTTTTGTATTTACATTTTTTCTACTATGCAGCTATCAACACACAAAATGCTGTGTAGTATCCAATAATTAATTCATTATTTAAAGCGAGTTAAACCTCAAAACCCATTTGTTTCACAGAGAAGTCTGTCTGGCAGTATTCACAGAGATTCTTTTAATGAATGACCATTCTGTGGTAAATTAACCTCAATCGTTTTGATTGAGGAGAGTGACAGTTTTAGTTTGATTTGTGATTCCTGTTTCAATAACTGATAAGTAAGGCTGGGATTTTGTCATGGAAATGTGTACTAAGAATCGCTGAGCAGTCACGGTAAATTAAATACAATATACAGTACCTACATAAACATACAATTGGTCTGTCTATATAAGAAGAAAATTAATCTAAATATTTATTTATTATGGTTTTCACAACATCAGGTTCAAGTTTTAATCCTGTAAAATCGGTAAGCTTCACAGCGTATAGAACTATAAACAGAAATGTTCGTTTTACACGATATTTGGTCGGGTTTCTACAGGACAGTAAACAAAAAGTAGGTTTTACATACCTTCAAAAAATAACATTTGAAGTTGAAAGACTCTTTGTGTGCATCTGTTGCTTCTGCTGTGGTTCAGTTTGCAGTTATTTCACGTTTTGGGTTGTTTGTCTACATATTATTCTGATTCAGCATGCTGTACGTGTTTGATGCCTTTCTGGAGCGCCGGTCATCCCCAAGTACATTTCTTTTATGCAGAAAATGATTATAGCAAGAGCTGGGAATCTCGTTAACACGTCGCATTTCATTTCACTGACAATTTTGTAGTAAGCACGGTATTCATGCTGTGCGACACCGCTGTCTTCAAACAGTAGAATGGCTTCATAAACACTGCTCTCAGCTATGCCGAGATACTTCGCTTTATTTGGGTTAAAGACCCGACAGACATTGAGAAATGCAGCTGCAGGTCGACAAATCGGGCAGTAGAGCTGCACCTGCATGTATGTTTAAATCAACTGACAGCGCCGAAAAAAATCGAAAGCGTGAACGGCTACATTGCAAAGTAAAGTAGCAGTGTGGAGTAGTGGTTAGGGCTCTGGACTCTTGACCGGAGGGTTGTGGGTTCAATCCCCAGTGGGGGACACTGCTGTTGTACCCTTGAGCAAGGTACTTTACCTAGATTGCTCCAGTAAAAACCCAACTGTATCAATGGGTAATTGTATGTAAAATTAATGTGATATGTGAAATAATGTATAATGTGATATCTTGTAACAATTGTAAGTCGCCCTGGATAAGGGCGTCTGCTAAGAAATAAATAATAATAAATAATAATAATAATAATAAAGCAACCGAGCTAGTTCAACATCATTAGCTAAACCGTGAAAGCGTTTTATTGTTTTTTTTTGTTTTGGTTAAGGTGGAATTTCAAGTTGTGTTGGTAAAGTTCAATGTTTTCTACTAATCACAGAATCTGTGTCCACCGTGACTTAATCACAGCCTTACTGACAAGCAACCAAGTAAACATGTGATTGATTATGATAGCAAGGCGACATCTGAGCAGTGGTTTCTGAAGGACTCCCAAACTGATTACTAAGCAACCCGGCTCAGAGTTTTTAGCATGTCAGTTAAAATGCCACAATCAACTGTCAGTGAAATACAGTATTATTTAAAAAAAAATTAAACAGGAAAACAGACACGTGGTATTGAAATAATATTTCATAAACGTTCAGGCAGTATCCATCACTTACTTATTTAATAAAAATCGTAGTATTATAACCCTTTGCTGTAGCAGAACCTCCAAAATAGTAGCTGCTACGGCCAAATCGTAGCAGTTGGCATCTCTGCTAACCCCTTCTCTCCACCACCTCTTCCCGCGCTCCCCTCCCCTTCCTCTTTCACTCATTTTTCCTCCTCCCTCCCCCCTATCCCTTCTTACTTCTCCTCCCCTATCACTCCCTTTCCTCTCCCTCTCCCCCCTCCCTCCACACATAAGCCCCGTGTTGACGCTTGTCTCAGTGCTTGCTCTCTTACCTGAGCTGGTGATGTGGGCGGGGATGATGGCATCACTGCGCAGCCCCAGGAAGTTGCATCGATACGCTTCCTCGTACTGCAGGCTGTACGGGATGGAGCGCACACAGCCAACAGGGAGCAGGGTCTGATGGGATAGAGGAGGACCACTCAGTCAGGCAGGGGCTGCTCCAACCGATTAATCGTATCGCAGAAATCAGGTTGTGCAGGACTACATCAGTGGGTACCCCTCTATTACAACAACTACAGGATCAATCAGGGGTACCACTCTATTACAACAACTACAGGATCAATCAGGGGTACCACTCTATTACAACAACTACAGGATCGATCAGGGGTACCACTCTACTACAACAACTACAGGATCAATCAGGGGTACCACTCTATTACAACAACTACAGGATCGATCAGGGGTACTACTCTATTACAACAACTACAGGATCGATCAGGGGTACCACTCTATTACAACAACTACAGGATCAATCAGGGGTACCAGTCTATTACAACAACTACAGGATCGATCAGGGGTACCAGTCTATTACAACAACTACAGGATCAATCAGGGGTACCAGTCTATTACAACAACTACAGGATCAATCAGGGGTACCAGTCTATTACAACAACTACAGGATCGATCAGGGGTACCAGTCTATTACAACAACTACAGGATCGATCAGGGGTACCAGTCTATTACAACAACTACAGGATCGATCAGGGGTACCAGTCTATTACAACAACTACAGGATCAATCAGGGGTACCCCTCTATTACAACAACTACAGGATCAATCAGGGGTACCCCTCTATTACAACAACTACAGGATCAATCAGGGGTACCCCTCTATTACAACAACTACAGGATCAATCAGGGGTACCCCTCTATTACAACAACTACAGGATCAATCAGGGGTACCCCTCTATTACAACAACTACAGGATCAATCAGGGGTACCCCTCTATTACAACAACTACAGGATCAATCAGGGGTACCCCTCTATTACAACAACTACAGGATCAATCAGGGGTACCCCTCTATTACAACAACTACAGGATCGATCAGGGGTACCACTCTATTACAACAACTACAGGATCGATCAGGGGTACCACTCTATTAGAATAACTATAGGATTGCAGGTTTCAGATAGAAGGAAGTGCAGTGGTGGTTCTGATCCAGAAACATGTAAATGACATTGTAGAACATTAATAAATAGTTTACAAACATTCCCAGCAGTGTAAAAATATACAGTACAGAAAACAGTGTTACAAAACAACCTGTTCACAAACAGAGCAGCAGACAATATCAAACACAGGGTTTAATAATATTCTTTTAAAATGGAGACTTTTAGTATTCCTGCACCCAGTCATTAATATTAATTAGTATCCTTTATCCTTTCATTAATATTAAATATGTATCCCTGTCTCACCCCCTCATTAATATTCAGTATTGTTTGCACAGCTGACCTTGAGCACATTGAATGCTGATTGGATGAGATGATGGTCCGCCCCCCTCCAGATCACCTGGTTTCCCATCAGCACGTGCCAGGCAAGCGAGCGGAACTCAGAGGCACCAAGGACCTGTCACCGAATACAGAGATAGAGAGAGAAGAGAGTGAGAGGAGAGGAAAGAGGGAAGGAAGAGTGAGAAAAGAGAAGATACGGGAGAAAGGAGTGAGAGGAGAGAGAGGACAGACAAGACATAGAGAGGGGAGAAAGGAAAGAGGAGTGAGACAAGATAGAGGCAATTAAAAGAGGAGGAGAAAAGAGAAGAGGTACCTGTCTCATGTGTCTCAGTGAAGTGAACCTTCCTCCTCCTCTTTCCTCCCTCCTCACTCTCTCACTCCACTCTGACAGGGGGGTGGGGTCTGCCTCTAGAAGGCTCTCCGATTGGCTCTCCCCAGGCTGGGAGGACACATCCCCCTCTGCTCCCCCCCAGCCAATCAGCTCCTCCTCTTGCTCTTTAAAAAAAAAAAAAAGAAAAAAAAAAGAGATGAAGAAAGTGAGACAGACAGACACACTGAAACACACACATACAGAAAGACAGACACACACATAGCAATACAAAGGAAGACAGACACACAAACACAGACAGAAAGAGAGACACACTGACACACACCGTGACACACAGTCTCTCACCCGCTCTCCTCTCCATCATCACCAGGGTATCCTCAGTCGGCGCTCCCTCCAGCAGCTTCTCAGTAAGACGAGACCCACAAGCCTTCAGCAGCCTGGAGAGATATAACCAGAGGAGATGAGTGCTTTACTAGGTGCTAGTACATGAGAGGGAGAGGGAGAGAGGGAGGGAGCAATAAGCATGCTTTACCATGTTTTCACTGTGCTTTATTACATTTTGCTGTGCTTTTACTATGGGACACTTTTATAAGAGTTAGTTTATCATGGTTTGATTTTTAAGATACCATACCTCGCTGTTCTTTACAATGCTTTCACTATGCTGTGCTGTGACTGAGGGTTAGTGTGATGATGGAGGAAGTGTGATAATGGACAGAGATGATGGTGATGATGATGGAGGGAGTGTAATGGAGGGAGTGTGATGATGGTGGGTGTGATGATGGTGATGATGGAGGGAGTGTGATGATGGAGGGAGGGAGATGATGGTGATGATGGAGGGAGTGCGATGATGGAGGGAGTGTAATGGAGGGAGTGTGATGATGGTGGGTGTGATAATGGTGATGATAGACGGGGTGTGATGATGGTGATGACAGAGGGAGTGTGATGATGGACAGGGTGTGATGATGGTGATGATGGAGTGGAGTGTGATGATGGAGGGAGTGTGATAGAGTGTAATGGAGGGAGTGTGATGATGGCGTGGAGTGTGATGATGGAGGAAGTGTAATGGAGGGGGTGTGATGATGGTGATGATGGACAGGGTGTGATGATGGAGGGAATGTGATGATGGAAGAAGTGTGATGATGGAGTGGAGTGTGATGATGGAGGGAGTGTAATGGAGGGGGTGTGATGATGGGTGTGATAATGGTGATGATAGACGGGGTGTGATGATGGTGATGACAGAGGGAGTGTGATGACGGAGGGAGTGTAATGATGGACGGGGTGTGATGATGGACGGGGTGTGATGATGGGTGTGATGATGATGGACAGGGTGTGATGATGGTGATGACAGAGGGAGTGTGATGATGGACAGGGTGTGATGATGGTGATGACAGAGGGAGTGTGATGATGGAAGGAGTGTGATGATGGTGATGATGGAGGGAGTGTGATGATGGAGGGAGTGCGATGACGGAGAGAGTGCGACGATGGAGGGAGTGCGATGGTGATGATGGAGGGAGTGTGATGATGGAAGGAGTGTGATGGTGATGATGGAGTGGAGTGTGATGATGGAGGGGGTGCGATGGTGATGATGGAGGGAGTGTGATGATGGAAGGAGTGTGATATGGTGATGATGGAGTGGAGTGTGATGATGGAGGGAGTGTGATGGTGGGTGTGATGATGGACAGGGTGTGATGATGGTGATGACAGAGGTAGTGTGATGATTGAATGAGTGTGATGATGGTGATGATGGACAGGATGTGATGATGGTGATAACAGAGGGAGTGTGATGATGGAGGGGGTGTGATGATGGAGGGAGTGCGATGGTGATGATGGAGGGAGTGTGATGACGGAGGGAGTGTGATGATGGAGGGAGTGCGATGGTGATGATGGAGGGAGTGTGATGATGGAATGAGTGTGATGATGGTGATGATGGAGTGGAGTGTGGATGGAGGGGGTGCGATGGTGATGATGGAGGGAGTGTGATGATGGAAGGAGTGTGATGATGGAGTGGAGTGTGATGATGGAGGGAGTGTGATGGTGGGTGTGATGATGGACAGGGTGTGATGATGGTGATGACAGAGGGAGTGTGATGATGGAGGGTGTGATGGTGGTTATGATGGACAGGGTGTGATGATGGTGATGACAGAGGGAGTGTGATGGAGGGGGTGTGATGATGGAGGGGGTGCGATGGTGATGATGGAGGGAGTGTGATGATGGAAGGAGTGTGATGATGGTGATGATGGAGTGGAGTGTGATGATGGAGGGAGTGTGATGGAGGGAGTGTGATGGTGGGTGTGATGATAGACAGGGTGTGATGATGGTGATGACAGAGGTAGTGTGATGATTGAATGAGTGTGATGATGGTGATGATGGCGTGGAGTGTGATGATGGAGGGAGTGTGATGGTGGAGGGAGTGTGATGGTGGGTGTGATGATGGACAGGATGTGATGATGGTGATAACAGAGGGAGTGTGATGATGGAGGGGGTGTGATGATGGAGGGAGTGCGATGGTGATGATGGAGGGAGTGTGATGACGGAGGGAGTGTGATGATGGAGGGAGTGCGATGGTGATGATGGAGGGAGTGTGATGATGGAATGAGTGTGATGATGGTGATGATGGAGTGGAGTGTGGATGGAGGGGGTGCGATGGTGATGATGGAGGGAGTGTGATGATGGAAGGAGTGTGATGATGGAGTGGAGTGTGATGATGGAGGGAGTGTGATGGTGGGTGTGATGATGGACAGGGTGTGATGATGGTGATGACAGAGGGAGTGTGATGATGGAGGGTGTGATGGTGGTTATGATGGACAGGGTGTGATGATGGTGATGACAGAGGGAGTGTGATGGAGGGGGTGTGATGATGGAGGGGGTGCGATGGTGATGATGGAGGGAGTGTGATGATGGAAGGAGTGTGATGATGGTGATGATGGAGTGGAGTGTGATGATGGAGGGAGTGTGATGGAGGGAGTGTGATGGTGGGTGTGATGATGGACAGGGTGTGATGATGGTGATGACAGAGGTAGTGTGATGATTGAATGAGTGTGATGATGGTGATGATGGCGTGGAGTGTGATGATGGAGGGAGTGTGATGGTGGAGGGAGTGTGATGGTGGGTGTGATGATGGACAGGATGTGATGATGGTGATAACAGAGGGAGTGTGATGATGGAGGGGGTGTGATGATGGAGGGAGTGCGATGGTGATGATGGAGGGAGTGTGATGATGGAGGGAGTGCGATGGTGATGATGGAGGGAGTGTGATGATGGAATGAGTGTGATGATGGTGATGATGGAGTGGAGTGTGGATGGAGGGGGTGCGATGGTGATGATGGAGGGAGTGTGATGATGGAAGGAGTGTGATGGTGGGTGTGATGATGGACAGGGTGTGATGATGGTGATGACAGAGGGAGTGTGATGATGGAGGGTGTGATGGTGGTTATGATGGACAGGGTGTGATGATGGTGATGACGGAGGGAGTGTGATGATGGAGGGGGTGTGATGATGGAGGGAGTGTGATGGAGGGGGTGTGATGATGGAGGGAGTGTAATGGTGGGTGTGATGATGGACAGGGTGTGATGATGGTGATGACAGAGGGAGTGTGATGGAGGGGGTGTGATGATGGAGGGAGTGCAATGGTGATGATGGAGTGGAGTGTGATGATGGAGGGGGTGCGATGGTGATGATGGAGGGGGTGTGATGATGGAGGGGGTGTGTTACCAGGAGAAGGAGGAGTGAAGTGCCCCCCACAGGCCGCTCTCGTGGGTCAGGGATGGCAGGGAGCGAGCCGCGTTTCCGCTGCGCTGGTGAGGAAAGACCCCCGGAGTGAAGACAGTGTTGATCCTGAGAGAGCGCTGAGGACACACACACTGCTCACTGTCAAACACCTGGGAGAGGAAAGGAGAGACAGCTTAATAACATTACACACACAGAGGAGAGAGACACAGCTTAATAACATTACACACACAGAGGAGAGACACACAGCTTAATAACATTACACACACAGAGGAGAGACACACAGCTTAATAACATTACACACACAGAGGAGAGACACAGCTTAATAACATTACATACCCACGCACTGCTCACGCTATACTCTCCCCTCTGAATCAGACAGACAGCCTCCACCCCCGCCCCCGATTCTGATACGCTCAATAACTTGTGATGGAGATGGACCTCAGCACGTTTCATCACAATCAGACAAGCAGTTCTCTAGACATGTGCAAACATGTAAGTGTAACAGACAGACAGCCTCATACACCCCGGATTCTGATACTCTTAATAACAGGAATATTATCCCAGTTTGAACAGAAGAGATGTACTGAAAGGTCTCTACTCTGCACTTACTATTAAATAAATGTTCTTATGTTATGTTTTGAATTTCTCTCTCCTCTCACCCGCAGGGCTTTCCTCTGCAGCCCCTCTATGATGGTTCTGACTCGCTCTAGAAGGAATGGCCAGGAGTTGATGAGGTAAATCCTGTCCATGGTGACCAGAACCAGGCTGTACCAGCGCTGGAACCCACGGGCTCGGCTGTCCTTGATGAAGAAGGTGTGGCTGAACACGAAGCCGTGCTGCTCGTCCCCGAAGAAGATCGGCCCCTCCCTGCCCGGACATACCTGAGAGATGGAACATACCGAATCAGAGAGGAGAGACAGAGACACACCCTCCCTGCCCAGGCACACTTGAGGAGGGAACAGAGAGAGGGAACATACCAAATCAGAGAGGAGCGAGAGAGACAGAGACAGAGACACACCCTCCCTGCCCAGGCACACTTGAGGAGGGAACAGAGAGAGGGAACATACCGAATCAGAGAGACAGAGACAGAGACACACCCTCCCTGCCCAGGCACACTTGAGGAGGGAACAGAGAGAGGGAACATACCGAATCAGAGAGACAGAGACAGAGACACACCCTCCCTGCCCAGGCACACTTGAGGAGGGAACAGAGAGAAAGAACATACCAAATCAGAGAGGAGAGAGACACACACATAGACGCACCCTCCCAGCCCAGGCACACCAGAGAGAGGGAACATACCGAATCAGAGAGGATAGAGGGGGAGATACTGAAAATAAATTACAGAAACAAACACAGACAGAAAAACTCTGAGGGGAGTAGATTTATACTGAATTAATTATTATCAAATCAAATTGAATTTATATAGGGCCTTTCATACAAATCTCAAAGCACTGTACATGACATTTGCCCCAAAAGCCATTATTCATCATTGCGTATTTTATCTGATTTTTTTTCCTGTTCATTTGATTTTTCTTTTTTTCTCTTTTTTTTAAATAATGATATTGATTGTAATTTATTACATTTATTTTTTAGGTTATATATATATTTTTCACCTCTCCCAATTTCTCTCTACGAATTGACAATGATTTGTTTTCTTGGGGAAGGTGGTTTTTCGATTTATACTATAAATCTGTTTTTTTTTTTTTTCTCCTTTCCCCATATCCTAAAAACTATTTGATTGGAATTCTTGGTTTGAATTTATTTTTCTTTTGCTCCATTTAATAAATAAATAAATAAATAAATAAATAAATAAATAAAACAAACCAACCTTAATAGTATGTAAAAAATATATTGTATTGCAATTGTGAAAACGACTTGGCTTTGACATTTCTTGTGTTTTTTTTTATTATTATTTAATTATCTCCTCTCCCCTCACAACACATATAATTGTATAGGATATACTTTTTTTTTTTTAAATATATAATTCTACTGTGACTCGTCAAAAAGCTTTTATAATTGACAGATTTTATGATCTCATTGTATATTTCAGATCAGAATTTTTTTCCTGTTCTACATTTTGATTTCTTTCCTTTTTCTTCTTTTTGAGTTCTGAGTGTTGAGGAAGAGCAGCCGATGGGCATTGAGCCTGAGCCCCTACCAGAACAGGGTACAGTAGAGCCTGAACCAAACGTGCCCTTTATGGGATTAAACTATACAAACTGTGTGAGAGCGCCACTGGGTACCCTCATGTGTTCAGAGTGTACACAGGGAGGGACTCTCAGATTGAGATGCCTGGCTGCCCCCCATGGTCCCAGACCACTGAGAGAATTGTGTGGGATATGGTTTTTCCCGTCTAAACCTGGGCTCCCATTTGTACATAGATCATTTCTACACAGGAATCCCTCTGTTTAGGGCTTGTACACATCTCAAATAACGGCTTGTGGCACAATAAGACCAGACAGGAAGGGATTTCCTCATCAATAGGTAGAAACAGAGGCGTGGCAAAACCAGCGCCCTGTGCTGTGAGGAACTGCTGAGAGTTAAATACGTTGACAAAAAAGATGTGTAAATCCTCACCACCATTCAAGAGGCAACAATATCAGTTCCTGTGTGAGGTACGGGCACGCACACCCACAAGCCGAAGTGTGTCGTGGACTACAAAAGAAACATGGGAGGCGTGGATAAGTCGGACCAGATGCTGAAGTCGGACCAGATGCTGGAGCAGTACAATGCTGCTAGGAAGAACATGGCATGGTACAGAAAACTTGGCATGTACATGGTCCAGATTTCTTTGTACAAAAGCCATGTAGTGTACAGTACGACTCCAGAGAATCGGCTCACTTTTCTGGACTTTCAGACCTCCATGATCTCAAGCCTCCTGTCTGGTGCACAACAAATGCCAGAAGCTGAAAGAGTGGAAACTGTAGCAAGACTTAGTGAACAACACTTTATATGGATACAGTCCGAGAAAAAAGCCAAGCCACAAAAAAGGTGCCTTGTGTGTTTCCACAAGGGCATGCGGAGGGATACACGGCACTACTGTCCCCGCTGTCCCTCTCAGCCAGGCTTCTGTTTTGAAAAATACCACACAGTACATGAGTACTGGAAAGACTAAATAAACCCCAGTCACTTGTTTTTATGTCATGCAGCAACATTATCTTGGGCTCCAGAAGGATTATGCCACTTGAAATTAGAATGAACCATGGGCTGCGTTTTTCAAAGGGGAAAGGTCAAAGTGGCCTGTCTCAGTCTAATGTCTGTAAACGCCTGAAAAACTAAATAAAGGTGCACATATTTGGCATTTTTGAATTTGGGACACTCAGGGCATTTCAAAACCATTGTCATTTTAACAGTGGAACAAAACCAGTCAGATTCACAGGTCCAAATATAAGGAAAAACAAGTGACATTTGCTTGTGGCATTACCTCAAACTGCAGAAGGATTACACATGCAAGGTCATGTTACCCATTTCTAAAATCCTTATTTTGTGCAGTTTCAAAAAATGTATACTTATGCCAGGGTATCTCTTTCTTTAGTGGTGTACTGGGCACATGAAATTGGGTTGCATATTGGACCGTGGGCTGCATATTTCGAAGTGGAAAAGCCAAGGTTGCCTCATGTCTGTCTACAGCAAGTAAACCCGGAAAACCAACGATAAGATGTACACACAGGCACAGGCACATCCAGCAGCTTAAAAGTTTCTAAATTTTTACACCAAACGTTTTAGGGACTAAATGGATTATACATACATTTTATGAAAAAGTAGCATTTTGTTTACAATAATAGCTGTATTTTGTGGTCACATGACCAAGTAAACCACAAAAACTTGGCACCAATGGAAATTTCAGAGTCTGGCAAAACAAACAATACATAGTTTGCCAGGGGTATCTAAAAAGGGTCATATAGTAATTTTGATGTAAAACAAGCAAGTCCCAAAATCACAAAATGCCTGTAGCACAGGGTGTCACCAGGGCCTCAGCAGAGAAGGGGTTAAGGAGAGGTCAAAAGTCACGGTCAAAGACATTTTTTGATAGAGCATATATGGGGTCCTATATGTGTTCCACAGTAATCATGACTCTATCTGCACTTCGAAGGTTCGTCAGGTGGCATTCACGCACTGTATGATTTTTTTCCCTCTGTTAAGAAACTGTTTGACAATGTGTGAACACTATAAATGTCACTTGCATGCAAAATTGAATCTTTTGATTTGTATAATGCATATTACGTAAACAAAAGTTGTTGTATTAAAATCCACTACCAAATTGTTATACGTAGCAACTCTATGTGGCGCCGCTGCCGTGTATGGAGTAGGGTACAGTACGACAAAGCACTGGGCGGTGCGAGTGTACAATACAGTGTAAGAGAAGTGCTATGGTAGAATATGTTTGAAACATACCAAATATACGCAAACACTAATAAAACTGAGCACCATCCGCCCCTCCCCTCTCCAGCTCGTGTTATCCAGAGTCAAACCTTTCATTTCTTCATTCAACATCTTGACAGTAAAGCGTTGTGTAGCATAAGCTGTATTGAAAGAAATGTCCCGAAACCCCTCAGCTGTTCGGAATTTTTTTGTTACATGCCCAGACGACCAAAAAAAAAGTTGAATGCAAACTGTGCGCGATATAGCGAGAGACCCATAGGGGGCATCAGGGTACAACTGCGGAGAGTAATTGCTTCTCATCAACTTAAGTCTCCAATTAATTGAATGAGTCTTCCTCTCCTTTCTCAAATGCCCAAACCGCTACATTGAAAGAATCCTTTCCCAGCACAGGAGGCTTGTTGCTAGGGAGCTGACGTCACTGCCCTGTGACTTTTGCTAGTGCATTGCTTAAAAAAAACCGCTTCAGCGAGTAGATATTTAATTTGCTTTGTGTTATTGTGCAATGCGTGTGTATATGATAACAGTATGATATTAATTATTTGTTTTTAATTGTTTTGTATATTTTAGTTTGTGATGTGCAGTACAAAATAAAACGAACAGTAATTCTAAGTGAAATTGTCTATGTATAGTGCAGCTATATATCCGAATCCGCAGTATAGTGAGAGGCGAAATAACGAGGGGTGGGTGTGTATTATATATATATATATATTATATAGAGGCTGTATAGTTAATGTAATGTATAGATGCATAATGTACAGATGCTGTGTAGATGTCTAGTTAGTGTACATAGGCTGTGTAGATGTATAGTTAATGTATAGAGCCTGTGTAGATGTATAGTTAATGTATAGATGCTGTGTAGATATATAGTCAGCTGTATTACCTTACAGCTCAGGCTGCGCACACACGCCTGCCTCACGATGCTGAAGAGCTGGCGGTAGATGCTGGATAGATGTATAGTTGATGTACAGTGTGTGTATATATATATATATATATATATATATATATATATATATATATATATATATATATATATATATATATATAGTTAATGTATAGCTGCTATATACAGTGCCCTCCATAAGTATTGGGACAGTGAAGTCAAAATTGCTATTTTTGCTGTACACTCAAGCAATATGAAAATACGATTAAAAGATGAATATGAGGCAAAAGTGCAGAATGTCACCTTTTATTTCTGGTGGTTTCAAGACATACATGTTTTAACAACTAAGAATAACAGCACTTTTAGAGTTCCATCCCCCCATTTTATGTGAGCATAAGTATTGGGACAATTCAACTCAAAAGCAAATATAAGAAGTATAAAAGCTAGTATTTAGTCGCAAATCCCTTGCATGCAATAACAGCAGTGAGTCTGCGACTCATTGACATCACCAAACTCCTTGTCCTTTGAGATGCTTTGCCTTTACTGCAGCCATGTTCAGCTGCTGCTTGTTTTGGGGAGTTTCTGACTCCAGTCTCCTCTTCAGCAAGTGAAATGCATGTTCAATCAGATTTAAATCAGATTGACTTGGCCAGTCTAAAACGTTCCACTTTTCCCCCTGATGAACTCCTTGGTTGTGTTGGCAGTGTGTTTTGGGTCACTGTCCTGTTGCATTGTGAAGAGCCGCCCAATGAGTCTGGTGGCATTTTCTTGTACATTGGTAGCCAAGATGCTTCTGTACACTTCTGAAGTCATTCTGCTGCTGCCATCATTCGTTACATCATCAATAAAGATGAGTGAGCCCGTTCCAGAGGCAGCCATGCATGCCCATGCCATGACACTACCTCCACCATGCTTCACAGATGAGGTGGTATGCTTTGGATCATCTGCAGTTCTTTTTTTTCTCCACACTTTTGCCTTCCCATCACTTTGATAAAGGTTAATCTTCGTCTCATCTGTCCATAAAACTCTGTTCCAAAACTCTACTGCCTCATCTCTGTACTTTTTAGCAAATTCTAATCTGGCCTTTCTGTTTTTGGTGCTGATCAGAGGTTTGCATCTTGCAGTGCTGCCTTTGTAATTCTGCTTACGAACAACAGATTGTGACACTTTCACCCCAGCATTCTGGAGGTTGTTGGTGATTTCACTGACACTTATTTTAGGGTTGTTTTTCACAGCTCTGGTCATTTTTCTGTCATCAACTGCTGTTGTTTTCCTTGGTCGACCTGGTCGTTGCCAATTGCTGAAGACACCAGTGGTTTCTTTCTTTTTCAGGACATTCCAAACTGTTGATTTGGCTTTGACCTTTGACTTTTGTGCTATGGTTCTAATTGAGTTCCTCTTTTCTTTTAGCATCCAAATCGCTTGCTTTTCTTTCATAGACAGCTCCCTGGTCTTCATGTTGGATTATGCCTACTGACACCAAATGCAGACTCCAAAGGCAAAAGCAAAGGATAGAACTGAGACAACACATTCACAGCTCTTTTATGTGTGAACAATCAATGCAACAGGAAACACCTGATCAATTAGAAACACCTGTGAGCCAAATGTCCCAATACTTCTGCTCACATTAAATGGGGGGATGGAACTCTGAAAGTGCTGTTATTCTTAGTTGGTAAAACATATGTGTTGAAACAGCCAGAAATAAAAGGTGACATTCTGCACTTTTGTGTACAGAAAAAATAACAATTTTGACTTCACTGTCCCAATACTTATGGAGGGCACTGTATATGTATAGTTAATATACAGAGGCTGTATAGATGCGTACAGGGGTGTGGAATCCACACCGCCCGACGCCTGGGACAATAAGATTACTTTTGCCATTATACTTTGCCCGTTGAACAAATATGTTTTATTTATTTATTTTTCCTATATTTGTTCTGTTGCTAGAAAGACACTCTGGATATATTTCTAGAGAGCCATGCAAGTTTCTGAAAACTGAATTGCGGAAGTCTAGCACCTACACTAAAACATTTTAAAAATTGCTTACGTCCCACCCCTATCACTTCTGATCACCGCTCATAATATCCTCCACTCCGCTCTTTCATTCATTCCACTCACCGCTCATAATATCCTCCGCTCTGCTCTTTCATTCCACTCACCGCTCATAATATCCTCCACTCCGCTCTTTCATTCCACTCACCGCTCATAATATCCTCCACTCCGCTCTTTCATTCCACTCACCGCTCATAATATCGTCCACTCCGCTCTTTCATTCCACTCACCGCTCATAATATCCTCCACTCCACTCTTTCATTCCACTCACCGCTCATAATATCCTCCACTCTGCTCTTTCTTTCATTCCTCATAATATCCTCCGCTCTGCTCTTTCATTCCACTCACCGCTCATAATATCCTCCACTCTGCTCTTTCTTTCATTCCTCATAATATCCTCCGCTCCACTCTTTCATTCCACTCACCGCTCATAATATCCTCCGCTCCACTCTTTCATTCCACTCACCGCTCATAATATCCTCCGCTCTGCTCTTTCATTCCACTCACCGCTCATAATATCCTCCGCTCCGCTCTTTCATTCATTCCACTCACCGCTCATAATATCCTCCGCTCTGCTCTTTCATTCCACTCACCGCTCATAATATCCTCCGCTCCACTCTTTCATTCCACTCACCGCTCATAATATCCTCCGCTCCACTCTTTCATTCCACTCACCGCTCATAATATCCTCCGCTCCACTCACCGCTCATAATATCCTCCGCTCTGCTCTTTCATTCCACTCACCGCTCATAATATCCTCCGCTCTGCTCTTTCTTTCATTCCACTCACCGCTCATAATATCCTCCACTCCACTCTTTCATTCCACTCACCGCTCATAATATCCTCCACTCTGCTCTTTCTTTCATTCCTCATAATATCCTCCGCTCCGCTCTTTCATTCCACTCACCGCTCATAATATCCTCCACTCCGCTCTTTCTTTCATTCCACTCACCGCTCATAATATCCTCCACTCTGCTCTTTCATTCATTCCACTCACCGCTCATAATATCCTCCGCTCCGCTCTTTCTTTCTTTCATTCCACTCACCGCTCATAATATCCTCCACTCCGCTCTTTCTTTCATTCCACTCACCGCTCATAATATCCTCCGCTCTGCTCTTTCATTCATTCCACTCGCCGCTCATAATATCCTCCGCTCTTTCATTCATTCCACTCACCGCTCATAATATCCTCCGCTCCGCTCTTTCTTTCATTCCACTCACCGCTCATAATATCCTCCGCTCTGCTCTTTCATTCATTCCACTCGCCGCTCATAATATCCTCCGCTCTTTCATTCATTCCACTCACCGCTCATAATATCCTCCGCTCCGCTCGATCATTCATTCCACTCACCGCTCATAATATCCTCCGCTCCGCTCGTTCATTCATTCCACTCACCGCTCATAATATCCTCCACTCCGCTCTTTCATTCCACTCACCGCTCATAATATCCTCCGCTCCGCTCTTTCATTCCACTCACCGCTCATAATATCCTCCGCTCCGCTCTTTCATTCATTCCACTCACCGCTCATAATATCCTCCACTCCGCTCTTTCATTCATTCCACTCACCGCTCATAATATCCTCCGCTCCGTTCTTTCATTCCACTCACCGCTCATAATATCCTCCGCTCCGCTCTTTCATTCATTCCACTCACCGCTCATAATATCCTCCACTCCGCTCTTTCATTCATTCCACTCACCGCTCATAATATCCTCCGCTCCGTTCTTTCATTCCACTCACCGCTCATAATATCCTCCACTCCGCTCTTTCATTCCACTCACCGCTCATAATATCCTCCACTCCGCTCTTTCATTCCACTCACCGCTCATAATATCCTCCGCTCCGCTCTTTCATTCATTCCACTCACCGCTCATAATATCCTCCGCTCCGCTCTTTCATTCATTCCACTCACCGCTCATAATATCCTCCACTCCGCTCTTTCATTCATTCCACTCACCGCTCATAATATCCTCCGCTCCGTTCTTTCATTCCACTCACCGCTCATAATATCCTCCGCTCCGCTCTTTCATTCATTCCACTCACCGCTCAAAATATCCTCCGCTCCGCTCTTTCATTCCACTCACCGCTCATAATATCCTCCACTCCGCTCTTTCATTCCACTCACCGCTCATAATATCCTCCGCTCCGCTCTTTCATTCCACTCACCGCTCATAATATCCTCCGCTCCGCTCTTTCATTCATTCCACTCACCGCTCATAATATCCTCCACTCCGCTCTTTCATTCATTCCACTCACCGCTCATAATATCCTCCACTCCGCTCTTTCATTCCACTCACCGCTCATAATATCCTCCGCTCCGCTCTTTCATTCATTCCACTCACCGCTCATAATATCCTCCACTCCGCTCTTTCATTCATTCCACTCACCGCTCATAATATCCTTCGCTCCGCTCTTTCATTCCACTCACCGCTCATAATATCCTCCGCTCTTTCTTTCATTCCACTCACCGCTCATAATATCCTCCGCTCCGCTCTTTCATTCCACTCACCGCTCATAATATCCTCCACTCCGCTCTTTCATTCATTCCACTCACCGCTCATAATATCCTCCACTCCGCTCTTTCATTCCACTCACCGCTCATAATATCCTCCACTCCGCTCTATCATTCATTCCACTCACCGCTCATAATATCCTCCGCTCCGCTCTTTCATTCATTCCACTCACCGCTCATAATATCCTCCGCTCCGCTCTTTCATTCCACTCACCGCTCATAATATCCTCCGCTCCGTTCTTTCATTCATTCCACTCACCGCTCAAAATATCCTCCGCTCCGCTCTTTCATTCCACTCACCGCTCATAATATCCTCCACTCCGCTCTTTCATTCCACTCACCGCTCATAATATCCTCCGCTCCGCTCTTTCATTCCACTCACCGCTCATAATATCCTCCGCTCCGCTCTTTCATTCATTCCACTCACCGCTCATAATATCCTCCACTCCGCTCTTTCATTCATTCCACTCACCGCTCATAATATCCTCCACTCCGCTCTTTCTTTCCACTCACCGCTCATAATATCCTCCGCTCCGCTCTTTCTTTCATTCCACTCACCGCTCATAATATCCTCCACTCCGCTCTATCATTCATTCCACTCACCGCTCATAATATCCTCCGCTCCGCTCTTTCTTTCATTCCACTCACCGCTCATAATATCCTCCGCTCCGCTCTTTCTTTCATTCCACTCACCGCTCATAATATCCTCCACTCCGCTCTTTCTTTCATTCCACTCACCGCTCATAATATCCTCCGCTCCGCTCTTTCATTCCACTCACCGCTCATAATATCCTCCACTCCGCTCTTTCATTCCACTCACCGCTCATAATATCCTCCACTCCGTTCTTTCATTCATTCCACTCACCGCTCATAATATCCTCCACTCCGCTCTTTCTTTCATTCCACTCACCGCTCATAATATCCTCCGCTCCGCTCTTTCATTCCACTCACCGCTCATAATATCCTCCGCTCCGCTCTTTCATTCATTCCGCTCACCGCTCATAATATCCTCCGCTCTGCTCTTTCATTCATTCCACTCACCGCTCATAATATCCTCCACTCTGCTCTTTCATTCATTCCACTCACCGCTCATAATATCCTCCACTCCGCTCTTTCATTCATTCCACTCACCGCTCATAATATCCTCCACTCCGCTCTTTCATTCATTCCACTCACCGCTCATAATATCCTCTGCTCCGCTCTTTCATTCCACTCACCGCTCATAATATCCTCCGCTCCGCTCTTTCATTCCACTCACCGCTCATAATATCCTCCGCTCCGCTCTTTCATTCCACTCACCGCTCATAATATCCTCCGCTCCGTTCTTTCATTCATTCCACTCACCGCTCAAAATATCCTCCGCTCCGCTCTTTCATTCCACTCACCGCTCATAATATCCTCCACTCCGCTCTTTCATTCCACTCACCGCTCATAATATCCTCCGCTCCGCTCTTTCATTCCACTCACCGCTCATAATATCCTCCGCTCCGCTCTTTCATTCATTCCACTCACCGCTCATAATATCCTCCACTCCGCTCTTTCATTCATTCCACTCACCGCTCATAATATCCTCCACTCCGCTCTTTCATTCCACTCACCGCTCATAATATCCTCCGCTCCGCTCTTTCATTCATTCCACTCACCGCTCATAATATCCTCCACTCCGCTCTTTCATTCATTCCACTCACCGCTCATAATATCCTCCGCTCCGCTCTTTCATTCCACTCACCGCTCATAATATCCTCCACTCCACTCTTTCTTTCATTCCACTCACCGCTCATAATATCCTCCACTCCGCTCTTTCTTTCATTCCACTCACCGCTCATAATATCCTCCGCTCTTTCATTCCACTCACCGCTCATAATATCCTCCGCTCTTTCTTTCATTCCACTCACCGCTCATAATATCCTCCGCTCCGCTCTTTCATTCATTCCACTCACCGCTCATAATATCCTCCACTCCGCTCTTTCTTTCATTCCACTCACCGCTCATAATATCCTCCACTCCGCTCTTTCATTCCACTCACCGCTCATAATATCCTCTGCTCTTTCTTTCATTCCACTCACCGCTCATAATATCCTCCGCTCCGCTCTTTCATTCCACTCACCGCTCATAATATCCTCCACTCCGCTCTTTCATTCCACTCACCGCTCATAATATCCTCCGCTCTTTCTTTCATTCCACTCACCGCTCATAATATCCTCCACTCCGCTCTTTCATTCATTCCACTCACCGCTCATAATATCCTCCACTCCGCTCTTTCATTCATTCCACTCACCGCTCATAATATCCTCCGCTCCGCTCTTTCATTCCGCTCATAATATCCTCCACTCCGCTCTTTCATTCATTCCACTCACCGCTCATAATATCCTCCACTCCGCTCTTCCATTCATTCCACTCACCGCTCATAATATCCTCCGCTCCGCTCTTTCATTCCACTCACCGCTCATAATATCCTCCACTCCGCTCTTTCATTCCACTCACCGCTCATAATATCCTCCACTCCGCTCTTCCATTCATTCCACTCACCGCTCATAATATCCTCCGCTCCGCTCTTTCATTCCACTCACCGCTCATAATATCCTCCGCTCCGCTCTTTCATTCCACTCACCGCTCATAATATCCTCCGCTGCGCTCTTTCATTCCACTCACCGCTCATAATATCCTCCGCTCCGCTCTTTCATTCCACTCACCGCTCATAATATCCTCCACTCCGCTCTTTCATTCATTCCACTCACCGCTCATAATATCCTCCGCTCCACTCTTTCATTCCACTCACCGCTCATAATATCCTCCGCTCTGCTCTTTCATTCCACTCACCGCTCATAATATCCTCCGCTCCGCTCTTTCCATTCATTCCACTCACCGCTCATAATATCCTCCGCTGCGCTCTTTCATTCCACTCACCGCTCATAATATCCTCCACTCCGCTCTTTCATTCCACTCACCGCTCATAATATCCTCCACTCCGTTCTTTCATTCATTCCACTCACCGCTCATAATATCCTCCGCTCCGCTCTTTCATTCCACTCACCGCTCATAATATCCTCCACTCCGCTCTTTCATTCCGCTCCACTCCCGTACACCAAAAAAAATAGGCAAGCGCTGCTCCACTCACATGGTATTACAAATATATATAATAAAAAATAAATTGGCCGTTTTTCTCCCACCGTGTTGCTGATTGCAGATGGAAAGATGTAATGTACGTTCACAAAGGAATACTATTTAATCGTCCTTATTATAATCGCATACCTTGACCCAAGTAAAAAAAAAAATATCCCCACCTATGATCAGCAAAGAAAAAAGCCAACATAAAGTGCTCAGAGAAGTTCAAGTCGAAGAAGCTTTCTCATTATTATTATTAATTGGTACTAAAAAAAATAAGAACATAAGAAAGTTTACAAACGAGAGGAGGCCATTCAGCCCATCTTGCTCGTTTGGTTGTTAGTAGCTTATTGATCCCAGAATCTCATCAAGCAGCTTCTTGAAGGATCCCAGGGTGTCAGCTTCAACAACATTACTGGGGAGTTGGTTCCAGACCCTCACAATTCTCTGTGTAAAAAAAGTGCCTCCTATTTTCTGTTCTGAATGCCCCTTTATCTAATCTCCATTTGTGACCCCTGGTCCTTGTTTCTTTTTTCAGGTCAAAAAAGTCCCCTGGGTCGACATTGTCTATACCTTTTAGGATTTTGAATGGTTGAATCAATGCGTACATTGAAAATAAAGTGAAAGTTAGGAAATATCACCTTGCAATGAACAGGTTTTTAACAGGTTCCTACGATGTCGTGAATGGTGTACTCCCGTTTCAAACTTTGCTTATGATTTGTATCAAATTAGCTTTATAATGGGCTTGTTTGTATCAAAATATCTCATAGGGAGCTCAAAACAACCCATGAACACATATGAGTGAGTCTCAATGGGGCTGACGGACCACCCTGTACTGTATTAACTATCTTGAGTACATCAAATATAAACCATGTTCACAGTGCTGTACTGGGGCATTACCGCAGAACTGTATAAGAATGATATAGGCTATGTAATAACTGCAGAACTGTATAAGAACGATACAGGCTATGTAATAACAGCAGAACTGTATAAGAACAATACAGGCTATGTAATAACCGCAGAACTGTATAAGAACGATACAGGCTATGTAATAACTGCAGAACTGTATAAGAACGATACAGGCTATGTAATAACCGCAGAACTGTATAAGAACGATACAGGCTATGTAATAACTGCAGAACTGTATAAGAACGATACAGGCTATGTAATAACCGCAGAACTGTATAAGAACGATATAGGCTATGTAATAACTGCAGAACTGTATAAGAACGATACACGCTATGTAATAACTGCAGAACTGTATAAGAACGATATAGGCTATGTAATAACTGCAGGCAGATGGACACACTGATGACGTTTCTCACATTTTTATATAGCACAAATGCTGCTCCACAATCAGGAGAATATATAGTTTTCCCTCCATAATGAATTATAAAGTGTAATGCCAATCACATTGAATATAAAATAACTGTTTTGAATACAATTATTTTTTTTTTTTTAAATGCTAAATGAATGGTTACCATGTACAGGCATGATGGAAAATACTGTACAGTGACTGCACCTGTATTTGTCACCTTATTTTTTTATAACTCTTTTGTGCAAACTCTACGGCCGAACATGTATTTAAGAAAAATAAGTGTAAAGGAGCAGCCTGCTCCACTCCCCCGCTCTGCTTCCCAGCTCTGCTCCCCCGCTCCATATACATCTCCCCCGCTCCACTCCCCCGCTCCCCCGCTCCATATACAACTCCCCCGCTCCGCTCCCCCGCTCCATATACATCTCCCCCGCTCCGCTCCCCCGCTCCATATACATCTCCCCCGCTCCACTCCCCCGCTCCACTCCCCCGCTCCATATACATCTCCCCCGCTCCGCTCCCCCGCTCCATATACAACTCCCCCGCTCCACTCCCCCGCTCCACTCCCCCGCTCCATATACATCTCCCCAGCTCTGCTCCCCCGCTCCATATACATCTCCCCCGCTCCGCTCCCCCGCTCCACTCCCCCGCTCCATATACATCTCCCCAGCTCTGCTCCCCCGCTCCATATACATCTCCCCCGCTCCGCTCCCCCGCTCCACTCCCCCGCTCCATATACATCTCCCCCGCTCCACTCCCCCGCTCCATATACATCTCCCCCGCTCCGCTCCCCCGCTCCATATACATCTCCCCCGCTCCGCTCCCCCGCTCCACTCCCCCGCTCCATATACATCTCCCCCGCTCTGCTCCCCCGCTCCATATACAACTCCCCTGCTCCACTCCCCCGCTCCATATACATCTCCCCCGCTCTGCTCCCCCGCTCCGCACCCCCGCTCCACTCCCCCGCTCAATATACATCTCCCCCGCTCTGCTCCCCCGCTCCATATACAACTCCCCCGCTCCACTCCCCCGCTCCATATACATCTCCCCCGCTCCACTCCCCCGCTCCGCTCCCCCGCTCCACTCCCCCGCTCCACTCCCCCGCTCCATATACATCTCCCCCGCTCCGCTCCCCCGCTCCACTCCCCCGCTCCATATACATCTCCCCCGCTCCACTCCCCCGCTCCATATACCTCTCCCCCGCTCCACTCCCCCGCTCCATATACATCTCCCCCGCTCCGCTCCCCCGCTCCACTCCCACGCTCCATATACATCTCCCCCGCTCCGCTCCCCCGCTCCATATACATCTCCCCCGCTCCACTCCTCTCCCCCGCTCCATATACATCTCCCCGCTCCACTCCCCCGCTCCATATACAACTCCCCCGCTCCACTCCTCTCCCCCGCTCCATATACATCTCCCCCGCTCCACTCCTCTCCCCCGCTCCATATACATCTCCCCTGCTCCGCTCCCCCGCTCCATATACAACTCCCCCGCTCCGCTCCCCCGCTCCGCTCCCCCGCTCCATATACATCTCCCCCGCTCCACTCCCCCGCTCCATATACATCTCCCCCGCTCCACTCCCCCGCTCCATATACAACTCCCCCGCTCCGCTACCCCGCTCCATATACAACTCCCCCGCTCCATATACAACTCCTCCGCTCCATATACAACTCCCCCGCTCCATATACATCTCCCCCGCTCCGCTACCCCGCTCCATATACAACTCCCCCGCTCCGCTCCCCCGCTCCATATACAACTCCTCCGCTCCATATACAACTCCCCCGCTCCACATACATCTCCCCTGCTCCACTCCCCCGCTCCACTCCCCCGCTCCATATACAACTCCCCCACTCCTCTCCCCCGCTCCATATACATCTCCCCCGCTCCACTCCCCCGCTCCATATACATCTCCCCTGCTCCACTCCCTCGCTCCATATACAATTGGCTCGCTCCACTCCCCCGCTCCACTCCCCCGCTCCATATACAACTCCCCCGCTCCGCTCCCCCGCTCCATATACATCTCCCCAGCTCTGCTCCCCCGCTCCATATACATCTCCCCCGCTCCGCTCCCCCGCTCCACTCCCCCGCTCCATATACAACTCCCCTGCTCCGCTCCCCCGCTCCATATACATCTCCCCTGCTCCGCTCCCCCGCTCCATATACATCTCCCCAGCTCTGCTCCCCCGCTCCATATACATCTCCCCCGCTCCACTCCCCCGCTCCATATACATCTCCCCCGCTCCGCTCCCCCGCTCCATATACATCTCCCCCGCTCCACTCCCCCGCTCCATATACATCTCCCCCGCTCCACTCCCCCGCTCCATATACATCTCCCCCGCTCCATATACAACTCCCCCGCTCCACTCCCCCGCTCCATATACATCTCCCCTGCTCCGCTCCCCCGCTCCATATACATCTCCCCAGCTCTGCTCCCCCGCTCCATATACATCTCCCCAGCTCTGCTCCCCCGCTCCATATACATCTCCCCAGCTCCACTCCCCCACTCCATATACATCTCCCCCGCTCCACTCCCCCGCTCCACTCCCCCACTCCATATACATCTCCCCCGCTCCATATACATCTCCCCCGCTCCACTCCCCCGCTCCATATACATCTCCCCTGCTCCGCTCCCCCGCTCCATATACATCTCCCCAGCTCTGCTCCCCCGCTCCATATACATCTCCCCCGCTCCACTCCCCCGCTCCACTCCCCCGCTCCATATACATCTCCCCCGCTCCGCTCCCCCGCTCCATATACAACTCCCCCGCTCCGCTCCCCCGCTCCGCTCCCCCGCTCCATATACATCTCCCCCGCTCCACTCCCCCGCTCCATATACATCTCCCCCGCTCCACTCCCCCGCTCCATATACAACTCCCCCGCTCCGCTACCCCGCTCCATATACAACTCCCCCGCTCCATATACAACTCCTCCGCTCCATATACAACTCCCCCGCTCCATATACATCTCCCCCGCTCCGCTACCCCGCTCCATATACAACTCCCCCGCTCCGCTCCCCCGCTCCATATACAACTCCCCCGCTCCACATACATCTCCCCTGCTCCACTCCCCCGCTCCACTCCCCCGCTCCATATACAACTCCCCCACTCCTCTCCCCCGCTCCATATACATCTCCCCCGCTCCACTCCCCCGCTCCATATACATCTCCCCTGCTCCACTCCCTCGCTCCATATACAATTGGCTCGCTCCACTCCCCCGCTCCACTCCCCCGCTCCATATACAACTCCCCCGCTCCGCTCCCCCGCTCCATATACATCTCCCCAGCTCTGCTCCCCCGCTCCATATACATCTCCCCCGCTCCGCTCCCCCGCTCCACTCCCCCGCTCCATATACAACTCCCCTGCTCCGCTCCCCCGCTCCATATACATCTCCCCTGCTCCGCTCCCCCGCTCCATATACATCTCCCCAGCTCCGCTCCCCCGCTCCATATACATCTCCCCCGCTCCACTCCCCCGCTCCATATACATCTCCCCCGCTCCGCTCCCCCGCTCCATATACATCTCCCCCGCTCCACTCCCCCGCTCCATATACATCTCCCCCGCTCCACTCCCCCGCTCCATATACATCTCCCCCGCTCCATATACAACTCCCCCGCTCCACTCCCCCGCTCCATATACATCTCCCCTGCTCCGCTCCCCCGCTCCATATACATCTCCCCAGCTCTGCTCCCCCGCTCCATATACATCTCCCCAGCTCTGCTCCCCCGCTCCATATACATCTCCCCAGCTCCACTCCCCCACTCCATATACATCTCCCCCGCTCCACTCCCCCGCTCCACTCCCCCACTCCATATACATCTCCCCCGCTCCATATACATCTCCCCCGCTCCACTCCCCCGCTCCATATACATCTCCCCTGCTCCGCTCCCCCGCTCCATATACATCTCCCCAGCTCTGCTCCCCCGCTCCATATACATCTCCCCCGCTCCACTCCCCCGCTCCACTCCCCCGCTCCATATACATCTCCCCCGCTCCGCTCCCCCGCTCCATATACATCTCCCCCGCTCCACTCCCCCGCTCCATATACATCTCCCCCGCTCCATATACATCTCCCCCGCTCCACTCCCCCGCTCCACTCCCCCGCTCCATATACAACTCCCCTGCTCCGCTCCCCCGCTCCATATACATCTCCCCCGCTCCGCTCCCACGCTCCATATACATCTCCCCCGCTCCATATACAACTCCCCCGCTCCCCCGCTCCGCTCCCCCGCTCCATATACATCTCCCCCGCTCCATATACATCTCCCCCGCTCCGCTCCCCCGCTCCATATACATCTCCCCCGCTCCGCTCCCCCGCTCCCACGCTCCATATACATCTCCCCAGCTCCACTCCCCCGCTCCATATACAACTCCCCCGCTCCGCTCCCCCGCTCCACTCCCCCGCTCCATATACATCTCCCCCGTTCCATATACATCTCCCCCGCTCCACTCCCCCGCTCCATATACATCTCCCCCGCTCCACTCCCCCGCTCCATATACAACTCCCCCGCTCCGCTCCCCCGCTCCACTCCCCCGCTCCATATACATCTCCCCCGCTCCATATACAACTCCCCCGCTCCGCTCCTCTCCCCCGCTCCATATACATCTCCCCCGCTCCACTCCTCTCCCCCGCTCCATATACATCTCCCCCGCTCCACTCCTCTCCCCCGCTCCATATACATCTCCCCCGCTCCGCTCCCCCGCTCCGCTCCCCCGCTCCATATACAATTGGCTCGCTCGGCTCCCCCGCTCCGCTCCCCCGCTCCATATACAATTGGCTCGCTCTGCTTCCCACTCCGCTCCGCTCACACCCAGAAATGGCTCCAAGAGAGCCTATGGCAAGGGGTATTAGTTACGTTTTTTGTAAATTAGCAAATAAGTGATACTGCTTTCTTAATACATGAACCTGACATTTAAATGCAGCAATCTAGTCAAGTTACAAAACCACCATAGTTGCTAAGGTATTAGCAGAGTAGAAAACATTGTGTTGTGTAATTTATAAAAGAGTCTACTTTGTGGTCAAGTGTGTACTTGTTGGGATGTTTAAAAACCCTGAAGTTTACTGTTTAGAAGCATTTCAAGGCAAACTTTCCCTGTCAAAAAATTGAATAATTTGTTTTCTTTCGATTTTAGTGTTTTATAACCTAGTTTGCCATTTACCATATTTACAGGTTTTTTTTAGATTTAAACGTTATATTAAAAAAAAATACATAATAGAAATAAACAGAAAAAAACATTTTGTCTTTGCAGAATTTAACAGAGCCTACTGTAAATATTGCGTGCATTTTGGTAGCGAAACAGTAAAAAATGCAGAGAAACTTTTACACAAAGTTTTACACAAGCCCTTTCAAAAACTGAGGTTCAGCAATTACAAAACGAGAGAACATCAAGAAAAACCAGAATTCCATAAAGCAGCAGTAATAGTTGCCAATGATTTTGTATCTGGGATACAACAAACTAAAACACCTGCACATCAGGAGCTGAATTCAGCTTATAGAGAAAGAATGAAAAAAAGAAAAAAAAAACAGGCAGAAGCTATTTTTATATTTGAATAACTATTGCTTATTATAGTTGTACTCTTAGTATGTTACTTAAATTTACTAGCATGTTCCAAACTGCACTGAAAGGAACATTTCCTTAAGGTTTGTTATACTTGTTAAGGTGAGGTGAGGTCACAGGGAACCTTCTGTGTATCTTGAAGAATTTAGTGAACAAGTCAAGCTACGGCCCTGTTAATCAATAATTGATTGATTGTGTTCACTGTTAAATAAAACCCAAATCCTACAAGTTATATTCTACTTTTTTGCGTGTGTTTTGTGTGACAGGAAGGGGGCAAGTAGATTTTTCTAGCATTTTGTCCCTTGACAACAAGTTTTTTTTTTCAGAAATTGCACACTCGTGTACAGATGCTGTGTAGATGTATAGTTAATGTACAGATGCTGTGTAGATGTACAGTTAATGTACAGATGCTGTGTAGATGTATAGTTAATGTACAGAGGCTGTGTTGATGTATAGTTAATGTACAGAGGCTGTGTTGATGTATAGTTAATGTACAAAGGCTGTGTAGATGTATAGTTAACGTACAGATGCTGTGTAGATGTATAGTTAATGTACAGATGCTGTGTTGATGTATAGTTAATGTACAGAGGCTGTGTAGATGTATAGTTAATGTACAGAGGCTGTGTTGATGTATAGTTAATGTACAGATGCTGTGTTGATGTATAGTTAATGTACAAAGGCTGTGTAGATGTATAGTTAATGTACAAAGGCTGTGTAGATGTATAGTTAATGTATAGAGGCTGTATAGAAGTATAGTTAATGTACAGAGGCTGTGTAGATGTATAGTTAATGTACAGAGGCTGTGTAGATGTATAGTCAGCTGTATTACCTCACAGCTCAGACTGCGCACACACGCCTGTCTCACGATGCTGAAGAGCTGGGGGTGGGGGGGGTGCTGGTGACTCAGGTACTTGATGGATGTCTCGCTGTCGTGACTGATGAAGCCGGGGTGACCACAGGGAAGAGACCTGCACCCCTAAACACAGAGAAAGAGAGAAAAAGATCACTGCACCCCTAAACACAGAGACAGAGAGAGAGAGAGACTGATCACTGCACCCCTAAACACAGAGAGAGAGAAACGGATCACTGCACCCCTAAACACAGAGACACAGAGAGACTGATCACTGCACCCCTAAACACAGAGACAGAAAGAGAGAGAGGCTGGTCACTGCACCCCTAAACACAGAGACAGGGAGACTGATCACTGCACCCCTAAACACAGAGAGAGAGAAACGGATCACTGCACCCCTAAACACAGAGACACAGAGAGACTGATCACTGCACCCCTAAACACAGAGACAGAGAGAGAGAGAGGCTGGTCACTGCACCCCTAAACACAGAGACAGGGAGACTGATCACTGCACCCCTAAACACAGAGACACAGAGAGACTGATCACTGCACCCCTAAACACAGAGACAGAGAGAGAGAGAGGCTGCTCACTGCACCCCTAAACACAGAGACAGGGAGACTGATCACTGCACCCCTAAACACAGAGACAGGGAGACTGATCACTGCACCTTTAAACACAGAGACAGGGAGACTGATCACTGCACCCCTAAACAGAGACAGGGAGACTGATCACTGCACCCCTAAACACAGAGACAGGGAGACTGATCACTGCACCCCTAAACACAGAGACAGGGAGACTGATCACTGCACCCCTAAACACAGAGACAGGGAGACTGATCACTGCACCCCTAAACACAGAGACAGGGAGACTGATCACTGCACCCCTAAACACAGAGAGAGACTGATCACTGCATCCGTAAACAAAGAGACAGGGAGAGAGACTGATCACTGCACCCCTAAACAGAGAGAGAGAGAGAGAGAGAGAGAGACTGATCACTGCAACCCTAAACAGAGAGAGAGAGAGAGAGAGAGAGAGAGAGAGAGAGAGAGAGAGAGAGAGAGAGACTGAAATACTACAAATATAACTGCTTATTTACATGATTTATACACTAAAGTAAATAAAGTTGACTTTTTAAATCACTGTTTCCCCAGTACAAGAATCTTGCTCTGAACTTGTATTTTGTATTCCTTCAATGTACTGGCTACGTCTCTTGTTAACACTTGTTTAACTTCTCCAGAGCCAGTCATGCAGAATGTTTCATCAGTCAACCTGAACAAAACTGCTCACTGCATTATAATACATACTGGTGCCTGCAATTACCGGAATGCGTTTAATGTTTTAGACCATATTCTTGAAAATATGAATGTACGAATGTTTTTATTTTGTCATACACTGTAGCACATGTACTTATGTGCTACTCTAGTGTCACCTAATAGCAGTAGGAGGCACCAATGAAGAAAAATTAGCAACTTTTCAGTTTTGTTGCTATGCATTTAAAATTCTATAAATATGGGCTAATTCCTTTTTTTTTCTGTGATTGCAGAATTGCATTTTCCTGGACAGACTAATATATAGTTCATGTAGAGAGGCTGTATAGATGTATAGAGGATGTATAGCTACTCTGTGTTCCCATGGTTTTAGTTTACTACATTCTTTCAGAGTTCAGTCTTATAGAATGGAAGAGGATTCTATCCTGACCTCACACATGTCTGCCCTCTGAGGGGCGGGGCTTCCTGTGGTGGTGGGCGTGGCCTGCTGTCCAAGGGCAGAGTCTCTGGCTCTCATGGTGATACCTCCATCTCCTGGCTCCTCCCCCTCCTCTCCTTGCGAGCAGGAGAGGGCAGAGCTTCCCCTGCCAGGCTCTGTCCCCTGTGCGCTGGCCCCTCCCCCGGTCTCCAGGGGAGTGGGGGAGTGCAGAGCTTCTGTGCAGAAGAGGGTTCGAGGACCATGGAGTTCACAGAAATGACAGAGAGCGACCAGAGCATTCATCACACCTGAGAGAGAGAGAGAGAGAGAGAGAGACAGAGGACTGATCACTGCACCCCTAAACACAGAGAGACTGATCACTGCACACCCCTAACCAGAGAGAGAGAAAATAATTTGTGACTTTTATTGTTATATATGTTAATAAAATATACATTTACTTTGGCAATACTTGTATGACTTGTCATGCCAAAAGAAAAAGAGGGGAGGAGCAAGAAAGAGACATTCTGGGCAATACACTGGACATACAAATAGGCCCTTTATTTATTCATTTCTGTTAAAAGCAGAGCTCCACATTCCTGTTCAGTCTGACACTACAATATAATTCCTTCTTCTTGGTGTCTGTGTTAGTTTACTACAATCTTACAGTTTAGTTTCATGGAAGCTGCAGACAGAGAGACAGTGACCCACAATCCTGTTGAGTTTGACATTAAAATAGAATCCCTCCTTCTTGGTGGCTGTGTTCATTTACAACATTCTTCCAGAGGTTAGCCAAAAGAAAGAACGTAATTGACAGTCCAGTTTGTTTCCATTCTCCCTCAATAGGGAGGGACACAGGCTTCCTCCTCCCTTGAAACCTGCTCGACACGACATGATTGTCACTCTGTGAGCCCAACAGAATAGAACAGAACAGAATAGAACAGAAATGCTCCTGCTTACTTGCAGCAGTAGTTTAGGAGGTTAGAAATGACATCTTCAAGCTCTGCTAGACCTGAGGAGAGAATGACTTAAAACAGACATTTATTTTGTCAAATTTAAAGTTCCTGACGTGGTTTAGATACGGTGCACAAGTAATTATTATGACACTTTACAGAAAAATAAGAAAAGGTGTTTATTAACGTCATGCATACCCTCCAAATGTTACGATTTAGCTGGTACAATACTTCTTTCTAACTTTGGTACCGAACAAATTGATTTTGTGTACGAATTTTGAGCTTCATCTGAAGCCCTTTTTTCCTGCACCCACACCAGGCCACTAGAGGAATGCGGGTGCTAGCGTCACATCCCCATGGTACTGCCTGCTAGACAGAAGTTAGTAGACAGCAAAGATATTGCTAGAGACAGTCCATTCAAAGATATTCTGCTATTACAGAATTTGTTTGGTTGATTTCCGAGCAGTCTCAGTCGCACTCAGAACCACGCTCATGGCTTGTTCCATCCCTGCTCGCAAGAATATGGACGGTAAGAATTCTTAACAATATTACACGCAGGGTTGGGTGCTGGAGATTAAAAACTGAAGAAATAATTAAGAAGAAAAATATTTTCAGGGTGTTTTTGTGAGGTTGAAACTCTTGCTGGCACCAGGTATTGAAACTTCTATATTTCTTAACCCTTAGCGGTCCTATGTCAGACCTGGTCTGACATTACAATTTTCCCTTTCTGGTCTGATGTTGGACCCTGTCCGACATCATCAAAAAGTCGTAAAGCACAGGAAAAAGGCAAGAAAACCATTCAATGGCCGAGTGAGACCGATAGGAGCTGAGAGAAACCGGGGGGGAAATTTTTTTTTAAAAAAAGGGACCGGATCTGAGCAATACACATAGCTCCAGCACCACAGAGATAACACGGACATAAACAAACAAGATAGCTGCTTCTGCATCCAGCGCTCAGAGAATATCACAGACATTTGCAGAGCTTTTTGAGATGTTAGAGTAATAAAATAATGACTTGGGTCGCATTATTGAGGAGTTTGGTGATAAAACGAGTGATCAGGAGATGATTTAATCGGTATGCACGACTATGAAGAGGTATGTGAAAAATACAGCGAACAAGGGGTGGGTCGGGGCTGGAGATGCAGTACTGAGTGTCCTGTTGACATGCAGTGCCTTTCAAACCTGTTTTACTGTGAACAGAATACTTTTAAACAGCGCGTCTAAAATAAACTGCGCGTGTGAAAATAAATTGGACCTGACGCGCCTGAGACGCGCTGAATAAATGGACCGCTAAGGATTACTCTTAACACCAGAACTGCCAAGGCAGTCATTTTGACGGTTTTCACTTTTAGAATTTAAATTACTCTGCGTGTGTAAAATATCCGCAGTTGTCTGGTCTTGATTTTTCCAAAATACATGTATTAAGAACTGTGATGGGGTGCCAGCTCGCCCCTATAATTTGTGGTGTTATTATTTTTACTGTTGTTTTCATTATGTTTTTCATTATAATTCTTGTTTGTTTTGGATCGGAAGGGAGGGGGTTAAATTCCTCCCTGTAAAATACATGTGAGAATGTGGCTGGAGCCTTAAGTGTGTAATTGTTAATTATTGGTTAATTGGGCTCCAGCCACAGACTATAAAAGGCAGATGAAATGCTTGTTTGTGGAGTGTGGTTTGGAGTGGTTTTGTTTGAAGAGACACAGAGTAAATGTTGAAATACTTGTTTAATTTGATTTATTTTGTTCCAGTGTTTTGTTTGAAACCTTTTGTTTCGTGTTTATAACTTTTGTTTGGCCCTCGTGCTTGTTTATTTGTGGTTTTTTTGTCAATTAAAGTATTTTTATTTCACTGCATTTTCTGACTCTGAGTCTTCCCTCTGCGGCTATCCTGCCACAAGAACATCAAGTTTACAAAGGAGAGGAGGCCATTCGGCCCATCTTGCTCGTTTGGTTGTATTACCCTGACAGCATTTGAAAGTCTGAATCGCTAAAATAAAACAGTTATAAGCACTTCTGCCTAGAACCACCAAAAACCGTCATTTTGACGGCTTATTACAATGCATGCTTTTACTGTTAACATAACCTACAGTACGCTATTTTCTACATGTATACAGGCCAGTTTGCTATCTCTACCTCCACTGAGTTTACAGCAGTATGTATTTGAATAGAATATTGCTCTTGAAGTCTAGATATGTTATCCAAATATCTATTGTAATCCTATCAATTCCTTGCAGAACTGCCGTCTGGCTGTCTACGTGAGCATATATAGTCTGCTGTCTTATATCATTACTATTACAAGAATTTTTCAAGAAATCTTGATATTTTTGCAATTTGATTTGAGAGCAGCTACAGATATATTTACATTGGCATCAGAAATTTGGAACGACTTCATTGAAAACAGCATTGCCTGTTTCAAGCTAAACATAAAACACTACATGGACAAGGAGCTGTTTCCGACAAAAGCACTGAGTCGCTGGACAAACAAACCTGTCAAATTTGGTATCAAGTTTTGGCTGGCAGCGGACCCTACCCCTACCTGTGCAAAGATGAAACTCACCCAGCTGGTCAGAGACTGGGTGACAATGTGGTACTTAGGCTGATGTAACTGTACTTAGGAAAAAGGATGACAATTTTTTTCCACTGTAATTAGCAAAACAGTTGAAGAAAAGAAAAAAAAAAAAACAGCCTGGTTGGAACAGTAAACAAAGCGAGAAGAGAGATTCCATCATCTGCGCAAAACGTAGTACTCAGTGAAAGCAATCACCGGTGTCCAGGTGCTGTATTTCACAATGTAGTGGACATGGCAGCCATCAATTCCTTCTTTTTGTTCAAGGAATGCACCGGGGGAAAGCCACTGAGCTTTGGAAGAAACATTTTGATCAGAAAACTGCAAAGCAGCAGGAAAACCACAGGGAACCTGGATACAGTGTGCATCAAGTGACACATGCAACAGAAAACAATGGCAGGTAACTAAATGCAATACAAATAAAACTTCTGATATCTGTGCCCAGTGTGAAAGAGCAGCATGTGGAAAAAGAACTCGACAAGTTCACAAGCGCTACAGCTGTGTGGATTGTGCGAATATTGCGGCTACTCTGAAGTATGTTTCCCTGAATGCACATTCCCGTTACACAATGTGAACCGAGTTATTTTCTTTTTTATGTTATTTTTTATAAATAATTACTTTGTTTTTACAATTTTGTATTTATATTTACCAGTTTATAGCTGTTTATACTATTTTCTATTCAAATTTTATTTTATTCTAGTTTTTCATTTTTTGAAGTCATGCGTTATATGCGGTAATGTGGGAAAAAAGCCTTTTATGTTATTTTTTCATTTAAATATGGTATTTCTGTTACCACAGGGATCAGTATTAGGTGCTCTGCTATTCCTAATCTACATTAATGATTCAGATTCTTGTATAGTAAGCAAACTTGTTAAATGTGCGGACAACACAAAAATAGGAGGAGTGGCAAACACTGTTGCAGCAACAAAGGTCATTCAAAATGATCTAGACAGCATTCAGAACTTGGCAGACACATGGCAAATGAAATTTTAATATAGAAAAGTGTAAGGTACTGCACGCAGGCAATAAAAATGTCCATTATAAATACCATATGGGTCTCAGAAATGTCTTCATCAAGACAATGTGGGGATGCTATTATTATTATTATTATTATTATTATTATTATTATTATTATTATTATTATTTATTTCTTAGCAGACGCCCTTACCCAGGGTGACTTACAGTTGTATAACTCCCCAGTAATGTTGTTGAAGCTGACACCCTGGGATCCTTCAAGAAGCTGCCTGGTGAGATTCTGGGATCAATAAGCTACTAACAACCAAACGAGCAAGATGGGCTGAATGGCCTCCTCTCGTTTGTAAACTTTCTTATGTTCTTATGTTCTTATGTATACAAAAAATACATATCAAGAATTACAGTACAATTAAGAGCAAGATATAAAATACAATTACTTCAGTCCTAATAAGAGCACATACAAAACACAATACAATTTGACATAGGGGCAGTTCAAGAGCAGGGTGTAGACAATGTGGGGAAGCTATTAAAAAGGCCAACAAGATGCTCGGATATATTGTGAGAAGTGTTGAATCAATGTTAAAACTTGACAATGCATTAGTAAGATCTCATCTAGAATATTGTGTTCAGTTCTGGTCACCCCGTTATAAAAAGGATATTGCTGCTCTAGAAAGAGTGCAAAGAAGAGTAACCAGAATTATCCTAATTATCCCGGGTTTAAAAGGCATGTCGTATGCAGACAGGCTAAAAGAATTGAATCTTTTCAGTCTTGAACAAAGAAGACTACGAGGCGATCTGATTCAAGCATTCAAAATCCTAAAAGGTATAGACAATGTCGACCCAGGGGACTTTTTCAACCTGAAAAAAGAAACAAGAACCAGGGGTCACAAGTGGAGATCAGATAAAGGGGCATTCAGAACAGAAAATAGGAGGCATTTTTTTACACACAGAATTGTGAGGGTCTGCTTGATGAGATCCTGGGATCAATAAGCTACTAACAACCAAACGAGCAAGATGGGCTGAATGGCCTCCTCTGCTTTGTAAACTATTTATGCACTTGGGTAAGAGATACAGGTTCTTAAAATTAAAAAGGTATACTTTTGGAGCAAGTCAGTTTATACCACCTGCTTTAAAAAATATGAAGTGTGGGCCAGGACAGGGCACCTGAGCACAGGGTTAAGAAGACAGGGCAGGCTCCTCAGCAAGATGGGATTTCAGGACAGGAAACCGAGCACAGGGTAAGAACTAGATAGAAGACAGGGCAGGCTCCTCAGCACGATGGGATTTCAGGACAGGAAACTGAGCACAGGGTTAAGAACTAGATAGAAGACAGGGCAGGCTCCTCAGCAAGATGGGATTTCAGGACAGGAAACTGAGCACAGGGTAAGAACTAGATAGAAGACAGGGCAGGCTCCTCAGCACGATGGGATTTCAGGACAGGAAACTGAGCACAGGGTAAGAACTAGATAGAAGACAGGGCAGGCTCCTCAGCACGATGGGATTTCAGGACAGGAAACTGAGCACAGGGTAAGAACTAGATAGAAACCAGGGCAGGCTCCTCAGCACGATGGGATTTCAGGACAGGAAACTGAGCACAGGGTAAGAACTAGATAGAAGACAGAGCAGGCTCCTCAGCACGATGGGATTTCAGGACAGGAAACTGAGCACAGGGTAAGAACTAGATAGAAGACAGGGCAGGCTCCTCAGCAAGATGGGATTTCAGGACAGGAAACTGAGCACAGGGTAAGAACTAGATAGAAGACAGGGCAGGCTCCTCAGCACGATGGGATTTCAGGACAGGAAACTGAGCACATTGTAAGAACTAGATAGAAGACAGGGCAGGCTCCTCAGCAAGATGGGATTTCAGGACAGGAAACTGAGCACAGGGTAAGAACTAGATAGAAGACAGGGCAGGCTCCTCAGCACGATGGGATTTCAGGACAGGAAACTGAGCACAGGGTAAGAACTAGATAAAAGACAGGGCAGGCTATTCAGCACGATGGAATTTGTTATAGAGATTTTGTGAGACAATGAAACATACACAGATTTACAAAATGCATACTTTAAGGTTAACATTTGAAAGATTATCTGAGAGGGGCATGTCCCAGACCCCCGTGGTAGCAGGTCTCTCACTAGTACCACACTGTGAGTATGTATGGTGACTTCGTGAGACAGTACTCTGTCCATCGCCGCTTGCTCTCTTAATGCCCCACAATAGCACCTATTTTCATAGGTGTGATTATGTACGATTTATATTGATACAATTATTTATGATATACAATTAATGTATGTACCGTGCCGCATCACATGATCTTCACAAGATTTGCTGAAGCCAAGGTACAAATATTAAAACTCTTTACTTACTGTTTCGCTGCCGTACTATATGAACCGTAACCAAAACGAGCTCGGACGGCTATACTAAATGGCTGTCGATTTCTAATTAAACGCTCGTCACGCACAGGTTTGCTAATAATTTCACAGCAACTTCAGCTTCTTCGTACTTCCTCGGCTTGTTGTTATTTTCCGAGCAGGCCTCGACCGCCCCCGTCACATGACTGGGGTTTTGTCAGCCTCGTAGTACGTAGCCTGTGAATAAATTGATGTATTGCTGTTATCTGAAAATAAACCTGAAGTTTCAAAAACAGAAATAATTGATAAGGATCATTTTAAGGTCTGCTGCTCATTTTAATATTGTAATATGTACATTATTTTTTATTGTTTAATAAATAAACCATTTCACTCAGAGAAAGGGGGGATGTGTATTTCTAATTTGTATAGGGTTACATAGAAAACGTTATTTAAAATGTGAATACTTTTCATAGACGTGTATAGTATGAATACGATATATAACGCGATTTCGCTGATGTTTAGTTGTTTTCATATTCGTAACACGAAATGCGATTTATTTTTGACACATGGTAAAACAGCTCCCCTTCGACTGCTGGAGAATGGAACACTCCGGTGTAGTTCTCAATGTGGTCGATATCTTCTTGGTGCAGCTGTGGGGGATGGCGTAGATTAGGAAGAACGCATTTGTTTTCAATAATTTTGCGAAAATGTATGACGTGGGCAGCATAGTGCACGTTGTTATTAGATATGACAGACATGACCACAAGCGCCACATTTGTGTAATAGTAAAAAAACGAATAATTATAATTCGGGTTATCTCCCATGAACTGATGTACCAAATTTTCCCAGCGGACGCCTTGTGCAACTCGTGATTAGACTCGCCGTCAAACAAGCAAACAAGGTCTGAAACTTGAGTTAACAGCTCATCAAAACTGTAAACACATCACAGAACCACACGCGAGGGGGGAAATAATACATAGTTTTATTTTAAAAAAAAAAAATTAAGTTTGTGTAGTATATAGAAATAGATTGATTCACCTGCCACAGCACTGTCAATAGAGTGCACACCATGGGACTGATTCACCTGCCACAGCACTGTCAATAGACTGCACACCATGGGACTGATTCACCTGCCACAGCACTGTCAATAGACTGCACACCATGGGACTGATTCACCTGCCACAGCACTGTCAATAGAGTGTACATCATGGGACTGATTCACCTGCCACAGCACTGTCAATAGAGTGTACACCATGAGACCGATTCACCTGCCATAGCACTGTCAATAGACTGCACACCATGGGACTGATTCACCTACCATAGCACTGTCAATAAACTGTACACCATGGGACTGATTCACCTGCCATAGCACTGTCAATAGGGTATACACCATGGGACTGATTCACCTGCCACAGCACTGTCAATAGAGTGCACACCATGGGACTGATTCACCTGCCATAACACAGTCAATAGAGTGTATACCATGGGACTGATTCACCTGCCATAGCACTGTCAATAGGGTATACACCATGGGACTGATTCACCTGCCACAGCACTGTCAATAGAGTGTACATCATGGGACTGATTCACCTGCCACAGCACTGTCAATAGAGTGTACACCATGGGACTGATTCACCTGCCACAGCACTGTCAATAGAGTGTACACCATGAGACCGATTCACCTGCCATAGCACTGTCAATAAACTGCACACCATGGGACTGATTCACCTGCCACAGCACTGTCAATAGAGTGCACACCATGGGACTGATTCACCTGCCACAGCACTGTCAATAGACTGCACACCATGGGACTGATTCACCTGCCACAGCACTGTCAATAGACTGCACACCATGGGACTGATTCACCTGCCACAGCACTGTCAATAGAGTGTACATCATGGGACTGATTCACCTGCCACAGCACTGTCAATAGAGTGTACACCATGAGACCGATTCATCTGCCATAGCACTGTCAATAGACTGCACACCATGGGACTGATTCACCTGCCACAGCACTGTCAATAGAGTGCACACCATGGGACTGATTCACCTGCCACAGCACTGTCAATAGACTGCACACCATGGGACTGATTCACCTGCCACAGCACTGTCAATAGACTGCACACCATGGGACTGATTCACCTGCCACAGCACTGTCAATAGAGTGTACATCATGGGACTGATTCACCTGCCATAGCACTGTCAATAGGGTATACACCATGGGACTGATTCACCTGCCACAGCACTGTCAATAGAGTGCACACCATGGGACTGATTCACCTGCCATAACACAGTCAATAGAGTGTATACCATGGGACTGATTCACCTGCCATAGCACTGTCAATAGGGTATACACCATGGGACTGATTCACCTGCCACAGCACTGTCAATAGAGTGTACATCATGGGACTGATTCACCTGCCACAGCACTGTCAATAGAGTGTACACCATGAGACCGATTCACCTGCCATAGCACTGTCAATAGACTGCACACCATGGGACTGATTCACCTGCCACAGCACTGTCAGTAGAGTGTACACCATGAGACTGATTCACCTACCATAGCACTGTCAATAGACTGTACACCATGGGACTGATTCACCTGCTACAGCACTGTCAATAGAGTGCACACCATGGGACTGATTCACCTACCATAGCACTGTCAATAAACTGTACACCATGGGACTGATTCACCTGCCATAGCACTGTCAATAGAGTGCACACCATGGGACTGATTCACCTGCCACAGCACTGTCTATAGGGTGCACACCACGGGACTGATTCACCTGCCATAGCACTGTCAATAGAGTGCACACCATGGGACTGATTCACCTGCCACAGCACTGTCTATAGGGTGCACACCATGGGACTGATTCACCTGCCATAACACAGTCACTAGAGTGTACACCATGGGACTGATTCACCTGCCATAGCACTGTCTATAGGGTGCACACCATGGGACTGATTCACCTGCCATAGCACTGTCAATAGAGTGCACACCATGGGACTGATTCACCTGCCACAGCACTGTCTATAGGGTGCACACTATGGGACTGATTCACCTGCCATAACACAGTCAATAGAGTGTATACCATGGGACTGATTCACCTGCCATAGCACTGTCAATAGAGTGCACGCCATGGGACGGATTCACCTGCCACAGCACTGTCAATAGAGTGCACGCCATGGGACTGATTCACCTGCCACAGCACTGTCAATAGAGTGCACACCATGGGACTGATTCACCTGCCACAGCACTGTCAATAGACTGTACACCATGGGACTGATTCACCTGCCACAGCACTGTCAATAGGTACACACCATGGGACTGATTCACCTGCCACAGCACTGTCAATAGAGTGCACACCATGGGACTGATTCACCTGCCACAGCACTGTCAATAGAGTGCACACCATGGGACTGATTCACCTACCATAGCACTGTCAATAAACTGTACACCATGGGACTGATTCACCTGCCACAGCACTGTCAATAGAGTGCACACCATGGGACTGATTCACCTGCCACAGCACTGTCAATAGAGTGCACACCATGTGACTGATTCACCTACCATAGCACTGTCATTAGGGTATACACCATGGGACTGATTCACCTGCCACAGCACTGTCAATAGAGTGCACACCATGGGACTGATTCACCTGCCATAGCACTGTCAATACAGTGTATACCATGGGACTGATTCACCTGCCATAGCACTGTCAATAGAGTGTACACCATGGGACTGATTCACCTGCCATAGCACTGTCAATACAGTGTATACCATGGGACTGATTCACCTGCCATAGCACTGTCAATAGAGTGTACACCATGGGACCGATTCACCTGCCACAGCACTGTCAATAGAGTGCACACCATGGGACTGATTCACCTGCCATAGCGCTGTCAAAAGATCAACTTTTAAGCAACAGCCCAATTTACAGAGTAGTAAGTGTGTACTACATATCCTAGGTGTTTCCAATTTTTTGTTCAGTTCTGTGTATACACTAAACCTCTCCATGCGACTAACTCTTTATTTCTAACTAGTAGTTTTTCAGCTGAAGTTGTTTTTTTTGTTTTGTTTTTAAAGGTAGATTAATAAAAAGCTCACCATGCAGTCTGAATTACAGAGAAATGAATTGCCCCACAGAATTTGCTGATATTTTTAAAACAGGGTTAAGCACTGCACAACCCAGCCAAACATGTACACTGTAGCACAAAACAAGCATAACATACTTTTAATTAAAAGAAAAGTCCAGTTCGGAGCTATAGTTAAAAAAATGCTGACTAAAGCACACACACCCTGTCGTATAAAGAAAAAAATGATGGTTCAATGCATATTTTTGAAGTGACCGCCTATGTTTTCTGCCAACAACATGTTTTGATGCTTGTATTGTTAAAAGTTGCTGATGCATTTAAAGTAATTGTAGCAAACGATTCTGGCCTGTCCTGCCCTTCCATTCGCTACACGGCTCTCAAATGTGCAGTTTTCAGAGAAACACGTGTTACAGCAAAACTGCCTCTTCAGAAACGAGCGTTCAGGAGTCTTTTCAGCAGGTGAAATGGATCACTGCTGGAATAGTTAGCAAGCTTGTAGCTTTGTGTTTTAGCACGCTCCTTACCTTTTTATGATGCTTGCAATCATTTCTTATTCTATTCCGGGGAACACCTTCAAATAACAACCGCACATTCCTAATGAATTCCAGCTGAACCCCACAGGAATAACACCGGAATATCTTCAGCACTTCCTCTGAGTTCTGAAGTCATTCATTTTGAATTCAGCCCCTGTTAATTCATGTGGATTTCCAATGCGTCCTTTGCTTAGCAACGGGCTCAACACCCACAAGCCTGTTCCCAGGGGAGACCAGATTTGACCTGTCACCCGCCCCTCCAGTGTTCCTGTACTTCCAGATTTAGCACTACACCACTGCTCATGATATGGTTCTGTAACATCAGCAATAAGTTTTGCAGAACAAGAAACAGTGATCATAGATGTGGAACATTTCACGATTAAAGAAATGTGAAGTATAAAATGTAATTATGCACCGTTTTTGTGGACCCTTTCAATTTGCCACCCTAGGCGTCTGCCTGTTCTGCCTATATGGTTACGCTGGCCCTGACCCTACTGTCAGACTAGAGCTTCTAAGAGTCTCTCTCAATGAAATACCAGCAGGTACACGCAGCAGCAGACCTGGGGTCAGTTACAATTGTAATTGTGTAATTCGTATTTAATTGCAATTACAATGGAATTGGAATTGTAGTTGAACCCGGGCACACCTGTGTAATTGGAATTATACCATATCATTGAGCAATTACAGTTCAATTACACATTTACGTGTCATTCATTCATTATTCTTGTATTTATAACCACCTTTGGTGACCCTGTTGGTATAGCATGTTTCTGCATTTGTACCTGTGATTGCTTGGTTTTCTAGAATAACTAAACTAAACATGTTAATGTGTGTAGTTTGTGTTACTTTTTAGTGTAATGGTAAATCTAATTGTAATTACTGCAGCACAATTGTAACTGTAATTGTAATTGAACAAAATAGCAATTTCAGCAAACAATACTGCTGTAATTGTAATTGTAATTGTAATTGTAATTGAGCCCAGGTCTGTATAGCAGGTACCTAGCTAGACTCCCCTCCCACCGGAATAATCTAAAATAATAAATACATCTTTAGAATAAACAAGAGATTGTTTGTATTATAATGACTTTGTGTGACACACATTACTGACAAATAGAACTACAGGATTCATATACACTTCACTGAACTTACCATCCCTCCAGCTTTTAAGATGATAATGCTTCCTGTTTAATATTAAAAATAATAAGTGTCTTACAAGCTCTACACCAGGCTATCTCCACAGTCAGGTAAGCACTGCAGGTTTCTCTGTATGTTTGTTGTTCAGTTCAACAGATTTTCTTTCACAGGCAGTGCGTAGCATTCAGACAAGCACTTCCACAGCAGCGCTTTCAATAAGACTCAGAGCTCTGTATTTCTTTTAAAACAGAACAGACTTCATAGTGAACAAACATGGATTTTCATTTATCTGTTACTATGCTGGGGTAAAGAAATCTCTGTTTGCACAAGCCATGCTTTCAGATCGTACTGCACTTCCTTGGTCACCTGGAGGGTGAAACTGCACCCCATCAACGGCTTCTTTCATTAACCAATCAGCTGCTGCTTCCCCTGCTGACTGACACGCTTTCAGACAGTAGCATGATGAGGTGACCTAGGAAGATTTCCTGAGGTTAGGCACGGACACTTTCTTTGACACCTAGTGTAGTGCCAGATGTTTTAGAATAAAAATCCACGCCCACCCTAACCCTAACCCTAACCCTAACCCTAAAAATCCACGCCCACCCTAACCCTAACCCTAAAAATCCACGCCCACCCTAACCCTAACCCTAACCCTAAAAATCCACGCCCACCCTAACCCTAACCCTAACCCTAACCGTAACCCTAAAAATCCACGCCCACCCTAACCCTAACCCTAACCCTAACCCATGCTCACCCTAACCCTAACCCACTCTCACCCTAACCCTAACCCTAACCCTAACCCATGCTCACCCTAACCCTAACCCTAACCCACTCTCACCCTAACCCTAACCCCAACCCTAACCCATGCTCACCCTAACCAAAACCCTAACCCTAACCCTAACCCTAACCCAATCTCACCCTAACCCTAACCCCAACCCTAACCCATGCTCACCCTAACCCTAACCCTAACCCATGCTCACCCTAACCCTAACCCCAACCCTAACCCATGCTCACCCTAACCAAAACCCTAACCCACTCTCACCCTAACCCTAACCCCAACCCTAACCCATGCTCACCCTAACCCTAAGACCAACCCTGACCCACGCTAACCCTAACCCAACCCTAACCCATGCTCACCCTAACCAAAACCCTAACCCACTCTCACCCTAACCCTAACCCCAACCCTAACCCATGCTCACCCTAACCCTAACCCATGCTCACCCTAACCCTAACCCCAACCCTAACCCATGCTCACCCTAACCAAAACCCTAACCCACTCTCACCCTAACCCTAAGACCAACCCTAACCCATGCTCACCCTAACCCTAAGACCAACCCTGACCCACGCTCACCCTAACCCTAAGACCAACCCTGACCCACGCTAACCCTAACCCCAACCCTAACCCATGCTCACCCTAACCCTAACCCTAACCCTAACCCAAACCCTATCACAACCACACAGACCTGTGGCACTAAAGGTAAGATTCAGGGAATCATCCTGTGAGCTACAGTCACTTTTGAAAGGTTTTGCTACACAGTCTTTCACATGGATAAACTAGACTACTCTTGGCTGAGTAATGCAGTGGGCTAGTTTAATTCAAAGCAGGATTTGTTTCACTCAGCTTTTATTTCAATGTGTTGCAGATGTTCAGGACCACAGGCATGCAGTGCTTTCCTTGTGTTTCCTCAGTTGTAATAAAGCTCTATTCAGACAAAAAGTGTTTTGAAGTTGAACATCGGGATATTCCAGTGTACTACACAGAACTCACTGCAGGCAGCTGCTGTAATTGATCTTTATTCATACTTTATTTATTTATTTATTTATTTATTTCTTGGTAAACAGTAAATCACAGCGTAATTCATTTGAAGAGATTAAAATAACAATGATGAATGAGGATCCACATATACCACAAAATAAATACAGGCATATACTCTACACACACACACACACACACACACACACAATGACACACACACACACACACACTGACACACACACTGACACACACACACACACACACACACACACACACACACACACACGGACACACACACTGACACACTGACACACACACACACACACTGACACACTGACACACACACACACACACACACACACGGACACACACACGGACACACACACACGCACACACACACTGACACACCCACACCCACACACACACACACACACACACACACACGCACGCTGACACACACACATCTATATGCAACTAGGAATAAGAAGTGATGAAAACACTGCAATCCAGCCCATAATAATAATAGTAATAATAATAATAATTATAATAATAAAGAGCCTGTAAGTGCAGGGCAGCTGCTGTAGTTCTGTACAGGGTTTTATATTAGGGTTATACAGTGTGGTCCTGCCAGCATTGCCCAGCGCAGCGAGGCTCTGCCGAGAACATAGCAGGCAGATAGGACTACATTATATAAAACCCTGTACAGAACTAAAGCAGCTACCCAACATGGCATCTATATAAAGCTATAATCTATTGCCTGCTATGTTCTGAGCCTCGCTATACTGTATAGATAGATGACAGACAGATTGAAATTCTACCACTCGACTAGTAGTTGTCCTCAGTACTGTGTAATTACCAGCATATCAATATTTACATCTAATACACTCCTGTTGCTAGGCAGATTACAGTCACTTATGGCAATGCAATTCCTGAGCTTGTCCAGTAGGTGTCTCCAATACTTAATGGCGTCACAATAATATCTCCACTGCTGCTTAACAGATTTCAGCCGTTGAAAACTGCACAGCTGTTTCATAACAAAGCTCTATTAATCTACTGTAATAATGACATAAAACACTCCCCCCCCTCAAAACAATCCTGTGAACACTGTTGCCGGGCAGATTACACCCCTCGTTTTCCCTTTCAGTTACACCACTCATCCACTAGGTGTTGCCAGTAGTACTTTGACTCCACCCCTGCTAATATTACCCGTTGATAAGCTATTGTTGCCATTTGTCCATTTGGTGGCGCTAGCCCTCCAGAAATGTTTTTTAAAAAATCACAGTCCACACGTTTCCATAGAATCCGCTCCTGTTGCTGGGCAGATTCCACAGAGTCTGCTGCAGTTCCACCAGCTGACCAGGAGGGGTCTCTCCAGTTATAAAATGACATCATAGTTCCAATGACATCACAGTTCTAATGACATCACAGTTTCAATGATATCCCTTCATGTTGCTTGTGATTCCACAGTTTGGCCACTCGGTGGCACCAGTAACAAAACAATAATTTATATTAAGGTTACAATTGCATCGATGGGTTTGATCACATCCGTATCACGACATCACCGCGAATCCAAGACCGCGCAGACATCACCGCGAGGGACATTACAGCACTGACCAGTACAACGACTGTCCATAACAGCGCTACGACATCACCGCGAAGGAAATTACAGCGCCGACCATTACAGCGCTACGACATCACCGCGAAGGACATTACAGCGCTACGACATCACCGCGAAGGACATTACAGCGCTACGACATCACCGCGAAGGACATTACAGCGCTACGACATCACCGCGAAGGACATTACAGCGCCGACCATTACAGTGTTACGACACCACTGCACTGAACTACAATTCAATTCCCAGAAGACTCTGCAAAGTTCACAGATGCATCACTTACCAGGAACTCCCCCACCCCCCTCAGTATGCAGATTTTAATATGACTTAGCAGTGTCAATGAGACTCGTATTGCACAATTGTAAAACAGTTGCATACCAGGTTTGATGAAGATCTCTTGCAGATCGAAACGTTGATCTTATATATAAACACTTTGGAGCATAATATATAAGTGTGCGGGTACTATGTTTGTTTAACTTTAAAATATTTCTACCCTGCACCTTGAAAGACTCTGGATGTGTCTTCTCTTTGTATACTACAAGCCCCCCATCCCATTTCTCAGAGCATCCATTTCTCAATGAATAAATAAACAGTGGTTGTTGTTTCCGTTATTTTGGCCCCAAAACTGCCTTTGATGTTTCTTTTGTCCGCCGTCGCCATTATATGTAGAAAGATCGTTTGCCTGTTTGGCAGGGAACCTAAAAATGTAACCCTGTAAACTGCTAGAGAATCGATAATAATAATAATAATAAATAGTAAATAATAATAATAATAATACAACTACGTGCCAAGCAAGTACATAAAGGGTGATTATCTGACTACAGCATTTTAATTTCGAACAACAAAAGCAAACTCGCTCTGCATAAAAGCATCATGCTAGAAAGAAAACAGAGGGTTCAGTACGGATACGACACGGCAGAGAAGCAAGGACAACAATATAAAGTTAAACTCTTTATTTAAAAAACAAATCTGTACAAAATTTACATATAAAAATCCAAACACGTCATGTCCGTGTATCGGTCCCCAATCCTAGGACTATATAAAGGATAGGACAATGATGTCACAAGTGGGCGGGGTTATAAACAGTGGAGCGTTTCTGCAGCCCGCAGAGCTCTTTCACAGCGCACTCGCAGTGCCTTTAACGTATTCACGCTCGCCCTGGCAAAATATTTCTTGACATAATCAAGCATTAATTTGCATAAATAACAGTCAGTCAGTTTATATTAAAGACATTTTGTATTGTAATTTAAAAAAAAAACAAAAAAAACACCGGTATATCCTGGCGCTGCAACACAGCATCGCCGCAATGTATTCAGTACTGAGTAGGCTCCATAAATGGGACCTGTAGTGTAATTGAGTACAGAACTGCATCACGGGATTGATTGTCCTATCCTTCTTTATACAGTCCTAGCCCAATCCCGGGCGTCCTGTGGAGGAGTTAAAATATATATATATATATATATATATATATATATATATATATATATATATATATATATATATATATATATATATATATACACGTGGTGAATATCATTCTGCAACAAGTGAAAAACTAAAAAAAAATCTATATAAAAATGCTTGTGGAAACACACTTTTATTGCATGGAGGTTTTACTTATCGTATTTACCAGTCTAGTTATGATGGATCTGTATGGGAACAGTGAAAAAAAAAACCTATAGTCTTCTGCAATCAGAAAAGCTGTGGTGAACCCCACTCTGACTGCGGCGTGTGTCCGAGTTCCTGGTAAGTGATGCTTTTGTGAACTTCACAGTCTTATGGGAATTGAATCATTGCTCGACGCGGTGATGTCGTAGCGCTGTTACGGGCAGTCGCTGTAATCGTGGGCGCTGTAATGTCCGTGGTTTTGGACTCGCTGTTATGTCATGTAACCGGTGACATCATAACTCAAGAGAGCGAAACCAAGGCTTTTGTTTAATTCAGCAGTTTCCGTTTGCTGTGTTTTTGTTTTCTTCGTCTCCGATGACCAAATTCTTTAAATACAAACATCAGGTGGCAGTTTAAAAGACGTACTGAGAATCTGAAGGAACAGGAGGAAAAGTCATAAACAGGCTATGTGTCGTCACATCTTAATTTCGACTTTGTGATGTAACTTTGTTTAATTGTGGTTTGTTTCTCATACGAACTGAAATGCAATTATAGTACTTATCCATGCAGTATGTCCTGGTAATTGCTCCCATAAAGTGCTTTTGTGTTGCTAGGCAGATTTACATTGCAATCCAGAATTCCTCGTGCTGTTCAATGGCGGCTACAGTCCCGCTCAATGACCTGCTGTCGCTAGGCGGATTACACTGCAGTCCTACAAACAGGCCAGTAGGTGTCTCTAGTGCTGTGTCAATGGCGGCTACAGTCCCATCCAATGAACCGCTGTCGCTAGGCAGATTACAGCCATCTGCGTGCGCTGCAGTACCGCAGCTTGTCCAGCAGGGGATTCTGTAGCTGGGAATCCTTTGTGCCTCTTCCTTTCACTCTCTCTCGCCCCCTCCTCCTCAGTTCCCCTCTCAGGCCCAGCCTCAGCCTCCCCCTCCCACTCAGTTCCCTCACCCTCTCTCCCCTCACATGAGTGAGTTAGGGTGCTGTGAATTCTGAGCCAGTGCTTCAACAGGGAGGAGGTGAGGGAGAGGAGCTGCTCAGGGGAGGAGGAGAGGGGGGGCAGCCTGGAGACATCCACTGGGGGGCTGACACGCTGTGGAGAGAAGAGAGAGAGAGAGAGAGAGAGAGAGAGAGAGAGAGAGAGAGAGAGAGAGAGAGAGAGAGAATTAAAAAACGTAAACCACAAAAACCACTTATCTAAAAAAATATTAATAAAACAAAGATTAAAAAAAGATTATATAAATAACTGCAGTTCCCCCTCCTCCCCCAGAGCACACAGCCCCTCACTCACACACCAGCGCTGCTCAAAACTAAACAGATCATGAACTAAGGAAAAATATGCAAAATCAATTTTGATTTTAACTTTCAACAAGAATCTAAACATTAAACTGACATCGTCACTTGAACCATCATTTTTTAATTTATTTTTCCTTGTTTTCCAAATAGCAAGCTTACCTTGCCCAAGTATATAATTAATTAAACAGCATTTAAACCTTTTTTCCTGACCATTGGGATAATTTAAAATAAACATTTCCTTTGTAAAAGCTTGTGGCGGAGTGTCCCGCCCCTATTTATTATTATTTGTATTTTTGTTTGCGGCGCAGGTAAAATCCCTGTGAGGATGCATGGCTGATCAGCTACTGATTATTTAACTAGCTGACAGTCATGCATCCTTACCAAACGCGTGCAGACTCTGGCCGAGGGATAATAAGATAATTAACAACTAGTTAATCCCTCGGCCAGAGTATATAAACCTGCAGCTCTCTGCACTTGAGGTTGGGTGTACAGAGGAGAGTACGGGGAGCGGAGAGAGCGAGTCACATTTAAAAAACAATTGCTAAAACGTGCTGGATTCTCCAGCACGACACTTACTTGTTTGTTTGTTGATTCGTTTGGCCCTCGTGCCCTTTTGTTTTGTGTTTTGTTGTTTTGTTTAAATCTTTTATTTTGTTTTGTTAATAAATACGCTGAGTGCTACTGCACTCATCTTCACCCGCCCATCCACTGTTTTGGTGTCAGTTACTTCCTGGTCCGTGACGTCATCCACCTCACCACTGCGAGCCAGACTGTCACAAAGCTACATTACAAGAATTCAATAATTGTGAAAGTAAACAAAGGATCAAGCCGACTACAGTCTGCAAAAAGGTGGAAAACAGTCTCTTCCTGCCCACAGAAAGCACAGGCTGCGCTGACTAAGGGATCCACAGATGGACATAACGCCTATTGTCTATTCTGGATAGATTTACTAGGAACAGCTGCCAGTCCCACCCCGGTCTACCCACACTGCGAAGAAAAGAGAAGGCAGTGTATCTCCGACTCAACTGCTGAGAGAACAGCAGCCGCTGTGCTGCCTGCAGCCGAAAAGCAGCCACTCGACTAAGAACATCAACCAGTCCCTGCCCTCCTTCTCCTGGTGGTAAATATAACACAGCAGGGCAGAGCCAGTGGTGTCCATTCCAGAAGAAATTCAAAAGTTATTTTTGTATCTCAAACAACAGTCCTTGGGGGGGGGTCTAGGCACACCAGTTTATGCCACAACATGGAGGCCACCAGGTTATTTATTATCAGCACCCTCCCCCTATAAGAAAGCTGAGGGAGTAGCCATCTCCAGCGTTGTATTTTGTATTCACTTTAACAAGCAGTCCTTCCCAGTCGAGCCTTCTATACTGCTCACTCCCCAAATGCACTCCTAACACTTTGAATCCTGTCTTCTCCCAACGCAGTGATTGTGGAAGCAAGGGGGGCCAGTCCCACTCCATTCCCCAGACAGGAAAGTGCTACATTTTCCCCAGTTTACCTTAGCAGAAGAGGCTCTCTGGAAAACACTCAGGCTGTCCTCCAGCCTGAGAAGCCTGAGAAGTGATGAAGACGGTGACATCATCAGCATAGGCAGACAGTCTGATTGGAGGGGCACTCGCCACTAGAGGGACCTTCAGGCCAGCCAACCTGCTCCGAAGCCGACAGAGCAGGGTCTCAATAGACAGGGAGTACAACATCCCAGACAGTGGACAGCCTTGCCGAATTCTCCTCTGTACAGGGAAAGGACGGCTCATACTGTTGTTGATTTTTAAAACACTAAAGACGTTCTTATATAAAAGCCTTATAAAAGAGATAAACTTTGGTCCAAAACCAAAGGATTCCAGCGTTTTAAACAAATATGTATGGTCCACCCTGTCAAAAGCTTGATCCAGGGAAATGACCCCTAGATCTATATTGAAAAAATCGGTTATTGACAAAGCATCCCGGATCAAAAATATGTTATCAAAAATAGTCCTTTCTGGAATACAATATGACTGGTCACCGTGTATAATCATTCCAATGTACGCCTTCAGCCTGTTCGCTAAAGCTCTTGACAACATTTTGTAATCGGAACAGAGAAGAGCAACAGGGCGCCAATTCTTTAGATCTCTTAGATCCCCTTTTTTTGGTAACAGAGTTACCACAGCTCTACGACAACTCAGGGGCAACTCCTTCTCTCGAAGACTTTCTTTAAAAACTTGAAACAAGTCCCCTCCAATCACTGGCCACAGCTCCTTATAAAACTCCCCCTGCAGCCAATCAATCCCGGGAGCCTTCCCTGTTGACAACTGAGTCACAGCCTCTGTTAGTTCTTGCATTGTCAAAGGAGCCTCTAGGGGGCATCCTTCCTCCAGAGGCAACTTAGGCAGATCTCTGAGCAGGTGAGCAGTCTGTTCTTCATCACAAGGCTCCGCTGTGAAGAGTTGACTATAAAAGGATACAGCTTCACTATTGATTTCCCCTTGGCTAAACGCTTCCTTCCCATTGGCAGACGTACAGAGTACAGCTGCTTACTTGTAGCCGCACTGTGCTCTAGGTTAAAAAAGAACTTTGTAGGGGCATCCATATCTCTGAGTTGAAGGAAACGTGATCGTATGAGAGCGCCCTGCACTCTCTCCTCCAGCAAGCGACTCAGCGTCTCCTTCTTATCCTTCAGACACTGGAAGTCATTTTCATTGTTGTCTACACTGATGTTTTGCTCAAGACTTATAATCTCTCTCTCAAGCTCTCCAATTGTCTTATTTAATAGTCTGGTTGAGTTGGCGGCGTACTGCTGACAAAAAAGTTTAATTTCTATTTTGCCAAAATCCCACCACTGTCTCAGACTATCAAAACTCCCTTTCTGATGTCTCCAAGAGATCCAAAAAACTCTTAAAAAAACCATCTTCTAATAAACTGGTTTTAAAATCCCAGAAAGGTGGTAAGCGGGCCACAGCAGGCAGACAGACAGTAGACAACACACAATGGTGGTCTGAAATCATGGTGGGAAAAATATCACTTTTTATTACCTGATTGAGGTGCTGTTTAGAGCAGTATACCCTATCCAGTCTTGCTTTTGAAATCTGATTTACATTCATTTTAATCCATGTATATTGCCGGAGTCTGGGGTTAAAAACCCTCCAAACATCAACCAGATCATTAAACTTTAGAATATCTGACAATTCTTTAGAGGACTGCGGGTGTGGCTCCCCATGATTCCTATACAAAGTAAAATTGTCAGTGCAATTAAAATCCCCCCCCCCATTAAAACCATCTGATTACCATTACTCTGAGATAACACCTGATTTAGTTTATAAAAGAAAATATGTTTTTCCCTATCTTCATTTGGTGCATACACATTAATAAAAATAATATCTAAATCCCTGTAACGTGCTTCAATTTTTAGAAGCCTTCCTTTAACCTCCTCGCTAACAGATAAAACATCAATACTCAACCCTGGTGCAAATAAAACTGCTACCCCTGCACTTATATTTGAGCTATGGCTGAAAGCCCCACCCCCTTTCCATTCGCTCCCCCACTCACTCTCATTCATATCGTCAGTGTGTCTGTCGCAGAAACACAACACTCGCTCTTTTTAAACTCAGAAAATCAAACAGCTGAGCTCTCTTATTAATACTCCTACCCCCGTTCATGTTAAAAGTGGCTATTTGAAACTTCTCCATATTAGAGTTGAATAAAAACCAGACACAAACAGAGAAGAAAACAACCTATGAAACCCCATGCAGCCATTAAAAAAACTATTTTGTTTTTTTCTTCTCCTCATTAATCATTTTTTTCCTTTCAGAGACCAGTTTCTTTAGCCTATACCTTTGTTTCTGATCAAGCTCGTTTAATGTGGCTTTCCTCATCGCTATTTTAGCGGAATAAATAAACAACTGATCATTTGGAAAATATTCCCTCTGTACAAACACCCCGAACTCCTTTCGTTTTATTCAAGAAAGAAACGATCTGCTCAACACTGTAAACTTTGCTCCTACCTTGAGGGCTTGTTAAAGTCTCATCCATCATCATCGAGGACCAGTCTGACAACTCCTCTTCCTCAATATCTTCCCACATTACCGACCCCTCTTCAGCGTCCTCTTTCCCAGCTGCCGCTACCTTATCAGGCATTGAGTCCACTACCTTGATTGCTGCCTCATCCCCAGGGGTAGCCCCAGTACTAACGCAAGCTTTCCTTTTCGACTGACCTCCATTTTGAGGTTTCTCCTCTAATCAGTACTCTGTTTTCTACATGTTAACCACTCCCTAATCCATGTGCATGCATTTCCTTGAATCCCTACTGCGTTCAGTTTGAGAATTAATCTTTTATGCAGGACTTTGTCAAAAGCTTTCTGGAAATCTAAATAAACCATGTGGTATGCTTTGCAATTATCCATTGTCGATTTTTGCATCCTCAAAAAAGTCAAGTAGGTTAGTTAGACACGATCTCCCTTTCCTGAAACCATGCTGACTGTCTCCATATGTTTACATATAATAGAAGTCAGGCTTATTGGTCTGTAGTTAGCTGGTTCGGTTTTGTCTCCCTTTTTGTGGGTTGGTGTTACGTTTGCAATTCTCCAGTCTGCTGGTACAACCCCTGTGTCAACAGACAGACAGACAGACAGACAGACAGTCTGTACCTCCTCAGTGAGTCTGCTCAGTTGCCATTGCAGCTCCTTAATGATGTTAGTCTTCATGTTCTCTGGCCAGAGGTTTGAGAGCAGAGAGTACCAATCCTGAGACAGGACTGAGGCAGCACGCAGCAAACAGCACTCCTCCTGGGAGAGAGAGGAGGAGAGACGGTTAATACAGTACAGTGAAGACACACAGCACTCCTCCTGAGAGAGAGAGGAGAGGAGGAGAGAGGAGGAGAGACACACACACACACTGAGACACACACTGAGACATACACACACACACGCTCACTGAGACACACACACTCACTGAGACACACACAGAGACATACACACACACTGAGACATAGACACACACACTGAGACACACACACAGAGACATACACACACACACTGAGACACACTAAGCAAATTAGCTATGTTTTATTACTGTATTGCAGGAATTGCACACTATTGACAATAGCAGTAAAACATTGTATTAAAAGACAAATATATACAGTATTATCTGTAATCCTTGAACACAATTGAATGCTAGTTTGTATGTACTGTTCAATGTTGTAATCAGACACTGTTGAATGTTGGTTTGTTATAATTATGTACACACAGACCCACACAGTGAGACTGATACACACACAGTGAGACTGATACACACATGCACAAACATACACACACACAGTGACACTGAAACACACACACACACAGTGACATTGAAACACACACACACATACACACACAGTGACATTGAAACGCACACACACAGTGACACTGATATACACACGCACACACACACACACAGTGACACTGAAACGCACACACACTCACAGTGACACTGATACACACGCACACACACACAGTGACACTGATACACACACACAGTGACACTGATACACACACGCACACACACACAGTGACACTGATACACACACGCACACACACACACAGTGACACTGATACACACATACACACACACAGTGACATTGAAACACACACACACATACACACACAGTGACACTGATACACACACAGTGACACTGATACACACATGCACACAGTGACACTGATACACACACGCACACGCACACTGCTCTCACCTCCTCTCCGCTGCACAGCAGAGTCTCATTGTAATAGTGCGTTGTGTTGTAATTTTTCGGGAACACAGCTCTCTAAAAAGGAGATTTAAAAAAATGAGCACAAAAAATGACTGATCATTCTCTTGCTCTCAAATTCTTTATTTCTCAGTTATATTAACATTACATTTTTTTTTTTAATTTGAATTAAAATAGGAATTCAGTAAAAGACTGGAGGAAACTGCGCACACAGTTTCACTTCTACAAGTGTCCCACAGTAAAAGCACAGCGAAGTGTAATAAAGCACAGTGAAAGCATGGTAAGCATTGTAAAGCATTTTAAAACACAAACCATGGTAAACTAATGCAGAGTATTACAGTGGGGAAAGAACATATTTACTGTTGTCAAGCTTCATCCAGCACCTCTATCAGTGTGCTTGAATATAAGTTATGATGTTGTATAAACAATGATGTCATCAAACTCACAAAGCCAGTGACCTCGTGCTCCAGAACTTTAAGCAGGTTGCTCACGATAGGGGGGTTATGACCTCCCACCCCACTGAGCAGAATGGCGAGAAAGAGCAAAGCTGGAAAACAGGAGAGAAATAGTGAGAGAACAAACATCAGATTGCAGTTTTAAAATCCATTCTCTTACCTCTCATTAGCTTTATTAACATTATCACTACCTCTCTTTAAAGCAGTGCTGACCATCTTTAAAATCCATTCTCATTCCTGTTATTCAAGCTAGCAACATCATCTGCTTTTGATTTGTTGCAGGGGAATTCCACAGTGATTTCAAGAATGTCATTAAAACGGGAAAAGCATGAGGTATCCCTTATAAAAGTTCAGCACAGTAAATTTGCACTGTCATGCTTTTCCCATGGCTATATGATGCATTGGTTTCACCGAACCTCTCTGTGCTTTACCGTGCTTACCTATGTTTTACCATGCTTAAGGGTATAAGGGTACTCTCTGTCTCTCTCTCCCTTTTCACACATTCACCTTTCTTTCTCTCTCGGTGTGTTTTCTGCAGTTGCTCCGTTCCTCTTACCTCTCAGTGTCATCTCTTCCTCTTCTCCTCCTGTGTCGAGTCTCAGTCTCTGTGGCTCACCTCTTTCTCTCTTCCTCTCCTCTACTCTCTCCACTTCAGTCTTGACATTCTTAAACTCTCCTTCCTTGCTCCCTCACTCTCCCCTCTCCCTCTCTCTCCCTCTACCTTGTTTTTCAGTCCCTCCCTCTCTTGCACTTGTTGACATCTGTCTTCCCCTTCTCCCTCTCTCTCCTTGCTCTCTGTATATTTGTAATTCCTCTCCTCTCTCCTTCCCAGTGTCGCTATCTGCCTGTTTCTCTCTCTGTTTCTCTCTCTCCCTCTGTCACTGTTTTTCAGTCTCCCTCTCTCTCTTTTTCAAGTTCTCTCTGTCTGTTTTTCACACTCACTCTCTCTAGCACATTCTACAGACTCAAAGCTTGAAAGTGAAAGTAAGTTTAGTTGCAACCTTTTCCATAAAGTCACACCCCCTCCCTACCTCCCTCCCTCCGTCTCTCCACCCCCACCCCTCTCACTCTCCTTGGCAAGCACATCTGACATGTCTAAAGCCTGGGGCAAAGTAACCATGTGAAGTGTTGACAATGTCATATAAAGGAGTGCTGACCATGTTTAAAATCCATTCTCTTACCTCTTATTAGCTTTATTAACATTATCACTGGCCCATCCCTTTAAAGGAGCGCTGACCATCTTTAAAATCCATTCTCTTACCTCTTACTAGCTTTATTAACATTATCACTGTCCTCTTTAAGGAGTGCTGACCATCTTTAAAATCCATTCTCTGAACTAGAATTTTTTCAAGGGGAATTCCCCCCCTGTATGTCTGTCATTAGCTTTAATGAAACCAAGTCTGGAAGAATGTAGTAAACTAGAGACCAAGAAGTAGGAATTATATTGTCGTGTTGTCAAAATGAACAGGATTGTGGGAGTTCTGTGTCTTTAAGAGAGAATTCCGGGAATTCCCTGGAATGTTGGGTCACTCAAAGAAGTTTTTTTTAAATCCAGCCTCATAAACAATCGAGGGAAATTCCTGTTCACTGAGATGGCCAGGAAGTGTGCTCATGTTATCATGGGTTGGGGACACAGCTAGATCTGTATACTGTAATTGGCTGATTTCTGATATATGGTTTATCAGAAATGTGCAGAATAAGACATGCCAATGAAGAGTTTAATGGAAACTGGATAAGTGGCGTTTAGACCTTTGTTAGGTAAGTGTCAATAACAACACAATGTAGACGACTCTTGATATGATGTGGTGTAGCAGGACAGCGTCACGGCCCAAGCTGTTACTGACAGGAATGACACTCAGAGATGGAGAGTTGCAGCTCAAACACTGTTGCGCAGGTTTATTTACAAATAAATGTAATAAACACAAAAACACAGTGTGACAGGATGGCTCGCAGTGGTGAGGGGTGGTGATGTCACGGACCAGGAAGTAACTGAAACCAAAACAGTGGATGGGCGGGTGAAGCTGAATGCTACTGCACTCAGCGTTTTTAATGAATAAATAAACAAAACAAAAGATTTAAACAAACAACAAAACACAAAACAAAAAGGCACAAGGGCCAAACGAATAAACAAATACTGTTTAGCAGTCGTTTTTTTAAATGCCTTTATTTCTCCTCACACTCTCTCTCTCTCTGCTCCCCGTACTCTCCTCTGTACACTCCACCCTGCAGTACGGACAGCTGCAGGTTCTTAAACTCTGGCCGAGGGGTTAACTAGCTGTTAATTATCTTATTACCCTTCGGCCACAGTCTGCACGCGTTTGGTAAGGATGCATGACTGTCAGCTAGTTAAATAATCAGTAGCTGATCAGCCATGCATCCTCACTGGGTTTTTAAATATAATAAAAGACGCGGCGCTTTTATCTGCGCCGCAAACAAAAATACAAATAATAATACATAGAGGCGGGACACTCCGCCACACACAGGTACAAAGAAACAGGGTACAGGGACCAAAATAACATCCTTACAGTCTGGATGGGCCATTGTCTTCACTGATCCTCTCCAAACTCTCTTTCTTCTGTGGCAGGGCACGCTTTTAAATAGTGTTCCCTTTCAATTTGAAGATAACCATCAAGTATGGGATACTCCGTCAGGTGGTAGGATTTGGCTGAGCTTTATATCAAAGCTGCCGATAGGCCTCTGCGCGAGCTGACATGTAAGCCCGCCCCCCTGGTGGCTTACAATACACAGCGCGCAGAGATCCAAATCCTCTTTTGCTTTCAGCCTGTGTAGGACATTGAGCTGGTAAGTTTTCTCTTTGAGAATCTCTTACTTTTTTCACTGACTGTACTCGCTTAAGAACATAAGAAGAAGAACGTAAGAACGTTTCCAAACGAGAGGAGCCCATTCAGCCCATCTTGCTCGTTTGGTTGTTAGTAGATTATTGATCCCAGAATCTCATCAAGCAGCTTCTTGAAGGATCCCAGGGTGTCAGCTTCAACAACATTACTGGGGAGTTGGTTCCAGACCCTAACAATTCTCTATGTAAAAAGTGCCTCCTATTTTCTGTTCTGAATGCCCCTTTATCTAATCTCCATTTGTGATCCCTGGTCCTTGTTTCTTTTTTCAGGTCAAAAAAGTCCCCTGGGTCGACACTGTCTATACCTTTTAGGATTTTGTATGTTTGAATCAGATCACCGCGTAGTCTTCTTTGTTCAAGACTGAATAGATTCAATTCTTTTAGCCTGTCTGCATACGACATGCCTTTTAAACCTGGGATAATTCTGGTTGCTCTTCTTTGCACTCTTTCTAGAGCAGCAATATCATTTTTGTAACAAGGTGACCAGAACTGAATACAATATTCTAGGTGAGGTCTTACTAATGCATTGTAAAGTTTTAACATTACTTCCCTTGATTTAAATTTAACACTTCTCACAATATATAAGAGCTCCTTGTCCCTTTAACAGTTCTGCCTCTGTTATGCTAAAGTTATTTAAAACTGGATAGGAACAGGTCGACATGTGGGGCATGTTGTCCGTGTCCTCCTTTGTAAAAACCTGTGAAAAGTAATCATTTAATATATTTGCTATTTTTTTTTTCTTCATCTATGATTTTGCCATTTGTGTCTCTTAGACATTTAACCTCCTCTTTGAATGTTCTCTTGCTGTTATAATATTGGAAAAACATTTTGGAATTGGTTTTAGCCCCCTTAGCAATATTGATTTCTATCTCTCTCCCTTGGCCTTTCTAACTTCCTTTTTGACTTGTGTTTGCAGTTCCAAGTACTCTTTCTGTGTACTTTGTTTTTGGTCCCTTTTAAACGCTCTGTAAAGTGCCTTTTTTCGCTGAATATTTTTTTTTTTAAATTGATCTATTAAACCATTTTATTTTAGATTTAGATTTGTCTACTTTTGGGATGTATTTGTTTTGCACCTCTAGTACTACATTTTTAAAAAACAGTCATCCTTTTCTGTGGCTGTTTTCTCTATTTTACTCCAATCTACTTCTGTTAGTCTCTGTTTCATTCCTTCATAGTTTGCGTTTTTAAAATTGTAAGCCTTAGCTTTAGTCATTACTTTTTTAACACTAGAGATTTCAGACTACATACAACCGTCGCACCCGCAAAATGTGGAGCTGCATTTTAAAACAGCTTCGATATGAAAATGAAAAACAATCAATAGCATACAACTGAATATTTTTATTCATGAACATCATACATAACATTTTCAGAGCAGAAACACCGTATTTACATTGAAAATTAAACTTTTTTCTTATTTTTTTCAAAAAGAGCACATAGCAGTTGAAAGCAGGTTGACAGCTGCAGAAGCTAAACTAAACTTAAAAAAAATGGTCTTCATTCCAGGGGCTGAGGACCCAGCATACCGGAGACAGGATAGAAAGGTGGTCGCTGACTGAGGGCGGCGATGCCGACACATCCTACATGTCGACCTGTTCCTATCCAGTTTTAAATAACTTTAGCATAACAGAGGCAGAAGTGTTAAAAGGAACTAGGTGCTCTTAAAATAAACAAATCCCCCGGGCCAGATGAGATCCTCCCAATAGTACTCAAAGAAATGAAAGAAGTTATTTACAAACCGCTAACCAATATCATGCAACAGTCTCTTGACACAGGGGTTGTACCGACAGACTGGAAAATAGCAAACGTAATACCGATCCACAAAAAGGGAAAAAACCGAACCAGGTAACTACAGACCAATAAGTCTGACTTCTATTATATGTAAACTTATGGAAACTATAATAAGGTCCAAAATGGAAAATTACCTATATGGTAACAATATCCTGGGAGTCAGCATGGTTTTAGGAAAGGGAGATATGGTTCAGTTCTGGTCACCTCGCTACAAAAAGGATATTGCTGCTTAGAAAGAGTGCAAAGAAGAGCGGCCAGAATTATCCTGGGTTTAAAGGGTATGTCGTATGCAGACAGGCTAAAAGAATTTAATCTATTCAGTCTTGAACAAAGACGACTACACGGTGATCTGATTCAAGCATTCAAAATCCTAAAAGGTATAGACAATGTCGACCCAGGGGACTTTTTCGACCTGAAAAAAGAAACAAGGACCAGGGTTCACAAATGGAGATTAGATAAAGGGGCATTCAGAACAGAAAATTAGACACACTTTTTTACACAGAGAATTGTGGGAGTGTGGAACCAACTCCCCCCTCTTATAATTGTATACAGTTATACTCTTACTCTTATACTCTTATATTCCTACTCTTATACTCTTATACTCTTATAATCTTACTTGTATACTCTTATACTATTATACTCTTATACTCTTACTCTTATACACTTATACTCTTACTCTTATACTCTTATACTCTTATACTCTTACTCTTATACTCTTACTCTTATACTCTTATACTCTTATACTCATACTCTTATACTCTTATACTCTTATACTCTTACTCTTATACTCTTATACTCTTACTCTTACTCTTATACTCTTACTCTTATACTCTTACTCTTATACTCTTATACTCTTATACTCTTATACTCATACTCTTATACTCTTATACTCTTATACTCTTACTCTTATACTCTTATACTCTTACTCTTACTCTTATACTCTTACTCTTATACTCTTATACTCTTATACTCTTATACTCTTACTCTTATACTCTTATACTCTTATACTCTTACTCTTATACTCTTATACTCTTATACTCTTATACTCTTACTCTTATACTCTTACTCTTATACTCTTACTCGTACTCTTATACTCTTACTCTTATACTCTTACTCTTATACTCTTACTCTTATACTCTTACTCTTATACTCTTACTCTTATACTCTTATACTCTTACTCTTATACTCTTACTCTTACTCTTATACTCTTACTCGTACTCTTATACTCTTATACTCTTACTCTTATACTCTTACTCTTATACTCTTATACTCTTACTCTTATACTCTTACTCTTATACTCTTATACTCTTACTCTTATACTCTTACTCTTACTCTTATACACTTATACTCTTACTCTTATACTCTTATACTCTTACTCTTATACTCTTACTCTTATACTCTTATACTCTTATACTCATACTCTTATACTCTTATACTCATACTCTTATACTCTTATACTCTTATACTCATACTCTTATACTCATACTCTTATACTCTTATACTCTTATACTCTTACTCTTTTTCTCTGTCACACTGTTCAGGCTTGGCATGCACCTTCACTGAACCATCTCCCCTAAACACACATGGCATTCTTCTTGTATAGGGTGTGTCCAGGGGTTAAGTGCAAATCAGTAATTCAATCACCATATGGCCACATTCCACACTTTTTCAATTAACTAATAAAACATTCCACACTTTCTAATTAAACCATTAAACATTCCCTAAACCAATTTACCCTGTGTGGCTGTGCAAAGGTGGCAATCTTGGCCCCAGGCTGTTCCTCCAATTCAACGGGATATGACAGGTTCTGCTGTATATGACAATGTGTGAAGTGTGACATGCGTATGTACGATCCCCTCCGCAGGGGGGCTCATCACCAGCAGGGGGAGTATCAGTTTTGCATGTTATTTTGTAATACCACTAATGTCCACAGGGGGTGACATTTGCTTAAAAATAACACATAGTCATTTTAAAAATTAATGTTTTATTAATTTGATTGTCAGCATTTTCATTGTTGAAGTATATACATGTATACAGCATCGCTGATTCAGTCTATCCATTGTTGCAAAGAAGTGTCTCTGTGTCTTAGTGTCTCAGTGTGTGTGTGTTTGTGTCTCGGTGTGTGCGTGTCTCTCTCGCAGTGTCTCAGTGCGTGTGTGTGTGTTTCTTGCTTAGTGTGTTTCAGTGTGTGTGTGTCTCTCTGTGTCTCAGTGTTTGCATGTCTCTCTTAGTGTGTCTCAGTGTGTGTGTGTGTGTGTGTGTCTCAGTGTGTCTTTGTGTGTGTGTGTCACTCTCAGTGTGTCTGTCTCTCTCTGTGTGTCTCAGTGTGTGTATGCCTCTGTCTCAGTGTATCAGTGTGTGTATGCCTCTCTCTGTGTTTCAGTGTGTGTTTGTGCCTCACTCTGTGTATCAGTGTGTATGTGCCTCTCTCTGTGTCTCAGTGTGTGTGTGCCTCTCTCAGTGTCTCAGTGTGTGTGTGTGTCTCTCTCTGTGTATCAGTGTGTGTGTGCCACTCTCTGTGTATCAGTGTGTGTGTGTGTCTCTCTCTGTGTATCAGTGTGTGTGTGCCTCTCTCAGTGTCTCAGTGTGTGTTTGTGCCTCTCTCTATGTATCTCAGTGTGTGCGTGTCATAAGAACATAAGAAAGTTTCCAAATGAGAGGAGGCCATTCGGTGTCTCTCTCAGTGTGTCTCAGTGTGTGTGCCTCTCTCTGTGTGTCAGTGTGTGTTTGTGCCTCTCTCTGTGTATCAGTGTGTGTCTCTCTCAGTGTGTCTCAGTGTGTGTGTGTGTGTGTGTCTCTCTCAGTATTCAGGGGCTCCTTCCCTCTTTCTCAGGATGCGGCCTCTCAGGCGGGAGGGCACAGTGGGGAGGCGGGG